>NC_028451.1:14929690-15015445 GCF_000263155.2 Setaria italica
TTCCCCTGGAAAACAACCGGACCGGAAAGATGTCCTGCAAAGGGGACGAGAAGTGGAGAAGAGAAACCCGATCGGAGTTGGGTTGAGCAGCATCATGACGGACAGCGACAGAGACCTGTACCCGACTCCACTTGCAATGATGCATCGCTACAAATCCTGGAGGCCATTCACTTGGAATTTTTTTTTTAGAAAATACTTTTATTAAACACTTTGTCTAGGCATGTCCCTGGACACCATTATAGCGACATGTTCAGTACATCACCCAGCAATCTAAGGGCTAGTTTGGGAGGCCCATTCCTCGAGAGGATCCCGGAATTTTCCCTGAGCTGGACCCCCGTGCCGCAATTCGGCCCAGGCCAAAATTCCCTAGCATCTAGGAGCCTGTCCGACGGGGGAGCCCAACCCTATCTTTCCGTTTTCCACAGGGTGAGCCCTCCCCACCTCGAGGGTCCGGACACATCTCCCCCATACCGCTTGCAAGCGCCGTCGTGACATCACCCCTACGCCTCCCCCATCCCAGTACCTCGCCGTCGACCCTGCAGCTCGCCATCGTCCCTGCGCCTCCCCATTCCAGGCAATGAGCGCCACCGTCATTGCTCCTCCCCATCCTCCCCGTCACCTCCCCGTCCAGACCGCATCGCCTCCCCGTCGCCCCCTTCACTGTCCAAGTGCCACCCCCTCTGCCTGCCGCTGCTGCTCCGTCTCCCTGTCCAGGCGCCGCCTCTCTGCCTCCATCTCGTGATGCTCGGCTTCCTGAGCATAATCCTATGCCTTCGCCGCTGCCGCTCGCCGACCTGATCGTACCGGCTCAATCTCCACCACTGCTCCGTGACTGCCCCCACCTGGACGCCTTGCCTCGTCCCAAGATCTGGTGAGCCCTTCCTCTCTCCTCCTTATCCTCCCCAGATCGAGCTCCAGCTCCTGCAACTTGGATGTATAGCTTTTTCATTGGATGTGCTTGTAGTAGCATACTGAGAATATCATGGTTTGTCTAATGGTTAAAGAACTTCCTTAATCAGCAATGCCTGCCACTTGGAAGTGCTATGCTGAATTTATTTAACTTGCAGTGCCTTAATCAGCGATGCTGTCCACGCATGAGGTTTATTTAGCATGTGTCAGAGCAAATTCTCCTATTTTAATTAGCTCAATAGACTTTGCTGCTTGTTCCAATTTAGTTCAGCTGCTTAAAATAGTCAGTTAGTTCGGAATTTTCACATTGTGCCTCGCAATCACAAGGTCTAGTACACAAGATGATGCTTATTAAAGTTTCTGAAAATTAAAGCCAATGTTTCTTTGTTTGCGTCGTTTTTTTCAAGAATTGCCAAATGTGATTATTGCTTTCATGCAGTCCTGGGATCAATTTTGTACCAAGATTACCAATTTTCTCGCTCAAAAATTTGAATCATGCTTCTGTAGGTCCAGCTCCTAAGGAGCCGTAGATTTCTGGTTTCTTGAACTAGTGTTGTCCCCATTACAATGTGCATTCAGCACTGTTCAGAACTAGTGTTGTCTACTTGTCCTGGTTTCCTCCTAAACACGAGCAAGCAGACAGGTACAGGTAGCTTGGTGAAATAAATGTCGTATCTGCATCTACATGTTTGGTGTGTGTAGTCTGAACATTCGAACATAGTATAAAATCTTGTACATCAAGATGCTCTGAATATATGTCTCACACATCATCTAGCACAACAAGTTCAGACAAGTGCTTGCTAAATCTCTCCGACTAATAAGGTCATAGCTGACTAAGCTTTTCAGTACAAGTGATCCATGGAGAGAATACAAAGCTTCAAAATGACAACTTTTAACAAGTTTACTTTTGAGGGATTTTACAGTACCCTATACTACTGGTATGAGGATGCTAGCTAGTACGCAAGTATCCATAGCTGCATAGCTGTTGCACACAGCCATTTAAAACTGTGACTAATTCTGAAGAATTAGTGTGCTGGATTAAACACGGTGCTGCATGGCTGTTGCGCATGGCTGCATAGCTAATGCACACAGCTATTCGAACAAGAACGGCTATATGCAGATTTGTTTTAGTCACTGCTCGCATTGGTCGTTGTCAGTGGTGCTTCATTTTTTTTGTTTAACGAACCTGATGCTATATCAATTCGTGTATTCTAGTTGACATCTCACTCTTGCATTTACAATCAATATATGATCTTTCCCTCTATTGTAGTTGTGAAGTTCAAGGATGGGAGGATCTCAGTTGCTTCAGCATTTGCTGGTCATCAGGAAGGTGACATTGCTGTTTCCTCAATCACTAGACTCTCTACTGTCTTGTCTGCTGCATCTGTTGCTACCTGCTCTTGCTGGTATGCTTGGGAATACAATAAAAAATTCTGGTGCAGGTACATTTATGTCTCATAATTAAGTAAACTCTGGTGCATGTCCAATTTTTATTGTCCTTGAATGTGCATATTATAGGAGTTAGGAGATAATGGAATCTTGGAAGGATGAAATTAGGAGATTCATGCTAGAGGAGGAAGAAGAGGATGACGAGCTATTCCTAGTTATGGTCCCCGCACTTCAGCAGTGTCTATATGAGGAGAAAAGACCGGAGCACACCTCAACTCTGGCTGGTGCTGAAAAGGTCAGACAAATCTTGGAAGGCTACGAGAATAGGTGCAAAGTGGAGTTCAGAATGGAGCCTGAGATATTTAGAGTTATAACAAATTATCTTAGAGTGGAGAACTTGTTATGTGACACCCGTGGTGTTAGAGTTGAGGAGCAGCTAGAAATATTTATGTTCATGCTTTCTCATAATGCAAGCACCGATGGGCTAAAAAAGAAATTCCAACACGGTGGTGAGATAATTCATAGGAAAATAACAGAGTTCTTCGATATAATTCCAGCTCTGACTCTTAGATTCTTGAAACTCCCAAATATGAACCATACACATGTGAAGATTGCATCAGACCCTCGATTTATGCCTTTCTTCCAGAACTGCATTGGGGCCATTGATGGCACTCATGTCCCTATCACCATTGCACAAGAAAGAGCCGCTCCCTACAGAAATAGAAAAGGAACCTTGTCACAGAACGTGATGTGTGCATGTAACTTTGATTTAAATTTCACTTTCATCTCATGTGGTTGGGAAGGATCTACATCTGATGCAGGGATCCTACGGTCTGCATTTGTGAAGGGTCTTCATGTGCTTGTGGGGAAGTTCTACCTTGTAGATGGTGGATACGCAAATACATCCTCATTCATTGCTATGTACCAAGGAGTTAGGTACCACCTTATTAAGCTTAGGAGACATGAAAATCAGTATGCAAATTATAAAGAATTGTTCAACCATCAACATGCGCAGCTTTACAATCATATTGAAAGGGCCTTTGGCATGCTAAAAAAATGGTTTCCAATCTTGAAAGTTGGGACATTTCATCGAATTGAGAATCAAATTAAAATTCTAGCAGCAGCTGCACTATTTCACAATATTATTAGAGGGCAGAATGAGGGTGAAGGGTGGCTGGATCACCAACCAAATAATATCAACCCATCTTATTATGTTGAGTTGCCAGAGGGGGATAACAACTACCCAAATGAATTGCAATCAAATGATGAAAGCACCCTATGAGATCAAATTGCCCTTCAGATATGGGCTGCCCATAATAATTAGGTGTAGTATGCATGGATTGTTTGTTCCTGTACTATTTTTTTTTTGCTTCATTGCTTATTTCTGTATTGTTTTCACGACAGCCTTTATCTGATCTTGTTTATTTCTTACAGCCATGTCAACGGAAAGGGCTACCTGGAGCTACACGTATGAGAAGGGACTTGTGGATATTCTGAAAGAGCTTGTCAACGTACCAATGTTTAAGGGACAAAATGGATGGACAACAGAAGGTTGGAGGAGTACCATAAACAAATTCAATGATATGTTTCCAACGGCACATTTCACGAAGCAGCAAGTGCAAGAAAAAGAGAAAGAGCTAAAAGGAAACTATAAGATAATAAAAGAAGCGAGGAAAAGTGGTGTTGGCTGGAATAACACTTTGGGTATGATCATTGCAGAACCAAAAGGTTGGGAGAAGTTGATTAAAGTTAGGTCTTTTTACTCTCTTAAACAAAGTAGAATCTTAAGAGGTACATTCTGGTTCTAAACTTCTAATCATATATTTTTGTTGTACTTCAATAGGATAACCACAAAGTTGCCAAGTTTCGCAAGAAGTCATTTTCTTTATAAAATAGCTTGGAATTATTGTATGAAGGTAATGCTTTGATCTTGCTCTTGTTTACATTAATGGCCACAACTTTAGTTAATTATTCACTTGTTCACCCATTCAATTGTTTGTTTAATAGGAAGTGTGGCCACAGAGAATTTAAATTTTACATCAATTAAGCCTCCACCACAAAGAACTGAGCTGCGAGCTCAACCCACTCCCCAAAGAAGTATCTCAGACCAAAGTAATCATAGCACAACACCTAGCTTTGGATATAATGGCATGGCTTCTATTGATAGAAATCCACTTAGTTTTGGTCTCGGTGGCGTAGAAAGCACAGAAGTTCAATCTGCTCCAGCAAGTCGTACTTTAGAGGACCAAGATATTACTAGTGGAAAGAAACGCAAGCAAAGCTAGATGGCAGCAAAACTTGAGGATTATATTAACTTTAGAAAGGATCAAATTGAAAAAACTCTAGAAAAGTTAGAAGAGACGTGAAGAAGACTACTCACTCGAGAAATGTATTGACATTATGGATGCCATGGAAGAGCTATCGGATGAACAAAAAGCTAATGCAAATGAAGTTTTCCAAAGTGAAACAAACAGAAAAAATATTGGTCGGCACCAAAAACCCAAGTGTCCGGCTGATTTGGTTGAAGAAAAAGATTGCTTGAGTATGTTCCCTTTCTTAGTTTTGTACCCTTGCTCAAGTGTCGGTTGAATCCTCTATTTGCATATATAAAATATAAAATTTTGTCCCCTACTGGTGTCACTGATTTTACCTTTTTTTGTGCTGCAGCTTTCTAACTCTAGTGCTGCTACAAATGAAAACTAAGACACCCCTTGTGTCTGCCTTCAGTGATGATATAAGGTATGTTTCAAGTATTATTGTTTCAATTATCATTTTAGCAGGATACATATCTGTTTTTGTTACTATATTACAGATGGTGTAAGTTAGTGTTTCACATTTCTTCAGTCAGACTTTTCCAGTTCCATACAAAGCATCACACTTTCATTTGTAGTGAGGAACAAAGGCAAATGTTGAACTGATAGTTGCATCACTTGGTCTTTCAGTTCCATTCCATATATGCATGTCTCGTGGCTTAGTACATGTGTTCTGCTTATTCTTAGTTCTTTATACAAATTTTCCTTTCAGTTCCATTCCATATGTGCATGTACAGTTTATATATCTAATAATACTGACTAGTACTTCCTGGGAGGAACACAGTAGTACTTTGGTGTTTTATCCTTTGTCTTATTTTTGTCAAACCGGCAATGTTAATTCTTCTTACAATTTTATCTGAATGTTCATGCCTGGTAGCAAACTATTGGTGTTTATTATCTCAGGATAATTAGAAATTGATCCTAATTATTGTTTTATTGTTTATTTTTTAGAATCAATGAGTGTTGACTAAAAGATGGTGGTTTCGTTGTCTTAATCTCTTGGATAATGGGGGCATTTCAGAAGGGGTTATGAGATGCTAGAATTTCTTATATGGCAAATACTTGCTGGATCTTAGTTGATATTTGAATTAAAATAGGCATGAATTGTAATATATGTGGATGTATGGACAAAAGAATTCAAATTTGTCTTGGATGTGTTTGTTCTTTGTGATGGAGTGCAAGTCAAGGTGGATGAATATTTATAGCTATGCAATCTTAAACTCGGATTGTTTAGTACACGTGTATCATTGGTACTGAATTTGATTGGATGGTCTTATAGCTGTGTACTGTTTGTATTTTGTGTTTTTTCCTGAAATTTCTTGACCCCATATGACCATTTTTCTTATTTTATAGATGTGTTTTTAATTTTTCTTCATTTTTTCTTGCTTTTTTTAGATGGTTTTTTTCCTGGATATTCCCCTTCTAAGCTCCCAAACAGCAACAGGGAAGGGATACCCTGTGGGGGGAGAGGCAACCAGGGAAATGAGTTGACTAATTGAACTTTGTCGGGCCTAAAGTGTCCCCACATAAGCAGAGACTCAATGTGATACAAATATCACATTTATTCATCAGATGGTTCATAAACCGTACAACTCCCGAGGGAGTGGGCACGGAAGTCATGCCGAAATGATAAGTAAATAAACAACAGCAACGAGCCAAGCTACTGTCAAGAGACAACACTCGGGACTGCACAGCAGCGGAAGCATTCTGCAAAGGCCAACGCCACAGGCAGCGTTGGGTGCGGAAGCGACCTCCTACTCAAAATCCTCGGTGACGAAGTCCAGGTCTTCCTCTGAAGAAACAAAACAAGGGTGAGTACAAAAGTACTCAACAAGTCCAACCCCACCCACGGAGGGGGATACAACCAAGAATATGCACAAGATATAATAAGGATAAGACTAAGGTTTATTTGCAATAAAGCTAGATTTTAACACATGCAAGTGTTTATTTTCAAAAGGATTTTCGCAAAACATTTCTTTAGTAACCGAATCATTAAGTGGGGTTGATCCCACACAAAGGATTCAAGTTTTAATGCTACCGGACTCCCTGTCCGCAGTAGCTCACGGCACATCTGCCAGACACTTCCAAAATCCAACACACGCCATGAAAAACCATCCATCTCCAAGCACTAGTTATGTGACCAAGCCGTAACTCGTCCAATACCATGGACATGACTATTCGAATAGATTTAAACTCTAGAGACGTGTGCACTTTACCCACAAGTAGGGTACCACAACACGATCACCTTGGTGTCAGTGCAGATCCTATCAAAGCTATTGCCCACCTTAGCTAAGACTGACTAGCCAACATGGAAGCAACCAAGGGGTTAATGACCTACCGACGAGGTCTTAACCGGGACCTAAGTCACAAAGATCTTACTCCTTCTCCATGGTCTCCTGTTGCTCACCAGCTCTCCTGATGACTAACAGACTAGCTAGTGGAATTTATGCTAAGACGTTGCCGCATACAACGGTCGAGTGGTTGCACAATGTTGGGACTCGACCAGACAACAGTTGGGACGTTACGACAAACGAAGACAATGACTGCTCAAGCATGTATTACAGTAGCTACCCTATCAATGTGTCATGTCCGTCTCAAGGGGGGACGGTTCATCTCTCTTTATAGGATCATAAAGTTACATTTCCGCATTCCCGTTATACCCATACCCAACAACTACATCCTAGGTATATTCCGTACAGGACAGTAACTTGGCCCCTACTCAAAATGTCACTTTCATAGTGGGATTACATTTCTAACCCTCTCCAAGATTCTTATTACAAAATTGTCCTACTGTAATGTGGTCCCAGGGCTATCCTGATTACTTCCTTCTCCATTCGTAAGCTTCGCTGGGGCTGAGCAAGCTTTCGTAAGCTTTCCACCTTCTTCGGTCGAAGTCAGCTAACCTCGGCTTTTGGCCACGGAACCTTCCCGAAGTCAAATAGTCGGGAGTTCCGTGGGGGCTTCAACTTCGAGAATCCTCGCCTGCAAAATCACAGAACGGGCATCTTCGCACTAGTTAACTTCGGTTAATTGTTAGCTTCGTAAAAAGGAAAAGTGACGAGGTTAGAGCCGGTTAAGAGAAAAGGTTCCTGCCAGCCTCGTTTAGGGTGCGTTGTGGGGCGGTCCCCAACACACAATAAATTGGGTTAGGCAAGATGACACATCAACTCGGTCCTTAACCATGACAAGATGGATACCTCCCAACCTGCTCAACCATAAAGGTACGAGCCCAACTCATCTAAGCATTTTATTTCCTTTATTTCCCGAAAGCCTATTTTTTTCTTTTAAAATTATCACACATATATTCTTTGATAAAATATATTGTAGTCATGATTGAAGTGCAATAAAATGAGTAACAAGGTCCTAAGCATTCTAACAATAATCATCATCCAAACAGAGCATATCATATTTAGAGATAATTGTAGGATATCAAGAAATAATCATAACAATCAAGGGGTGGCTATCCAACCGTGTTTTAGCAATAAAACAATATGCAATTTTATAAAACAGGCCAATAGGTTGTGTTTGAAAAATTAGGATAAATATGCATCAAAGGGTGAGATTGGACTTGCCATCCTCAAAGCCTTCTGGGAGTTCCTGCTCGCGGTACGGGTCTTTGGGGCTCTGGTTTGCGGTACTAGGCTTCAAGCTCCTCTTTGGGCTCCTCCACGGTCACTGCGCCATCTACGGCATACACAAGCAAGCACATAATAAGTAAAAGAAGATAAAGTTTTACCCGTTGAGCTTGAAGAGAGGGAGTGACTAAAAATATGAAATGAAGAGTATATTCTGGGATTTTGTAGATGACTCAGTGGAAATATATTTAAGGATGACGTGGTCGAATTTGGGGTTCATTGGAGGAAATTTGGCACATAAAATGACAAGGTAAAGGTGGTTTTAGACGCTAAACAGAGGATCAGGGACTTAATTGTAAGGAGTTAGGGATCTTTCTGTAATTATTTTTAGAAGTGGAAGGGTCTCTGATGAAAAAGGTAAAGAGAGAGGTGGGAGGGTTTGAATCCAAAAAGAAATAAGTGGATGGGTGAAAATGCAAAATAGAGCTTTCTTCTTCCTCGAGATAGAATGTCATGGGACGAAACATGAGGAAAGGCCTGGTTGGGGAGAGGTGGTGCTGGGGCACTACGGTGGCCAGGAAGAGGGTGAAAATGGAGAGGAGACCGAGAGGTTCGATTCCTCTCCTTACCTTAGGCTGAGGCGGCTCCTTGGCAGTGGACAGAAGACAGCAGGAGTGGCATTAGAAGCACAGGAACGAGCGGGAGTGGCATTAGAAGCACGGGAACGAGCGGGAGTTGGCCGAGAAGCTTGGTGGTGGAGAGGAGGGCGGAGTGGAGGCTCGTTTATAGGCTGGGGGTGAGGTGGAGTTGTTAGTCAACGGGCGGCGCATAGGAATGGGCAGAGTTAATGGCCGCTGGGATGCTCGGGCATAGCAGGCGCATAGGACGGTGGCGTGGCGAGGTGGAGCTCTGCATGCGCGGCGTGGCGGGGTTGGTCTCGCGAGGCGAGGCGAATAGGGACGTGGTGGTGTGCTCGAGCGGCGATGCATGTCGACAGCGTGGTCGGGTGTTGGTGAAGAGTTGTTGGTGCGGCACGGCGGCGTTGAAGCATGCTGGGCGCGGTGACCATGGCGGCGAGCCGCGAGCAGCGTTGCGCGTGCCAGCGCTGGAGGCAAGTGCGGTGTCGCGCAGGCTGGCGACTGGCGTGCTGTGGTGGAGCAGGGCAGGAGCGCGGGCGCTTGGGCGAGACGTGCGAGTGTGAGGGGCTAGGGGCGCGCTAACACTAGGCACTGAGCGTGCACTGGTAGGGCTGGTGGGGCCGGGGGCAGGCACCGAGGTGATTAAGTGTGTACAGGCACAGGGGGCTAGTGCGGGTGCGAGCGTGGGGTGGGGTAAGCATGGGCCTGGGGGTAGGTGCAGCCCATGCTGCGTCGCTGGGCGAGCGCGCGTGCGTGGCCAGGGGGAGCAGCGCTAAGGGACCAGCGCTGGGGGCGCTATGCAGTGGGGCCGTGTGCAGCATGCAGGGGCCAGGCACCAGGCGCTGGAGCGTGCGGCAGAAAAAAAAAAGAAAAAGAAGCAGGCGCTTGGAGCACGCATGCGGCTAGGAAAATGAATCGCAGGAGAGAGAAAAAAGGAAGTAGGCGCTTGGAGAGAGAAATGGGAGGAAGGGAAAAAGAAAAAGAAAAAGGAAGGGAGAAGAGAAAAGAAAAGAAGGGAAATAAGAAAGAAGAAAAAGGGTAAAAAAGGAAAGGAAAAAAGGAAGGAAAAAGAGATAGACCCCGACGATTGTGGGAATGGTCGTGGGCACGCACAGCGATCTTCTGTCCAGCACGCGGCGTGACACGTGAAGAGGGAAAAGGGGAAAAGAATGGATGGTGGTCGGCTTCGGTGCTGGGACGGCGTATTCGTTGGGAAGATGAGATTTTTGAGACCTCAAACCATGGAAGATTTTAAAAATAATTTTTAGCAAGTGATTTTGGATGATGAGTTTTATGGGCATTACAAACCTACCCCACTTAAATTGAATCTCGTCCTCGAGATTCGGCTGAATTCTGAAAAGATGGTGAAATACCTTCTTCAACGCATCTTTGCGTTCCCAAGTAGCTTCTTTTTCACCATGCCTACTCCATTGAACTCTATAGATCTGCACTACTAAATTTCTTGTCCTCCTGGTGACAGTGTCTAGGGATTTGATAGGTACCTCTTGATATCGAAGATCCCTCTGCAAATCTATTATTTGCACCAATACTTGTTCTTCAGGCACTCTCAAGCATTTCCTTAGCTAGGAGACATGGAACACCGGGTGTATATGTGACATTTCTTCGGGCAACTGAATACAGTATGCCACAGTTCCAACTCTCTTTAGTACCTGGTACGGTCCAATATACCAAGGGGCTAATTTTCCTTAAACCTGAAACCTTCAAGTCCCTCGAATCGGTGAGACCTTGAGGTAAACAAAATCTCCTTCATCGAAACTCAACTCTCATCTCCTCTTGTCTGAGTAGCTTTTCTGTCTGGACTGTGCTGCCTTCAGCTTCTCTCTGATTTCGGCCACTGGATTTTCCGCCTCTTTTATAAAGGTAGGTCCAACTAAAGTGTGTTCTCCCACTTCTGACCACATCAACAGGGTTCTGCACTTTCTTCCGTAGAGAGCCTCAAATGGCGACAGGCCTAAACTAGCTTGACAACTATTGTTGTATGGGAACTCTACATAGGGTAAACTCTGTTCCCAGTCCTTGCCATAGGTAAGGACACAGACTCTTAGCATATCTTCCATAATTTCATTTACCCTCTCTGTTTGGCCATCAGTCTATGGGTGATAAGCCGAACTAAAATCCAACTTGCTGCCCATGGCTTTATGCAGACTTCTCCAGAACCTAGAAATAAATTGGGTTCCTCTATCCAAAACAATTTTGCTAGGCACACCATGTAGCTTTATTATGTTGTCCACATAGAGCCGAGCCAGTCTTTCTCCACCATAAGTGGTCCGTACATGTAAGTAGTGAGCAGCCTTAGTGAGTCGGTCCACTATTACCCATATGGAGTCATTTCCTTTCCGAGTCTTTGGTAAACCAACCACAAAATCCATACCAATCTCATCCCATTTCCAAACCGGGATGGGTAGTGGTTGCAATAAACCTGCTGGCTTCTGATGCTCGGCTTTGACCCTTTGGCAAGTATCACAATGGGCGACAAACTGGCCAATGCCCGCCTTCATCCCATTCCACCAGTACTTCTGCTTTAAGTCCATATACATTTTGGTGGCTCCTAGGTGGATGGAGTATGCCGAGTTATGGGCTTCTTCCATAATGATCTACCGAAAATTCCCTTCCTTGGGCACACAAATTCTATTCTTGTACCACAAGGTTCCTTTGTCATTCCGAGGCCTTATTCTTTCTAGCTTTCTTGCGAATTTTCATTAAATCTTGATCTGAACCCTAGGCTTCTCTGATTTTATCCTCCAAAGTATCCTCCAAAGTGGGCTGAACACTTAGCTTGCAGCTGGGATTCTGAGGAACAATGTGCACATTTAACCATGCCATTTCTTCTTGCAGATGGGTATCCTTGAATCCGAGCTGCCAATAAAGTTTTCTGCTTAAGGCATCAGCTACCACATTAGCCTTGCCGGGGTGGTAATGGATTTCCAAATTATAATCCTTAACCAATTCTAACCACCTTCTCTGCTTCAAGTTCAAATCTGGTTGGGTGAAGATATACTTCAAACTCGTGTGGTCAGTGTAGATCTCACACTTATTCCCAATCAGATAATGCCTTCAAATCTTGAGAGCATGCACTACGGCTGCAAACTCCAAATCACAGGTTGGGTAATTCTACTCATGAGGCTTAAGCTGGCGGGAAGCATATGCCACGACTTTCCCATCCTGCATAAGGACACATCCTAATCCTTATTAGAATGCATCACAATAAACGATGAAGTCTCACTGAATATCCAGCAGGGTTAACACTGGGGCGGTCGTCAATCTTTTCTTCAGTTCTTGTAAACTTCTCTCGCATGACTCTATCCAGGTGAATTTCTTATCCTTCCTGTGAATTTTTTATCCTTCTTGAGCAGTTCCGTCATGGGCTGGACTATCTTGGAAAATCCTTCAATAAATCTCTGATAATACCCAGCCAAACCAAGAAAGTTTCATATTTCATTAACATTGGTTGGCTGCTGCCAGTTGGAAACGACCTCAACTTTCTCGAGGTGAACTGCTACTCCTTCCACGGTCAAAATATGGCCAAGGAATGCCACTTTCTCAAGCCAAAATTCACATTTGCTGAATTTGGCATAGAGTCTATGTGCTCTCAATTTTTCTAGCACCACCTGTAGATGCTGCTCATGCTCTTGGACACTTTTGAAGTAAATAAATATATCATCAATAAAGACTATGACAAACTTATCTAATTTGTCCATAAACACTTTATTCATGAGATTCATGAAGTAAGCAGGTGCATTGGTTAGTTCAAAAGACATCACAGTGAACTCAAACTAACCATAACGGGTGACAAAGGCCATCTTCAGGATGTCACTCTCCTTAATCTTAAGCTGATGATATCCCGACCTCAGATCAATCTTGGAGAAATATTTGGCTCCTTTCAGTTGATCAAAGGGATCATCTATTCTGGGAAGAGGATATTTATTCTTAATTGTGACCTCATTCAATTCACGATAATCCACGCACATCCTCATGCTTCCATCCTTTTTCTTGACAAAGAGGACTGGAGCTCCCCATGGGGATGAGCTAGGCTTGATAAAACCACTCTGCTGCAATTCTCCTAACTGTTTCTTCAACTCTGCCAACTCATATGCTGCCATCCTATAGGGTCTCTTGGCTATCGGGGAGGTTCCAGGGATAAGGTCAATTACGAACTCTATATCCCTGTCTGGGGGCATTCCAAGTAGTTCTTCAGGAAAGACATCAGGGTATTCACCTACTACCGAGACTTCCTCTATGGTCTTAGCTTCCATGCTAAAAACTATTGGGTCTGGTCCACTTTCCCGAGTGTGACAAGTTACGTGCACACCGTCCTGTTTGGTTAGGTGTATTATCTTATCAGCACACCCTATGTGACCATCATGTAGGCTTAACCAATCCATTCCAAGGACCACATCTATCCCCTTAGACTTAAGTACTACTAAGTCTACTAAGAACTCTACCCTACTTAAATTGATCCTTACCCGGGAACAACCTAGTTGACACTGAAGGTCAGCTCCAAGCATTTAGGTTAATAGGGGTAACTTTAGTAGTACTGTAGATATGTTGTGCTTGTCCACAAAGCTTGATGATATAAAAGAATGTGATGATCCAGAATCAAAAAGTATTGTTGCCAAGACTGAGCTGACTAGAAACTCACCGAGTACCACGCCCTGAGCTTCTCAAGCCTCTTGTGCGCTGATATGGTTGATGCGGGCTCATCCAAATGACTGTTGGGGTGGCCTCATTTGCTGGCTGTTGTTGTTGCTAGGGTTGTTATTGCTACAGAATGGCACACGGTTGGCTCTTAACAATGCTGCCCTTGGTCCGTTTACAGAGTTGAAGAAGGTTGATGCTACTGGCTTGTTGGCATATGGACAGTTGGCGATGAAATGCCCTATCTCACGGTAGTTGAAACATTCCCTGCTGTTGTTAGTGACTTGACCGATGCTGCTCTACAGGGCCTTAATAGGGTTCTGGCCTTTGAATGGGACATTGGAGTGGTAGGAACCGGATGCTTGGAACAAGGTCCGGTACTACATAGGAGCCTGGGACCTAGGTACTGGATGGATGAAGCTCCTTAGCTTCTGGAATCAGTCATGATGGTGGGCCTTGCTTTTCAGGAACCTATGCTTGTTGTCCCTCCGCTTGTCTGCTTTGGCCCTCTTAGTCAAAATGGCCATGTTCATCAAGATGTTGAAGTCGGGGTAGATCTGAGGACTAAGCAGGATCCTCAGTTCTGCATTCAAGCCCTTCTTGAACATATTCTGCTTCTTCTTGTCCTTGTCCACTTCCTCTAGAGCATAACGGTCCAGCTCCATAAACTGATAGGTGTACTCCTCCATAGACTTGTTACCTTGGTGCAGTTCACGGAACTCATCTGCCTTGCGCTTCATGGTGGCCGCTGGAATGTGATAGCGGTAGAACACCATCACAAACTCTTCCCAGGTGATAGTGGAGGTATCTTGGGCAGTTGTATAGTAATTCTCCCACCAGGCTAGAGCAGTCTCAGTGACCTGATGGGCAGCCAACAGAACCTTATCCCTGCCCTCACATCCAAACTGCTCTAGCTTCCTCTGAATAACTCACAGCCAGTCGTCCGCGTTCAGAGGGTTGACGGACCCACCAAAGGTGGGTGGCTTGGTCCGGAGGAAGTCTGTGAACTTCTCATTCATGCCTTGCCCACAGGGCCTCTGACGGGTGATAGCATTGGCCAAAGCTTCCAGCAGAAGAGTCTGATTGTTCATCACTTGCACCAGATCCATAACGGGTAGCGGTGGTGGCAACTGTACTCCCACCTTGCTTTCTCCTCTACCTTCAAGCTGACTCACTTCTTCCTCCTCATAGTGCACTGCAGGGGGTGGTCCTTGCCCTTCTGGTTGTCTTTCTGCACTGGGGGTGGCATGGGCCTGACTTGGAGAGGTCCTGGTGGCACGCTTGGGAGGCATCTGCAGATTGAGTGAAATTTCATGAGACTTGAATTTGGGTTTAAAGTGTTGTTTAAGTTAATTAATTCATATTTTTGAAAAGACAGAATTCACCTCCTGTCGACAAGCACACGGACTAACAACACAACAAGCACAAACGATTTTACTTCTGTCGGGTTGGTTACAACACTTGGGGTAGGGCCAAAACACGCACTACATGACCGGTACAACAACATAACTGGGGGTACAACTCAAAACTCTAGATGGCTTCATTGCTTGGGGTACAACTTTGGGCTGGGCACCCTACTCACGGGGCGAGTCTTTATTCTAAACGAAATGGTCCTCTGGCGGAATGAGGAGTGCCAGCACATTGTCCTCCACCGAGGGTGGACCAACAACTTCAGAGCCTCTTTTGGAAGTCTCTATAGGTGGTGGTGCTGGCGGAGCGTCAGGAGTCTTCCATTTGCTGGATCCTTGGGTGACGGGAATCCCATCCAGGATCGGGGCCTACTCATCCTCAAAAGCCAGCATCCTCCTCCTTGCACGATTCACAAGATGGGCATCCTTCAATTTCTGGGAGTGCCGATCCTCGGCCTCCTTTAGGGCCTCAATGGTGGCAACCTCATTGCTTTGGGCAGCCGCAGCTCATGCCTCGGCTACTACCAGCTTCACCTAAAGTCTCCTCACCATAACTTCTGCGTCCTCGGCTCTACGAATCTGCTGCTTCAGCTTTGTGACTTGCTTGTCATAGAGCTCATCCAAGGTGAGAAGATAGGCAACCATGTGAAGCATGGTGGGGTCATCCTCGCGCTATCCATGTCCTTCCAACATCCTCACTCGGGCCAGCCAAACCGGGCGGTTCTTCTTGACAGGCGGGTAAAATCTCATCGGGGTACGGCTGATGTGCTTCTCATAAATTTGGCACATGAAACGCAAAGCCTTTCGGGGCTTCCACTTGGTAGGTGTCCTCATGCCAAAAACCGGTGGCAGTCACATTACATGGCTGAATATCGGGGTAGCGGCTACTCCTACCGGCGTAGATAGTCATCTCACACCGAAGGGTTCCACGGTCCTCATACTCTCTGCTGGTGTACTTCGGGTGTTCATAAATTCCGAGGTGGTCCATGCAGGCGAACAACAACCTGGGAAAACCGGACTCTTCTAGGTAGTGGCTGTTGACCCATCATTCTCGACCGTTTAGAAAGAATTTAGGTGTAAATCATTTTTGTAACAGAGCAACGAAGGCAAGAAATTATGTAAATCACTTATTTTGGTCAAAAAGGCTTTTTCGGTCCTAATGGTCGTGTCCTACAGCCAACGACGGCTCTGATACCACCTGAAGTGTCCCCATATAAGTAGAGACTAAATGTGATGCAAATATCAGTTCCAGGGGGCTGATAACACATTTATTCGACAGATAGTTCATAAACCGTACAACTCCCGAGGGAGTGGGCGCGAAAGCCACACCGAAATGATAAGTAAACAAACAACAGCAGCGAGTCAAGCTACTGTTAAGAGACAGCACTCGGGACTACATGGCAGCGGAAGCATTCTGCAAAGGCCAACACCACAGGCAGCATTGGGTGTGGAAGCAACCTCCTACTCGAAATCCTCGATGACGACGTCCGGGTCTTCCTCTGAAGCAACAAAATAAGGGTGAGTACAAAAGTACTCAACAAGTCCAACCCTATCCACGGAGGGGGATACAACCAAGAATATGCACAGGATATAGCAAGGATAAGACTAAGGTTTATTTGCAATAAAGCTAGATTTTAACACATGCAATGGTTTATTTTCAAAAGGATTTTTGCAAAGCATTTCTTTAGTAACTGAATCATAAAGTGGGGTTGATCCTACACAAAGGATTCAAGTTTTAATGCTACCAGACTCCCAATCCGCAATAGCTCACAACACATCTGCTGGACACTTCCAAAATCCAACACACGCCATGAAAACCATTCATCTCCAAGCACTAGTTATGTGACCAAGCCGTAACTCGTCCAATACCGTGGACACGACTATTCAAATAGATTTTAACTCTTTAGAGGTGTGCACTTTACCCACAAGTAGGGTACCACAGCACGATCACCATGGTGTCGGTGCAAATCCTATCAAAGCCATTATCCACCTTAGTTAAGACTGACTAGCCAATACGGAAGTAACCAAGGGATTAATGACCTACCGACGAGGTCTTAATCGGGACCTAAGTCACAAAGATCTTACTCCTTCTCTGTGGTCTCCCGTTGCTCACCAGCTCTCCTGATGACTAATAGACTAGCTAGTGGGATTTATGCTACTTGGCATTTCACACAAGAAACACCCATCCATCTAATCTAAGCATTTTCTTTACTCTATTTCCTGAAACCCTATTTTTGTCTTTTAAAACACTCACACATCTATTCTTTGATAAAATATATTGTAGTCATGATTGAAGTGCAATAAAATAAGTAACAAGGTCCTAAGCATTCTAGCAATAATCATCATCCAAACAGAGCATATAATATTTAGAGATAATTACAGGACTTTCAAGAAATAATCATAATAATCAAGGGGTGACTATCCAACTATGTTTTAGCAATAAAACAATATGCAATTTTATAAAATAGGCCAATAGTTAGTCTTTGAAAAATTAGGATAAATATGCATCAAAGGGTAAGATTGGACTTGCCAACCTCAAAGCCTTCCGGGAGTTCCTGCTCGTGGTACGGGTCTTCAAGCTCCGGCTCGCAGTACTGGGCTTCAAGCTCCTCTTTGGGCTCCTCCGCGGTCACTATGCGATCTACGGCACACACAAGCAAGCACATAATAAGTAAAGGAAGATAAAGTTTTACCCATTGATCAGGGGCTTAATTGTAAGGAGTCAGGGACCTTTCTATAATTTTTTTTGGAACTGGAAGGGCCTCTGATGAAAAAGGTAAAGACAGAGGTGGGAGGGTTTGGATGCAAAAAGAAATAAGCGGATGGGTGAAAATGCAAAACAGATCTTTTTTCTTCCTCGAGACAGAATGTCACAGGAAGAAATAGGAGGAAACGGCTTGGTTGGGGAGAGACGATGCCGAAGCACTGCGGCGGTCGGGAAGAGGGGGAAAATGGAGGGGAGACCGAGGAGGTTCAATTCCTCTCCTTACCTCGGGCTGAGGCGGCTCCGCGACAGCGAGCGGGAGATAGCGGGAGCGGCACTAGAAGCACGGGAACGAGGGGGAGTTGGCCGGGAAGCTCGGTGGTGGCGCAGAGGGCGGATCGAAGGCCCTTTTATAGGCCGGGGGTGAGGTGGAGCAAGCTGTCGACGGGCGGTGCACATGAATGGGTGGAGTTAATGGCCACTGGGATGCTCGGGCACAGGAGGCGCACAAGACGGTGGCGTGGCGAGGTGGAGCTCCGCGTGTGCGGCGTGGTGGGGTCGGGCTCGCGCGGCGAGGCGAATAGGGACGCGGTGGCGTGCTCGAGCGGCGATGCGCGTGCTCGAGCGGCGATGCGCGTGGATGACGTGGTCGGGTGCTGGCGGCGAGCTGTTGGCGCGGCACGGCAGCGTCAAGGCGCGTTGGGTGCGGTGACTGTGGCCAGACGGTGCGGCGCGTAGGCGCGTAGTGATCGCGGCGGCGAGCCGCGAGTGGCGTTGTGTGCATGCATGTTGCGCATGCCGACGCTGGAGACGAGTGCGGCGTCACGATGGTTGGCGAGCGGCGTGCTGTGGTGGAGTGGCGGCAGGAGCGCGGGCGCTTGGGCGAGGCGTGTGAGTGCGAGGGGGCTAGGGGCGCGCTAGCGCTGGGTGTTGGGCATGCGCTGGTAGGGCCGGTGGGGCTGGGGGCAGGCACCGAGGTGACCAAGCGTGCAGGCGCATAGGGGTTGGTGCGAGTACGAGTGCGGGTGGGGCAGGCGTGGGCCCGAGGCAGGCGCAGGCATGGGCCTAGGGCAAGCAGGCCATGCTGCGTCGCTATGCAAGCGCGCGTGCATGGTCAGGGGGAGCAGTGCTGGGGGGCACTGTGCAGTGGGGCCGGGTGCAGCATGCAGGGCTAGGCGCTGGAGCGTGCGGCAAAAAAAACGAAAAAGAAGCAGGCGCTTGTAGCACGCATGCGGCTAGGAAAATGAATCGCAGGAGAGAAAAAAAAGGAAGCAAGCGCTTGAGAGAGAGAAATGGGAGGAAGGGAAAAAGAAAAAGAAAAAGGAAGGGAGAAGAGAAAAGAAAAGAAGGGAAATAAGGAAGAGAAGGAAAAGGGAGAAAAAGGAAGGGAAAAAAGAAGGAAAAAGAGATAGATCGTGGCGATTGTGGGAACGGTCACGGGCACGCACGGCGATCTTCCGTCCGTCACGCGGCGTGACACGTGGAGAGGGAAAAGGGGAAAAGAATGGACGGTGGTCGGTTTTGGTGCCGGAACGACGTATTCGCCGGAAGATAAGATTTTTAAGAGCTCAGACCGTGGAAGATTTTGAAAACATTTTTTAGCGAGTGATTTTGGTTGATGAGTTTTACAGGTATTACAGAGCCCCCTTCCCCTTAGCTTCCAAATTAGCCCCTAAGGATTATCACAACTTAAACCCATGGCTCCAAGTGTATGCGCTACTGAATTACAAGTCCTTGGACAATGAGAAACAGAACACACAGAAAAATCAAACAACATGTTGGCTCTAATCTCTCAGAACAACAATCCAAAAGATGATCTATCAAAAGAAGAGCTGTCTAAAGCATTCACTTGGAATTTTGGAAAGAGACGTGTGTGTGAGTGTGACTTGACGCAAACAAACTACGCATGGCCCGCCGAACACAAATTTTGTAGCCTCGTATCTGGGCCGCAACGGTGGCGTGACCCAGCATGCGGCCCAATAGAACTCTCTCCTCGGCCCAACGTCCAAGCTCTTTTTTCCTGTTGTGTTTCGGTACAGATCACATAAACCATCCTCGTTCTTTATCAAAAAAAAAACATCCTCCTTGCTTCACAAAAAAAAAAAATTCCTCCTGGTATGGACTGATCACCAAACGGCAACCTCCTGCATGTATACTATACTAAGTGACAAGTATAGACGTATAATCTTGTTGCTACACTGCTGAACATAAGCTTTGGCAGAGGACAGGGATGGTATAACCTGGTCACTACAGGTAAACAGCTCATTCACCGTCAGATCCGTGTATAAATACCTTACCATTTTTCTCTGAAAAATAAATATCTTGTCAATAGTGAAGCATGCATGAAGTTTGATGTATGAAAATGCCATTGAAGGTTAAAATGTCTATGTGGTATTTTAAAAAAGGAGTCACTCTCACAAACAATAATCTGGCTAGAAGAAATTGGTTGGTAAGAAATATTGTTTCTTCTGTAGTACATTGCAAATAGAAATCATCTAGCATGTCTTCTTGTCATTATGTTAAATTTTGCTGTCGTGCTATTCATGTATTCGGAATTGCCCAACCATTAATTTTTTTAACCAATGGGCTAAACTAAGAGGAGCAAAGGATAATTTGAATTTATGGACCGAGCCTATCATGTTTTGCTAGGCAATTTGGCTCAAAAGAAATGGTGCTAGAATCCGCTTGTTTGAGCGCTGAGGTCCAGAGTGGGTGCTGAACTGCTGCTGATGCTGGCCGAGCCCAAAATGGTTCATGTTTAGAAATACTGTATAGTACGGTTTATCACTAGCACGATGAAGCAAAAGCTTGAATACAACTTGGCCTGCATGTGGGCCCCCCACGCACCTACCCTACCTACCTGTGTCAATGTGCCCTATCTCTGCACTTTTGTGTTGGACAATCTGTTGATGCACTCATCGGAAGAGCAAGCAAAGTGCTGGAGGGTAGTGCCATTAATGAGACCAGCTCGATCAGGTCGTCTTACCTTGAAGGACAGGCAGGAAGGCCATGTCCAATTGATGCTCCGCCCCTCACTGCCCCACTGCCGCTGCGTTCGTACGCCCCCCACATGATCGATCATTCCCGGTATCGCACGCCAGTGGCCTCTAATAATTTATTTTGATTCCATGCGAAGAGGTCAACTAGTTGTTTTGTTTGTCGAATTCGGATTTTTGGGGATCTATTTGGCGATCAGAATAGGTGTACTTTCTCGCTTCTCGACGAATAATTGGTTGATGTCTTGTCTTTTTTTGAGCCATGGTTGATGTCTTGTTAAGATTGGACAAAGAAGAAACAACGATGACGGCCTGGATCGAGATAGGCCTAAATGCATTTTTTGTTTTTTAAACATAAGCATAAATGTTTATATATATGCACGTATATTTAACCTTATAAATATACACATGCAACTCTACTCATCTACTCTTATAAGTATTTTTCACGGTCAGTATATCTTTGATATTGATGATTAGTTGTAGACAGGCACGCCGCACACCACTGATCTCCGCTCCGTAAATGTATTCTTGATCATGTTAATATTTGATAGAACTATGTAAGCATATACCTGTACTACACCTTCGCCGAAATATAAGAAATGCAATATATTTTAGGTACCCAAATCTATATATCAATCCAGTGACCAGATTTGGCATGCGCTGTGGATGCCAAAAATAACCGAATCTTTTTCTTTGGCAGCATGCCATCGCTCGTGAACAGCCGAAATATCCGTCAAAACCCCAACTGTTAGCTCACATCATCAGGGGCGAAGTTTTGGCACGAAATTTAATCAGCTCCTAAACCGTAGGAGCAGCATCTTTGCTCCACTACGCAGTTCTAGCTGGACTGGACTGGATGGACTGAGCTGTTTGACCCAATCATCTCTCCAACAAACCGCCACCGCCTCACTGCAGGAAAAAGGCAGCTGAGCTGCTTGAATTAGAGAGAGAAAATCGCAGGAGAGGAGAGAGAAGGCGGTGGGGCCCGGCTCCGTCCTTAATAAAAAATCTCCAGCTTGTTGTTTCCTCGTTATTACTGAACTACCAGGTACCAACCCGGCGGCGCTGGAAAGGAAAGCCGGGCCTTCCCCTCCCCTTTGCTGCCGCCTGCCGGCCGGGAGAAAGGGAGGAGGCGCTCGTGGGTGCGGGGGGACGGACTCCGGGAGCCCGGAGGGGGAGGGGGCTCTCCGAGGGGAAGGCGGGGAGCCATGGCCCGGAAGCACGGCTGGCAGCTGCCGGCCCACACCCTGCAGGTGGTGCACTGACTCGCTGATGGTTCCGTTCTCGCTCGCCCTCTCCTTCTCTTTCTGTTTTTTTTTTGGATCGGGTGTGATTTGCGTTTGTGTGTTTAGTAACGAGCGGAATTCGGTGTGGAATTCCGTCCCTGTGCGGTTGTGCTGCGGGGAATTCGGCGTCGTCGCGATTATTTCGAAGATCTGTTGAGGGGAGGAGTCGCTGGGTAGTGGTTGGGGTTTCCCCCCCTTTTGTTGTTTCCGTGTCGCTAGTCGAGAGAAATGATTAATGTGAATACGTAACGAATCGGGGTATGCGATTCTCAAAGTGTGGGTTCAAATCGTGCAGATTATATAACTGTTGCACTGTACTACCTGTTACTGTTAGGATTTCTAGCGCTAGGGTTGCTCAGTCACTGGGATTTTGATCTAACAGAGCAGGGATGTATATGTCTTAACTCGCAATGGCTGTTTAGTTATCAGTATGTTAGGATGTGGCAAATATTTTTTACAGAGCACTTGCTCGGTGCATCTAGGAAAAAAAAGCAGTTGTTCAGTGGAAGAGTTTCGATGATGTGGCAGAAGAATGCAACCTCTTCTTGAACTCTGCATCTAGGCAGCTCGATGGATTGTTGGTTCATGCCATTTATTTGAGTGAGGTGAAATGCCTTCAGGCATTATATATTTAATATCAAACGGAGTATTGATGACCTGTATTACTTTTTATATTCAAGCATTTTGTCCTAGAGACTCCACAAGTGCTATTTTTTGCTAGTATTTTATCTCACTTTCTCGTGTGTTGTATAATGCAAAGAAATGACTGCTGTCTACTAGTTCATGTAGTCACTCGACATTACTAACAATCCTTTTTGACAAACGTTGTAGTTTTTTTTTTTACAGTTTTCCAACATCTTCTTATACATAAAGTCACATATTATCCAACGGAACAAAGGTAGACTTGTCTTATTGTAGTTTACTTGTAATGCTCTGGCCATGCAAGAAACATTGCTTGTATGTAGCAATATGATGTTCTCTACCCAGTGCCTAGACGGCATACATATGCATGCTTATTTTTATTTCCCCTAGGAAATTAAATATTTATACTCATGTGCAGTAGATATTGTGTTTCTCTGCAACATACTTTTTTGGTTCATAGTTTGGACTGTGAGTTTAAATAGCTCCAACTAGTTCGATCGAAACACTTAATTTTGGAGATTTTGGTAACTGACTCATCATCTCATTTTGATAGATTGTTGCGATAACGGTTTTCTTCCTTCTGGTGGTCGCATTTTATGCCTTCTTTGCACCATTTCTGGGAACACAAGTCCTCGAGTATGTTGCAATCGGTGTTTATACTCCTGTGGTAAGTTGCCCTCATGTTATTTTTTTTCCCATACTACAAAAATTGTGGTACCATGAGACATTTCTCCTCCCTACATCACATTCAGGCACTTGCGGTTTTCATCCTTTACATCCGATGCACAAGTATAAACCCTGCAGATCCTGGGATTATGTCAAAATTTGAGGATGGCTTTATCAATGTACCAGCCAACAGTGCTGGAGTCGAAGGAATGAATTTTCCCCAGAAAGAAAACAATGCTACTGGAACAAACTCCCCAACGTCTACTTGTAGAAGCTCTCTGGATGGGCATTCCAATCAGAGAGGTTCATCTTTAGGGGAGACGAACATAAATCTAGGATCACAACAGCCAAAGAAAAGATCAAGCTGTTGGTTGATAGGTGGGCTTCTGTGTGCTATATTTGTCAAGGAGGACTGCCGGAAACCTGATGACTCAGAGCAACAAGCAAATGGTGAAGAGGCTCTGTTTTGCACATTATGTAATGCTGAGGTATGTTAATTTAACTTTTCACTATGCAAAATTGTCTAGCTGGTGTGGTTTAATTTTGCTTCACAACATTAACTTTTCAGGTTCGCAAGTTCAGCAAACACTGCAGAAGCTGTGACAAGTGTGTGGATGGATTTGATCATCATTGTCGGGTGCCTTTCTTGACCTGTGCTAGAGTATTACTTATATTATTCCATTGTGTATAGCTAATATGGCATATCTTTTCAGTGGCTGAATAACTGTGTTGGCCGGAAGAACTATTTCACGTTTCTTTCTCTGATGGCAATCAGTCTTATTTGGGTATGCAGTGTGGATTTGCTATATACCCTTTTTCTTGAGTTCACTTAGTTACAGGGTTTGTGTAGATTTGTTGCTTTCCTTGTAGCATGGCACTAAATGTTGAAATCTTCTGTATCATAGCTTGCAATTGAATTTGGAGCGGGCATTGCTGTTATTGTACTCTGCTTTGTCGATAAGAATGCATCAAGAAATATCCAAGACAAGCTGGGGAATGGCTTGACTCCTGCTCCATTTGCTGTTATTGTGGTAAGTTGCTGTGTTAAACAGTTGTAGTCTCTAGTGTATAAGAATCTTCTCTTGATTAGAAGTCGTTTGAAGTAGTAAGTTTCAAAATCTGATAAAGAAACCCAAACCGCTTGATTTTATTTTCTTTACTGTGTTATGATGCCTTAATTCATTGTTTTGAAGTAGCAAGTTGCGATCTGCCTTCTTAGAATACAGCATTTCAAAATTTGTATCCAGTAGCACCTTTTTTTACCACCAGGAGTATAATTCTTCCTGTTTAGGATCCTATAACTATCTTCTTAGCCCTTCTGAATTTATTGACACAACTTGACTCATGGTAACATACTGGATGAGTAATGCGCCATTCTCAAATTCTTCTTCTTTCATATTAAAATTAAGTCTTTTTAGCTGTTAGTTGACCATAAATTTCTTTTATGCAGGGAATATTTACCTTACTTTCATTGGTGGCCTGCATACCTTTAGGGGAACTTTTCTTCTTCCACATAATATTGATAAGAAAGGTTTGCATGCAATTCCAGTGGAACTGTTACACTTACACATGAAAAATTTGATCTTGTTTGCTCAGCTGTGTTCTCTTTTCTATGTTGTGTATCAGGGGATCACAACTTATGATTATGTTGTTGCAATGAGAGCTATGAGTGAGGCAGCTCCAGAGGATGAGGAAGGAGCAAACATTATTTACTCCCCATCAAATTCAGCGACAACTGGCTTCAGTGTAGGAAGTTCACTTGGTCTTCACCACAAGGGTTCTTGGTGTACACCTCCAAGGATATTTATTGATCATGTAAGCCTCCCTGCTTTAAACATCAAGTATATTGCTTCCAAAATCTATTCTACTAAACAAGTGCATCCTACAGCTTTGAAAATTAATAAGAAGCCCAGTTTAGAAGAAATGTAGTTATAGTGTTAGAAGAATCCCTTCACTCATACTAACTTGAGTTATATTGAAACTATCAATCAGGATGAAGTGATCCCACATTTGGATCCTGGAATGGTGCCTTCAACTGTGGACCCTGATGCTGCTGGATATGCTGAGAGAGCAAACAAAGCCAAAAAGGCAGTTAAAATCAGTGCTCGGAGCCTTGCAAAGCTGGATAAAAATGAGGTAATGAAAGCTGCTGCAAAAGCTCGGGCATCATCCTCAGTTCTGCGACCAATTGATACCCGACGTGGTCATGAAGCTGATGTTGTCTCCAGCGGCAATGCAAGCATCAGGAGTAGCATGAGTGTCGACTACAGTGGCACAAAGGAATCAAACAGTGAAATGAGACTTTCTCCACTTCAGAATTCATACCCCCAAAGTCTTGCAAGCCAGGACGACTACGAGACCGGCACACCAACTGCGAGCAGTTTAAGTAGCCCGGTCCACATCCACAAGCTTGCCTCTCATTCTCAGTTCAGTGCAGCGCCTCACCCTCCACCACCTGAGAGGCCTGCACCGGGGATGATGCGGCCACCTGTTCCCACCACACAAGGGATACCTCGGCCACCTGTTCCCACCACACAAATAACCAACCCGATGTTCCAGTCAGCTACATCTTATGTTCGAGAGAACCGAAGAGCTTCTGTTGTCTGGGATCAAGAGGCTGGTCGGTACGTGTCGGTTCCTGCCCAAACAAGAATTGGACCTGGCGTCGAGCAGGCAGCAAGAAACCCACGTTTCTTGGCGAACCCAAGTGGTGAGCCAAGCAGCCACGGGAGAAGCCTTGCGCCTGGGAACACCTCATCCTCAGCGATGCCATCAGGGCAACCATCAGAGAGGCTGACATATTCTGGGCAATCGATATTCTTCGGTGGCCCCATACTGAGCACCCCTGGCATCAACGCCCAGAGGAACGAGGCGGTCGCAAGAGCACGCCCCGAGGGAAGCAGAGATCCCAATGCCCAGCAGCGTGACATCCGGGGCGAGAAAGCGCGGACAGGATCTTTGCCTGTGTTTGCTCCCGGGACGTTCCAGAGGAACCCAGCGTATGACAAGTGACATGCTCCTGCCCTTGATGTTCGTCTGAAGTGCCATGCCATTGCGCGGGAACGCATACAACCTGAAGAGTTGACACTTGACAAGAGTTGAAAGGCTGCTCTTCTGGGGTTGCTAGACGGACGGCTGTACAAGCAGGCGTTGGAATGCGGCTGCTTGCAGGAGATAACGAAAGCACAAATATCGCTCCGTCTCTGCTGACCTTTTTCAGTGTTGGGAGAGCGATGGAGCGACTGATGTAAAATGCCTTCGTGTTAGGAATTCTTCAGATGTTTGATGCATGACAGATAGGAAGAGCTAATTGTTTCCTGATGTCAAATGCCAATTTGCAGCTGACTTTGTGTAGTGTGCTAGTGTTCATTTCAGTCACCGTTTTGTGTGCGCCATCGCATCTTATTCGACATGTAAAAAGGTTCTTCCAGGTGCACTTGCGGACAGTGCTCGTTTGCTTGCTGGTGTTCTTGAATCTCGACTCTTGGTGCAGCATGGACCCTTGTTGTTTTGCCCACATCTTGTGTTGTGTGTTCGTCCTTAGCGTCGCGGAGGCAGCAGCCTGAATGGTGTCTACTGAAACCGTGTAATGGCATCTGCAGATATTGCAGCAACACAAATAAAAGAAGAGGAAGAAAGGGGTAAACAGATAAAACCTCCTGTCGCTAAAACCCTCACACTCTGTTCTTCACTCTTCAGCCTCGCCGCCTCGCTTCCCCCCTCTTCTCGAACGCGGGGTACCTCACTACCTCGGCGGCTCACAGCGCCACGGCTCCCCTCCCCAACCCCCGCAAAGGCACCCAGCCGAGGGGACTCCTCTGCCCCCGCCTCCGCCTCCCGGGCTCCCGGCGCCTCTACGCGGCCTATCGGATCGTATTCGCCCGCCGGCTGTCGCTGCTCGGCCCCGGGCGTGCCTCAGTATTCGTTCCTGCCGGCCGCTCCGATGTACCTCAACGCCGTTTCCCTCGCCGCCGCAGCCGCCTTCTCGTCCTCATCCCAGCAGCTGCTTCCCAGGCCGGCTAGGGTCGCTCCCCGCCGCCGCCTGGTGTTGCGGGCGGACGTCAAGGTCATATCTACCGGCGAGGCCTGCCGCCGCGGGCTCGCCGCCGGCATCGACAAGCTTGCCGACGCCGTCGCGGTCACCCTCGGCCCCAAAGGTGGGGGACTTTCTTCTGCTACGCGTCTATATGCTTGCCTCGCCTTTGTCATCTTAATTTTGTTCCTGTTAGGGTGCATCCCGCTGGGATGTACTCGTGAGTTCTCATTTATCAATTGTGTGGCGAATGGGGTCCGATTTGCATGTATTAGTTAAATATTTTAAGCTAACAATTTCGGAGCCATTTTGGACCTAAAATGTTCGGACTAACTGTACACTAACTTGTTCAGCTATAGTACATTTAGTGCAACCAATCTGTCTGACAAATGGAATTTGGTGTTGCTTAGGCAGTTGGCCTTATGACATTTTGTTCAGAGTAGTTACATCGAGACTCAGGTCAACCTTATTTTGCTATGTTCCTTCCCAACATTTTCCATTTCATCATGAGTATACATTGTACTCCAAACCTGTAGAATGGTTTCCAACTATTGTAATTTTGTCATACAACTGCCAATTTATTGCAAATAGGGTAGTGCCATCTAATGCTGCAGATGGAATTTTTTTCCTCGCCGCAAAATTAGGTAACTTTATCTGAAGGGCAAAGGATGCTTTATGTTGCTGTTAAAAAAGGTGCAATCTTTGGAGCACCTCAGCAGTGAAGGTGTTGTTTATGCTGTTAGGTCCATATCTCATATTGTCGGAGTTCTTAGTACACGGATTGTCTTGTAGTGCTATGGATTGTTGAAAGCTTAGAAGTTTGGTGCAGGGAGGAATGTTGTTATTGACCAAGATGATGTCCCTAAAGTAATTAACGATGGTGTCACAATTGCCAAGGCGATAGAGCTCCCAAATGCGCTCGAGCATGCGGGTGCCTCGCTACTTCAAGAGGTAAGGTTCTACATTTCTTGTATCCTTAAATTGGTTAATATTGGTGCTGCTTGTTCACTAGACATGTGTTAGCCAGATAGCATCCAAGACAAATAGTGCGGTTGGCGATGGAACTACAACAGCAATTGTTTTGGCTCGGGAAATCATCAATCTTGGGTTGTTGGCAGTTGCCACTGGTGCTAACCCAGTTGCCTTGAGAAGGGGTATTGACAAAGCCGTTCACGAGCTAATTAAGATCTTGAAGAGCAAATGTATTCCCGTGAGTACAAAGGAGGACATAAAAGGTAATCTTTATGTTCTGGAAAGTGAGGATTTGTGTGTGCAAAAATGTGAAAAAAAAGAAATAAAAAAAAAACCACACCCACTAGTATACTACTACCGGCAAGGGCTAAACTGGTTATCGAATATCATATGTTATTTTGTATTATAGAGAAAGGAGGAGCTCCAGCTTGATTTAAATTAGAAAAAAAATAAGACTACACCCCGGCATATGCTTGAAATGACTAGAAAAATACAAACCATCTTTTTTCATTGTTCTGCCTCAAATACATTGTTGGTATGAAATGTTATGTTTGTGTATGCATTCATTTTGAACTCATCTGCAGTGTCAGACTACTCAATGCTCACCATAGTAATTCTGAACTTCATTTTCAGCTGTTGCTTCAATATCATCTGGCAATGATGAATATGTTGGCAATCTCATTGCTGACGCATTGGAGAAGATAGGTCCTGATGGTATAATAAAAATTGAGTCATCATCTTCGATATATACCACAGTTGAGGTGCAGGAAGGAATGAAGGTATCTTTTATGTAGTCATAGAGATTGTTTTCCTAAACATTGAAATTTATATGCAAACAAATTTAAAACAGATAATGGCTGTGTCATATGATCTATCAAACAGATACCAAGTAATGATTATTTAATACAAGTTAACAGGGAAAGAAGTTGTTTCAGGTCATATCTTGCATTTGGAGAAAAAAATCTAATTCAAACAGATACCAAGTAATGATTATTTAATACAAGTTAATAGGTTTTAACTCAAATTATCATTCACTATCTAATTCTTGCAGATAGACAAGGGATATGTTTCTCCACATTTCATCACAAATCATGACAAAGCAATCGTTGAATTTGAAAATGCTAGAGTGCTCTTAACTGATCAGCGTGTGAACGAAGTCCAGGAGATACTTCCTTTGCTTGAGAAGACGACACAGTTGAGTGTCCCTTTATTAATTATTGCTGAGGATGTGTCGCATACAGTGTATTCAACCCTTGTTCTTAACAAACTGAATGGATTGCTAAATGTTGCGGTTGTTAAATGCCCTGGGTTGGGAGATGAAAAGAAGGCTATTCTCCAAGATATTGCTATTATGACAGGTGAATATATAGAACTAGCATTTTGGAAGCTTCATACCTTAACGTACAGATTTTGATCTGATAGAATGTGGTATTTCCAATAAGTGTTTTTTTTTTACATTTAGCAGTTCATGTTGATTGTGAGGCAAAGTTACATTTTCTTTAACAGACTGCTAAGCTCAGCATTTTTGTACCTTTCACTAGTGTACCTTTCATTTTCTTTAACGGATTGCACTTCATGTTGTTCTAGAAGTCCCTGAGTAGTTTTCTTCAATTGAACAGGTGCAGATTTCTTTGCCAGTGACCTTGGCTGGGGTCTTCATGGCATTACTTCTGATCAGCTAGGTATGGCTCAGAAGATCACAATAACTAGTGAATCAACGACTATCATTGCACATCCTTCAATGAGACCAGAGATTGAAGCCAGAATCATGCAATTGAAGAAAGATGTAGAGGAGACAACGAGTTCCTATCTTAGAGAAAGGTTCTCTGCAAGAATTGCTAAACTCTCACGTGGTGTTGGAGTTATTAAGGTGTGGTGCCATTTCAATAAACATGCATTCCGAAAGTATTGGATGTGAATTTGATGTATGCATCATGTATATTTTCAGGTAGAGAAGTGCGCCATACAGAAATTATTTTAGTTGCAATATTAAATTTGTTAGTTTGTTTCTGGAGATTTAACAGGGATTGAGCTATATTTCAGTATAAATTTATAATGCAGAAATCATTTAAGCTGGGGTGTGATATCTGTTTTTATTTCTGAATATTTGAAGAGAGTTGTATTCTATTTCAGGTTGGGGCAGCCACTGAAGCTGAACTTGAGGATAGGAAGCTGAGAGTGGAGGATGCAAAGAATGCAACTTTTGCAGCCATTAGTGAAGGCATAACTCCTGGCGGTGGTGTTACATATGTTCATTTATCAAAGCATATTCCCAGTATCATGGATCTTGTGGACGACCCGGAAGAGAAGATGGGTGTAAATATAGTTGGGAAGGTTAGTATGTCTGTCCATTGACATTTGCTGCTTGTTCCACAGGCTCAGAAAATACTTGTAACATTTGCACAGCATCCTAATTCTGAATTTTGTCCACTCATAATATTCTGAAATTTGTCCAATTTTTGTCTAGGCACTTCTTGTACCTGCTATGACGATAGCTCGCAATGCCGGGGCAGATGGTTCAGCTGTTGTAGAGAAGCTTCTCGCCAGTGAGTGGCGAGTTGGGTACAATGCGATGACTGACAAGTTTGAAGACCTTGTTACTGCTGGTGTGGTAGACCCATGCAGGGTTGCCAGATGCGTGCTCCAGAACTCTGCTTCTATCGCAGGACTAATCCTTATGACCCAAGCTATGATGTTTGACAAAATAAAGAAGAAAAAGTCTCCCATTCCGGAGATTCCTGGCATTCCACCGTTGCAAATAAGCCAAAAGACTAAGGTTTGAGCTGTTGGACAGGTATGCTGTCAATGAGGAATGCATCTGGACGATGCTAGATCTTTTTGACCCTGGTGTGGTTCATTGGGTGAGTTGAGCTAGGGATCATCTAAAATCTGGCCCCTGAAGATGATCAAGAGATTAAGCCACTGATCATCGTACGGATGACAGATTTGGTGATGTAACTCGGAGGGAGTAGCAGACGCACCGGCTTCGACTGCTGAAAAAACAGTATGTAGGACTGTGAGCACATGTAGATGTACAGTCATCATATTTAGCGGTAGGTGCAATATCAATTGTGGTGTCTGCATAATTTTGCTGTGGTGGATGAGAAGATAGCTAAGAAATTATTAATTTCCGAATGATAGTTATTGAGAAGGCAGATGATCGATCTTTCTGAGCCTTGTACTACTTCATACATCTTCGATGATTGAGCATGGTGACCTGCTGCCAGATTGCAGATACAATGGATCCGCTGCGATGATTGCAGGTGCAATCAATTGTAATCGCTCGCGGATCAGTGAGGCTTAACTTTTGTTGAGAGAAAGCGGCAGCGTCATTAGTTGCGGCATGATTTGCATAGCATTTGGTTTCCAAATAGTACAACATCAGCTAAACTGAGCCAACGAGACGAGCTCAGCTGGCCGGCCATCGGCCAGGGTCATCAGGCGTTCCGTCGCACAGCCGCGCCATGGTCTCTCGCTGGGACTGGCCACTGCCGGTGCAGCAGCTGCCGCTGGAGACTGTTGGTAGACGCGCCAAAGATCGCGTCGAAGAGCTCACGCCGCGCGTTACGATTCCTTAACACTGATCTGCCGCACTAGTAGCCTTGCTGATACCACCCAGTCCCAGACGCATGGCTAGCGACTAGCACTAGCGAACTGCATCTAAGTTTGCATAGGCAAGTCAAAAGAATGGAATGGAAATAAACAAAACAAATAAGACTCGGTCGCATATAAAGGACCTAGCCTGAACCTTATGGGGCATGGTCTCAAATCCCAAGTCTCAACTCTTCAGCAAAGCATGTATTGCCTTATCTTATTGTGGGTCACATTACTGCCAAGAGAAACCGGTCACTTTGATATATAAGGAGTCCTTGGTCGATCCTATGTGCTTCAGAAATGCCGGTGGTAACTTGCATCGGGACTCGGGAGATAAACAACGTGTTTGTTCTGTGTGATCAGGCCGAACCGACCCTAACCGAACTTTGGTTTGCATCACGTGACACGTTATCAAGTCGTCCATCACGTACGAAACCGGTCCGCGTAAGGGCCCGTTCGGTTTGGCCGGAATGGCCTGGATTGCAGCCCAATCCGAACGGATTGGAACGGCCCGAAACGAATACGATCCAATATAAAAAGTACTGTTCGGTTGGCCTGGCCCGGAACCAAACCTGGGCCGGAACGATTTCAATCCTTCCTTCCTTGGCCCGGAATCAATCCGCACCTCATCCCTCCTGGAACGGTTCCTGGCCACACGCGACGCGAGGAGACGGACGCTCCGCTAGCGGCGCGCGAGGCGACGCGGCGGCGGCGCAAGGTGGCGGCGTGGCGGTGCAGCACATCTCCGACGGCCACCACCGCGACGGTGACCGTTGCCTTCTCGCCAGTAAGCCGCCGCCTTCCCTGTCTTCTCTCCCTCTCGCCCTAGGTTTCTTGCTCCCTGACCATCGTTTCTTGTTTCGTCGATTGGTGCACGGGCTAGCCGGGATCTAGATCTACTCCTGCGTCCGCCCGCCCGGCCATCGCTGCACGATCCGCGAGATCCGGCGACAGCCGCGGCCGTCTTGCGAGAGTCTGATTGGTATTTGTTTGGAGTCCGGCGGTTGCTCTCACTGCTGCCACCCTCTCGATCTGATTGGTATTTGTCTCTATTCTTCGATGACTAGCATATGCGTGTGGTATTGGCATATGTTTGGAGATGTGGGTATGGTTTGCATGCTAGGTTCCTGCTGTCTGCCTCGCTCTGTCCAGTATAGTTTTTTATGTTTGCGAGCCTAGGACTTTTCCTGAATAGCATATAGCATCAGCTTTGAGTAGAATCTTCCTACAATTTTCTTTTCCCATTGCATTGGTGATACCGACAGCTCCTTTTGCTTCACATCTGTCATGTGCAGTTTATTGTGATGACAGTAATCCATCTTTGTGTTCAGTATCTGTTAGTGTTTTCTTTTTGTTTTGATTCAGTTAGCAGTCGGCAGTCAGTTAGCTTAGTCAGTACTGATCTAATCTTTCGGTTTCTAGGTTCATTCGGCTGGACTGTGCTTCTGATTTATAGTTTCTGTAACCCAAACCATGACTGAACGAAAACTCATTTGTTTCCTATATTCAGTTAGCAGTCGGCAGTCAGTTAGCTTAGTTGAAGTGACCTCACCTGTGGGTGGTCACTTGCTTGGGATCGGACCCTCCTCGGGTAGCTATGTTCATTTTGCATATGCTCCAACATTGTCTTTCTGAGAGACATATTTGGATTCGGTGTTGATTGAAGCACAAATTCATCTTCCTTATAGTAGAGTATTGTAATTTTTACAGCCGATGAGAATGTTAGTTAGACAGGTGCTACAGCTGTACTATGGAACATGACATCTGTCCTAGTCAATCTTACTTCAGGCTATCAGCTTCTTGTTTGTTTGATTCCTTTATCTCTTTGAGGGGAAAAGTATGCGTGCTAGTTAATCACCTGTTAGTTCCTGTTCTAGAAATTCCAGGTTTTGTATCATATCTGTTGCCATGTTTCCTTTGATCTTTACCTTTCCTTTTTATGGTAACTGATTTTAGATTTCCATGCATCATGCATTTACCATGACATGATGATGACCTAGCAGGTAAAGTCGCTGTCTACTTACCTCATGAATTCACTGTCTACTTACCTCATAAATTCGCTGTCTACTTATACTATTGTTTGGTCTGCCTAAGGGCATATGGTGTGGGCTTATTGGTACTGTTTGATCAAAAGGCAACTGGATTGATGCAACTTATTTGCAACTTCACCTAGTGTGTGTGCCTGAAGCCTGAAACTAACAATAAACGCATCAACTTATTATGCAATCAGAACTATGGAGCTCCTGTCATTTCTTTATGTGTCAAGACCATAGTGATTGAATGTGTTAGTTTAGCACTGAGCAACAGGTATACTTTGAAGCTAATGGGTGAATATTTTGGTTTCGAATTTTTTAGAGTTGAAGAAAGATGGTGCTTGGTCGAGCAAGGTTCTTTTGTACAAGTTATTATGAAAGAATTGAGATATTGAGTTGACCTAGTGAACGTACTGAAAATAGCTATTAGTTCTAGTTCATCTATGTAATATATCTAGAATTGTTTGATTGATCTGACTATCCAGAATTTTAATGTTAAATTTTCAACATGATTCTATGCGATCATCTTGCCTGATTTCTTGCCTTATTTCTGATTCGCCTGGTGCTGCAGCTACAGCCTAGAGCTAGAATAGAGTAGAGCTGCAGTAATGGCCTGGGTAGCTTTGAGTTAATAAGCACTCCTTGTATAAAAGATAATGAGTTAGTAATTTAATAAGCAAAGCTTCTACTAGCAGTGAAAATATACCACACTCACGCCTTGTTGATTTTCTATCTCCTTAATTACTTAATTAGACAGCATAGCTAGCTCCTACTACTGTTTCTGTTAGCAAAATTTACAAACTACTTTGTATGTCTTGCAAATCAAGAGACCCCAAGCATAGAAAACTCTTTTCATGAAGTTGGATGGTCATTCTAAATTTCAGGACCATTTTACCCATGAGCCAAATTCTGAAATGGTTCTGAACCACGAGCTGATGATGCTGTTTGTGTTGATCGAGAGCTGGAGCTGCCCCAATCGTACTAGTTTAAGCAAATTCTATTGCCCCAATCATATCACAGACTCACAGATGCTAGATCCATTGCTGCTTATGCTAATTCACAAAAGGATCTCCAAGTTTTCACTGTAGTGATTTCTTGATGCAAATTGATCTTACTGTCATGTGTGGTCCTACAGCAAAATTCATCCATGTCAGGTTATTTGTTTGCTTAATTAAGATGCTAATGTTACATTAGCATTCAAAGATGTTAATGCTAGTATTTGCTTTAACTATTACATTATATCTGTTCTTGGATAGAAGCTTTTGATGTGCTAACTTTTTCTTGTTACTTGTAGATCCCACCAGCACCATTAAGAGTTGGGGAAGGTGAACCACCCCCTTCTTGGGATCCGGTACCAACTCCAATAGGTACATAATTCTATCTATGTTTAAGTCTATTCCAATAAGTAATTTTTTCTATTGCAATGAGTAATTTAGGTGACAACCTATTTAGCCTTCCATTTTATCTATTTAGCTTCTATCTTACTATAAATTTATATGCTTTAGTTCTGCAATGAATATCTCATTGAGAGATCGTATTAGAAAGAGGAGGGAGGAAGAAGATGATGACATGATGATGTTTTCTATTCCCTGCCTTATATCTGATGGGTTCTGCTAGAGAAGGAGGAGTAAAGAAGAAACGTCATACATCAGAAGAAACAGGAGAGGTTAAGGTTCGTCGACTCCTTGAGGGATATATCAAGAACTGTCAAGTTATATTTAGGATGGAACCCCACATCTTCAAAGAGTTGGCGACTTATCTTAGAAGGAAAAGACTTGTTGTTGATACAAGGATTACGGTGGAGGAAAAGTTGGGTTTCTTCCTATGCATGTTAAGTCGCAACGCCTCATATGAGGATCTTGTAGTGACCTTTGGGCACAGCAACGACACCTTCCATCGTCACATCAACCACTTCTTCAAGAAGGTCATTCCCACACTTTCTCGTCGTTTCCTCTAGTCCCCCGATCCTAATCAAGTGCATCCGAAAATCCAAGATAATCCTAGATTCTATCCATTCTTCAAGAATTGTCTTAGTGCCATTGATGGAACTCATATCCCCGTTTCCATATTCCCTAAGAACCATTCTCCTTTTAGGAATAGAAAGGGCACACTAAGCATTAATGTGATGGTGGCATGTGATTTTGATCTCAACATCACTTTTATTTCTAGTGGATTGGAGGGATCAGCTACAGATTCCAGAGTGCTAAGATCGGCTATGAGCAAGGGCTTCCAGGTACCTCCAGGCAAATTCTATCTGGTTGATGGAGGGTATGCAAATACTCCATCTTTCCTCGCTCCATATCAAGGGGTTCGATACCATTTGAAAGAATTTGGAGCTGGACATCGAAGACCACAAAACTCAAAGGAGCTCTTCAACCACCACCACGCACTACTGAGGAACCATGTCGAAAGGATTTTGGGAGTGCTTAAGAAGCGATTCCCCATTCTCAAAGTTGCCACATTCCATACATTAGAAAATCAAGTGAAAATACCTATAGCTGCATCCATCTTCCACAATCTAATCCAATTACTTCATGGAGATGAGGAATGGTTGGATCATCAGCCGATAATATCGATCCAACACACTTTGTTTCTTTACCCAATGGCGATCAAAACAATGACTCAGGCACTGCACAAGGCAATGCTTTGAGAGATACCATCGCCCAAGAAATGTGGGTTCAGTACTAGCAATTTGTTTCTTGTCAATTTTGTATTATTGATGCTATGAAATTTCTGTTACTAATGCTTGACCATTGTTTATGTAGGAAAACAAAGAGTGGACTGGAACCCAACTCTTGAGAAATCACTTGTTGAAATTCTGCATGAGTATAAAGATTGTGGCTATAGAAGTGACAACGGTTGGAACACTAAAGGGTGGAACAAGATGGTGAAGGAGTTCCATCTGAGAAACAAGTCTGTCTCGTACACAAAGGCACAAATTCAAGATAAAGAATGTCTTAAGAGAGACTACAAGATGCTCAAAGCGGCAAGAATGCAAAGTGGGTCAAAATGGAATGAACAAAGAAATATGGTTGAAGGATCAGCCACAATGTGAGAGAACCTCATGGTGGTAAGTTAATTTCTTGAAGCAATTCTATGGATAACCTCATAGTGATAACTTTGTATTTGATCAATGTTTTTTTTTCAAATATGCAGACTTTCCTCAAAATCAAGAAGTTTCAAAACAACAAGGCAAGCTTTCTGCTCTTTGATGCTTTGGGAGAACTCTATGATGGTAAGTTCTGTATATTAAGCTCTTTCCTAGTCAGATCTCTATGATGTAAAATAGGTGCTTGTCCTATTTTTCTGAATGCATTGTGCCAAATGTAGGTCATCTAGGGACATACAATTTCACTTCTATTGAGTCACAACGTGTGGAAGAGCCCCTTCAACAAATTGATGTTGTAGAGGAAGAAGCTGAGGAAGAAGCCCTATAGGAAATTCATGAGATACGTGATGAAGAGGATGAAGAAAAGGATGCAAGAGATAAAGAAGAGGAGGCAAGAAGTGGACAACGAAGAATGGCTGCATCAAGAAAGAAACCAGAAAAGGAAGGACAAAGGCCTAGAAAGAGTGCAAAAATTGAAGCTATGATGGAGAGATTCCTTGAAATGAGAACAAAGCAAGCAGAAGATGAAGCTCAACAGCTAGCAAGAGAAAATGAGACAAGAGAAAAGGAGGCAAGAGATAAGGAGGCTGCTAAAGGTGATGAATACTCCATCAAAAGGTGCATATCGATTATCAACACAATGGAAGTGACCAAACAGGAAAAGGCCAAAGCTTATGCAATCTTCACCAAGAGCAAAGAAAACAAAGAGACTTTTATTTGTGCTAGTGAAGAAGATGAAGAATCCGCTTTGATTTGGCTTAGGAATGAGATGGCCTAGCAGGTATTGACTCCCTTTACTTGACAGCTTTCATTATGCATTTATATTACTAGTGTGAATAGAACATAGAAGAATAGTCTCTATTGGAAGGCCGTTGGTGGTTCAGTTTGTCCTTGCTCAGATGAACTAAAAATAAAATTGCTGCAGAGCTGTGCTTTTGCTAGTGATCTGGATTGGCTGTGTGGTTATGCCTGTTAGTAGTGTGTAATTGCTATCTGTAGCAATATGTGCTTTTGATTGTCAACTACTAGACATGTACAAAGGATGTGATCCATCTTATTTTATTCTGTTCTGATGTGCAGTCGAAGAAGAATCGTCTGCTGCATTGTGGCGTAGGCTTCTCAAGATGATCACCCTGATGTGCTTCGGTGTAGTGCAGGAGATGTTTACCTTCTTGGGTTCTAATTTAATTTTCAACTCATCAAGACTCTGGTCATGTTCATACATGTAATTTAATTTTTACCTCATCAAGCATGGTTTTATGTAATGTGAGGATAATCATATGTTGCTTTGTGACTGAGATTTTTGGCACTAACGGTTTATTCCCTGTATTAATTCCTGTCCAACCGAACAACCAAGGATTAAATCCAGTCGGATTAATCCCATGCCTGGATTGAGTGACACGCCTGGATTCACCCAATCTAGACCTGAATTAGATACAGAGCTGAAATTAATCCAGGCCATCCGAACGAGGCCTAATGCATTCCCACAAGCCAACAACACAAGACAATCTCTCATGCGAACTTGTTCTTCAGAAAACGCCGGATGAGCTGATACCTTTTCATACCGGATAAATTCAATCCAAAAACCAAACATGCTCAAACAGAGACATGAAAAGCGAGAGAGGAATTAGAATACGGTTTACACACACTGCAAGGAATAACAAACACGTGGCATGCCACTTCAAAAGGCTACTACTGCAGGCCCGCCCATCCCCTGCATAGCTTCTTTCTCCATAGCCCGCCCAAATGATGTTTTGGTATAGGGGGTGTTTGGGAAACACCTGTTAAAGTTTAACACCTGTCACATCGGATGTTTGGATGCTAATTAGGAGTACTAAACATAAGCTAATTACAAAACTAATTGCACAGATGGAGTATAATTCGCGAGACGAATCTATTAAGCCTAATTAGTCCATGATTTGACAATGTGGTGCTACAGTAACCATTTGCTAATGATGGATTAATTAGGCTTAATAGATTCATCTCGCGAATTAGCACAAGGTTCTGCAATTAGTTTTATAATTAGCTCATGTTTAGTCCTCCTAATTAGCATCCAAACATCCGATGTGACACTGTTAAAGTTTAGCACCTCGTATCCAAACAGCCCCATAATAAAGAAGAAAAAAATCTCTCATCCTGGAGATTCTGGCATTCCACCGTTGCAGGTAGCCAAAAGGCCAAGGTTTGAAGTGTTGGACAGGTAGCTGTCAATGAGGAACGTTTCTAAAAAAATGCTAGATCTTTTGGACCGATTCATTGGGTGAGTTGTGCTAGGTGAATAATCTAAATCTAGCCCCTTGAATATGATCATGAGATTAAGCCACTGATCGTTGAACGGATGGATGATTTGATGATGTAACTGGGAGGAAGTAGCATTGGTTTCGTCTGCTACCAAAAAAAGCGTGTCAGTAGGTACAATATCAACTGTGATGTCTTGGTGAGCCAGGGCTTGATTGTTGCGGAGGAAAACTGTCAGTGTGGCAGCTTACATCTGTTGTTCGTCAGCATTGAGATGAATCGCAGCGAGCGTTTGGTTTGCAAGTACAACACCAACGAAACACAACAAACTAGATTACTTGAGCAGGCCAGCCGTCGGTCGGGGTCACCCGCTTGCACGTTCGGTCGCGCCACGCCGCCGCGATCAGAGCCTCGCCACCATCGCCCGCTGACAGTCTAGCTACGAGGCCAATTGCGCCGTCACTCACCTGCGGACAGCCGTCAGCCCGCCGCCACCGGTGCCGTAGCGAGACTGGGGAGATGATCAAGATCGTCTAGACTCTAGAGGCCACGTCATGCGTTACCATTCTTTGCAATTAGCTTGCAACATTAGCAGTCTTCCTCATACCGGTCATTCCCATGCGCATGCCTAGAAACTAGTGCAGCAAGTTTGCATTGGCCTTGATCGCTACGTCCTATGCAACTGCGCTTTGCATCAGAAAAGAGCGCATCCTACTTATATACTCCCTCTGTCCTAAATGGCTATTTATTTTGACTTTTCTAAATACATAATTTTTGATATGCACATATATATCTGATACATAACAAAAATTATATATCTAGAAAAGTCAAAACAAATAGTATTTTGGGATGGAGGGAGTATGCAGCTAAAGTGAAGTACCCACCTTATTGCTGCGGGAAATTAATTGGTCGTGCCATAGAATTACATTTTTTTTTACACACGCGCGCACACACATCACTACTATTCTTCATAGAGGTATTTTTCATACAGATAAGAAAGGTTGTGGAAAGTTATGACCTCTACATGGTTCAGAAATGCCAGCGGTGTGTTCCATTGAGAGAATGGATGCAAGTATAGTTCCTAAATGATATTTTTTTGGATCATCTAAATAACTATATATCATGTCGTTTTAGTTTATTTCTTTTCTTATTATATACCATTTCATCTTGACATAATTTATTTGGATCGACCTAATGACTAAAATAAATGAAAATCCCTACAAGAGACAGGAAGGGAGAATCAAAATACGACTTGCTGCACGCATTGCAAGGGGCCGGGTAATAAACCAGTGGCAGGCCACTTCAAAAAGCTAGTACTGCAGATCGCATGCATAGCCTCTTTCTACATAGCCAAAGGAAGACAAAAAAAATGAGCGCATTGCTTTACACAAGAAATACGTGTTAAGTTGGCGAGTGGTGAGACAAAATGAGCGCAGCAGGTGTATTGCCGTATTGGCGTGTGAATTATATAGCAGAGCTAGGTGGCTGGCAATAAATAACAAAATCCATAATGTCGAGAATGCGGCTGATGAGCTGCATGCATGCCTCTCTTGAATTAATTTTCTGATATGGATGGAAGATCTGCGCTGATTTTAACTCGCATCGGTTTCGACTGCCGCAAAAACCATGTGTGTAGAACAGAGACCACATGGAGATGTACAGTCATCATATCTAGCGGTAGGTGCAATACCAATTGTGATGTCTGCATAATTTTGCAGTGATGGATTAGAAGATAGCAAAGCAATTAATCTACGAATCTTTAGGTATTTGAGAAGGCAGACAATCGATCGTTTTGATGCTTGCACTTAGTACATCTCTAATGGTTGACTGATATATGACATCCACTTTTACTTGAGAGGGATGCGTACCTATTTGGTTGGTGATGCTCGATGGTTATCACTCGCGACGCTTGCAAATTGCAGGTACAATGAATCACCTGCGATGATTATTGTAATCACTCGCCACCTTGATTGTTGTTGAGACTTGAGAGAAACAGTTAGCTCGTCGTCAGCGACACGATTCAACACCAACTACTGGCAAAAAAGTACAACCCCAAGTAGGCAACTAAACAGAGGAAACGAGGTGACCTCAGCTGACCGGTCGTGGCCGTCGTTCAGGGTCATTGGATCGCACAGCAGCTTTCTGGAGGCCCGCTATACCATTGCCATGGCGAGGCCCTAGCTGCGAGGCAGATCGCGCCGCCGAGCACCTGCCAACACCCGTGAGCCCGCCGCTGGTGGTGCCCCGGAAAGGCTGTGGAGATGATGATCCTGATCGACTAGAGCACACACCGTGCATTACAGTTATTTGCAATTAGTCCGTGATGCTAGCAGTCCTGATACCACTCATTCCCACATATGCATGGCTGATGACAACTAGTAGCTAGTAGCTACCATCCAAGTTTGCAAAGCTAGTCTAGAGAGAATGGAATGGAAATGAAGTGAACAAAACAAATAAGACTTGTGTTGCTATATATAAAGGGCCTAGGCTAGCAGTAAGGATATAAGTAGTTCCCCAATGATATTTTTTGGATCGGCTAATTAATTTTTTTTGCAAGGAAATCATGACATGTCATTTAGTTTATTTCTTGCCATTGTATTTTAGTTCATTTTAACAAAATTTGGGTCGACCCGATGACCCAAGTGAAACTTAAATCCTTTTGAGAGAGATAGGAGGAGAGAATCAAAATACGACTGCAAACATAGCAAGGGGCAATGAATATGATGCAAGCCTTTTTTTAGAGAGAGAGAGAATATGCTGCGCCACTTCAAAGAAGCTACCACATGTTTCAGAATTCTGCCTCTATCGCAGGAATTCTTATGATGTTAGACGAAATTAAAAAAAAGAAAAAATTACCCATCCGAGAGATTCCTGCACTACTAGAGAACTGACTTTAGATACCACATCCCCTTTAGTCTCGGTTTAATTTCGGCCCGGGAGAAAAGGGGGTGCGTCACGGTAGGCTGGAATAGGGCGCACCTTTACTCTCGGTTTCTTTTTTGCAACCGGGACTACAGGCCACCCTTTAGTCTCAGTTAAAACGGCTAGTTTCCGGGCACCGACGGCGCCACCCTTTACCCCCGGTTGCAGCTACCAACCGGGACAAAAGCTTCAACCTTTTATCCCGGTTGGAGTTACCAACCAGGATAAACATTTTACTCCCGGTTGGTAATTCCAACCAGGACAAAAAGGTTGAAGCTTTTGTCCCGGTTGGCGTTACCAACTAGGAGTAACCACCAACCGGGACAAAAGCTCTAATCTTTTGTCCCAGTTGGATTTACCAACCGGGATAAAATCTTATATACAAGTACCCTTTCTTCCACCTCCACTCCTTCAGCCCGAGCCACTCCACTCCACAAAGATAGAGAAGCTTATCCTCTCCATGGCGCCGAAGCAAGCCTAGGGGAGGTGCTGCTAAAAATTTTTTTTCCTCATTTTCGTGGGGATTTCACCCATCCAAAGTGTTGTGAAGGTTAGCTACTTCATGCTCCGTTCATTTATTGTTGTTAAGTTTTATTTTATACTTTAGAGAGGGAGAAAAATTAGTTTGTTTGTTGTTAAGCATGTAGAGGATTTGTATTTATACATGTTTTTGAGCTACAATGTGATGGATAGTTTGAATGTGAGGGAGAATGGACAATAAATGTGAGGTAGAATTGAGATTATTTCAATTTTATGTATTAGGGAAAAATTAGAGTACATGTGTTTTTAATACGTATAAATTAGCCATATAGATTGTAGGTGTAATTTGATACTTTAGTACTTTTCAGATAGAGCTATGCAATTAGTCATTTTTAAAATAAGTACATTATGTGGGAAATATTGAATTTTTTAATAGTGTAGTTATTATAAATTAAATACGAGCTAAATAATTTGTGTATTTCTATGTAAACTTTCAGCAATATTTGAGTTTGTCGTACTGTATGATGTTGTTTCCTTCTGAAATTTTAATTTGTGTATTTTTATCTAAAATTGTAGCAATATATGATGGATAGTTTTATTGTAATCCATTTATTGATGGCTTGCGTAATACGATGCAGATGGACCGACAATGGATGTATAACGCGGACAGGCGGATCAAAGTGTTTATTGCTGGCATGAATAATTTTCTTGAAGTGGCTAAAGCGAACAAGCCAGAGAACGGGTTCATATCTTGTCCATGCGCCCAATGCAGTAACCAGAAGTGCTATTCAAAGGCTTCCTAGGGGACTGTTCACAGGCACTTGTTTAGATACGGTTTCACGCCTAACTATTTGTTTGAACCCATCACAGCGAAAGAGGGATTGTAATGGAAGACGGTGAACAGGAGGAGGAGGATAACAACATTCCGGATTGCACTATAGGCCAATCTTTTGCAGATACTATAATGGGTGAGGCTGATGAAGATGAGTTTGCAGAAGATGGCCATACTGATGACCTCAGTCAGGTGCTTAGGGATGCACACAGAGATTGCGAAACTCAGAAGGAAGCATCAAAGTTGCAGCGCATGATAGATGATCACAGGAAATTGCTATACCCAGATTGCCAGGGAGGCCATAAAAAGCTGGGTACCACACTAGAACTTATGCAATGGAAGGTCAAAAATGGTGTGTCCGATAAGGCATTTCAGGGGATGTTGAAAATTGTCAAGAAGATTCTTCCCAAGGATAATGAATTGCCATCCGCAACATATGAAGCTAAACAGATTGTTTGCCCTCAGGGATTGGAGGTTCAGAAGATACACGCATGCCCTAATGATTGTATCCTCTATCGCGGTGTTGAATACAAGGATCTGGGTGCGTGTCCCGTGTGCGAAGCGCTGCGGTATAAGATTAGGCAAGATGATTCTGGTGATGTCGAGGGGCAACCTCTCAGGAAGAGAGTTCCCACGAAAGTGATGTTGTATTTCCCTATAATACCACGCTTGAAGCGCTTGTTCAGGAACAAGGCAAATGCTAAGTTGATGCGATGGCACAAAATAGAACGTAAGGAAGATAAGATGCTGAGACACCCCGCTGATAGGGCTCAGTGGAGATCAATTGATAGAGCATTCCTGGAGTTTGAAGGTGATCCAAGGAACATAAGGTTTGGTTTAAGTACTGATGGATTCAATCCATTTGGTGAGTTGAGTAGTGGTCATAGTACTTAGCCTGTGACCTTATGTATGTTTAACCTTTCTCCTTGGATGTGCATGAAATGGAAGTTCATTATGATGTCGGCGCTTATCCAAGGCCCAAAGCAACCCGGCAATGACATTGATGTCCACCTAAAACCGTTGATTGATGAACTTTTACAGCTCTAGAAGGAAGAAGGTATACATGTGTGGGATGAGGATAAACAAGAGATGTTTAACTTGCAAGCACTGTTGTTCGTAACCATCAATGAATGGCCTGCACTAAGTAACCTCTTGGGACAGACAAACAAGGGATATCGAGCCTGTATCCACTTCTTAGATGACACAAATAGCATGTATTTGAAGCACTGTAAGAAGGTAGTCTATATGGGTCATCATCGATTTCTCCATGCTCACCACCAGCTACGAGAAAGCGGGATGCATTTCAAAGGGGTGCCAGAAACTCGTAAAAAACATTTACATCATAATGGAAAATGTGTCTTTGAGATGATAAAGGATGTAAGGGTAGTATTTAGAAAAGGTCTTGGTAGCCAACCTGTTTCGAACGACGATGACGGACGTGCAGCCATGTGGAAGAAGAAATCAATATTTTGGGGGCTACCTTATTGGGAAACCCTAGATGTCTTCAACGCAATAGACGTGATGCACCTGATGAAAAATCTTTGTGTGAACATGCTAGGCTTCATGGGTGTTTATGGGCCCTCAAAAGATACACTGGAAGCACGATGCAACCTTAAAGAAATGGGGCAATAGGATGAACTACATCCGGAAAAGAGAGATAACGGACAACACTACTTATGTCCTGCTAGTTACACCCTCAGCAAGGAAGAGAAGGATAGCATGTTTGGATGCTTGAATAGTCTGAAGGTCCCGTATGGGTACTCCTCGAATATAAAGAGAATAATAAATATGAAAGAAAAGAAGTTCACAAATCTAAAGACCCATGATTGCCACATGTTGATGACCCAGTTGCTTCCGGTTGTACTGAGCGGTGTTCTACCAGAGAATGTTCAATTGCCGCTCGTAAAGCTATGTGCATTTCTCAATGCGATTTCACAGAAGGCAATCGATCCATCAAAGCTAACAAAGCTACAAAACAATGTGGTGCAATTTCTTGTTAGCTTTGAGTTGGTATTTCCACCATCTTTTTTCAATATTATGACTCACCTTGTGGTTCACCTAGTAAAAGAGATTAATATTCTCAGACCAATATACCTGCACAATATGTGGCCTTTCGAGAGGTTGATGTTAGTCCTAAAAAACTATATTCTTAATTGTGCCCGTCCAGAAGGAAGCATCGCCAAGGGATATGGAATAGAGGAGATGATTGAGTTTTGTGTTGATTTTATTGACTCAATTGACCCGATTGGGGTTCCAACTTCACGCCACCCTTGGAAGGAAAGTATGTTTGAGCAATGATGCTGATTTGTTCAACAAGGCACACTACACTGTTCTACATCAGTCAACCTTTGTGGCTCTGTATATCGAGCAGCACAAGCAGATGTTAGTTTCCAAAAACCCGGCGAGATCCGATGCTTGGCTTACAAGAAGCCATGTGAAAACTTTTCCCTCCTGGTTGCGCAAACAACTTATGGGTAACTATGAGATTCACCAACAACTTTTTTGGTTAGCCAAAGGACCTTTTAGCATAATTGTGAAATTCCAAGGCTACGAGATAAATGGTTATACAATTTACACGAGAGTCCAAGACCAGAAAAGCACAAACCAGAATAGTGGTGTCCGCATTGATGCCATAGGCAGAAATAGTAGCAAGGACTCTTATTATGGTTTCATAGAGGAGATACGGGAAATTGAATACAGACCGCTGTGCATCCCTCTGTTTTGTTGCCAATGGGTGAAGCTAAATGGCGTAACCAAAGATCAGTATGGAATGACAATAGTGGACCTTAGCAAGACTGGATACAGTGTGAACCATTCTTACTCGCCAATGATATGCATCAAGTTTTCTTTGTGAAGGACATGTCTAGCAAACCCAAAAGAAATCTAGAAGATCCATGGGAGCCAAAGCTCCACATAGTCCTTCCAAGTAAAAGAAAAATTGTGGGAGTCGAGGATAAAACAGACAAATCAAATGATTATGATCAGTTTGCAGGCCTGCCTTCATTCACTGTTGAAGTTGACCCTAGCCTCCTACTATCCAAAGAAGAGGCTCCGTACTTCCGCCGCGATCATGACCTAGGAACATTCGTGAAGAAGATTTTTTAATGTTACATTGTAATGCGTTAAATTTGCTTCACATTTATGATTAATTTCATGTACTACTTGATACAATTTCATGTGTGCTTAAATTAGATGTTTTCACGCGTATAAATTATTTAATTGATAATTTCTTGATGATAGTGATGTAGTAAAAAAATTATTTAAGAAGGTAATATAACTAGTGTAGAATTAATGAGTCATTCAAACTTATTGTAAATATAATTGCTAATTAAATATATTTTTGCATGTTCCAATATGTAAAGTTTTACTTTTTGCTGCATGAAATCCAGCGAAAACATAAAAAAATATATTTTCAAAAAAGAAGAGCGAGATGAGAAATGGGAGAGGGACATTTTATCCCGGTTTGTAAGGCCCTTTATCTTAGTTTGTAATTAGAACTGGGACAAAAGGGTAAATTTCAGTTCCCGCCTAGATGTGACCTTTTATCCTGGTTCTATTTAGGAACCGAGATAAAGGGTTGTCCTTTTACCCCGAGTGCGTCAAAACCGGGATAAAAGGGCAGGCTTTTAGCTTGGTTGCTTACAAACCAAGATAAAAGGGCAGGCTATTTATCTCGGTTTGTAAGAAGAATCGAGATTAAAAGTCCATTTCTCTCGGTTCTTCTTACAAATCGAGATAAATGGTGGGGGGTGGATAAAAGTATTTGGTGTTTCTACTCCCCCTCACCCGGTAACTTAGCGAAATTTTTACTCCTCTCTAGCCTCTGCATCATCTCCGTTGCCGGCTCCGCGGGCATCACACTGCCACCTCTGTCCCCGTCGCCACCGGTTGTCTTCCTCCCCGTCGCCGCCTCCTCTCTGTCCGCGCCGTCGTCCTCCACCTTGATCCGTGCCGTCATTCGTCGTCGTCCGCGAGACGTGTCCTCTCCTCCGTCCGGCGTCCCGTCCTCTCCTCCGTCCGGCACCCCGTCCTGCCTCCTCCTTCTGGCGTCCCGTCATCCCTCCTTCGTCCGCGCACCCCGTCCTCCCTCCTCCATCCGGCCCTCCGTCCTCCCCTCCTCCGTCCGGTGCCCGTCCTCCCTCGTCCTCCGTCCAGGCCCCCATCCTCCCTCCTTGATCCGTCCGACGCCCCGTCCTCCCTCCTCTGTCGGTGCACCATCCTCTGTCCGCACCTTGAGCCCCGATCCGCCTCGAGCGCATTGCCGCCGTGGCCACCCTCACACGTCGTCGACCCTCCGCCGCGCCCGCGTGCATAAAACCTCGGCACCCGGCGCTCTAGTTAATAAATTGGTCAGTGATGATGCAAGGTAGTGATGCAAGCCTTTTTTTACTTTTTGCTTGTTATATAATTAATAGAAAATTATAGATTAGTAAAATTGTATAGGAAGTTAGAATAATTGTGGCAGTGATGCAGGCAGTGATGCAAGCCTTTTTTATTTACTTTTTTCTAGTTATAAATTTAATAGAAAATTTTGGATTGGTAAAATTGTATAGGAAGTTAGAATAAATTTGGTAGTGATGCAAGCCTTTTTTATTTATTTTTTTCTAGTTATAAAATTAATAGAAAATTTTGGATTGGTAAAATTGTATAGGAAGTTAGAATAAATTTGGCAGTGATGCAAGACAGTGATGCAAGCCTTTTTTATTTATTTTTTTCTAGTTATAAAATTTGGTAGAAATTCTTAGAAATAGTACTAATTTGTACAAATTTTATAGAAATTCTAATAAATTAGTAGAAATCTGTATAAAAAAATTACGCTTCAATTTTGATAGAATTTAGTAGAAATTAGTATAAATTTGTATGGTTTCACGTTGTTCTTCTATGAGTTCATGTGTGTACACTAACTTGTAATACATTAAATATATTTCATGTAATTAAGTTGCATTCAAGATTTTTTGTGTATTTCTTAAGAAGTTTTCATGTAAGTTTAATTTCGTGTACGGTTTCATGTGTACGTTTCTATGATTTCATTTATATACCTTAACGGTAGATGTAATTATGATTTCATGTGTGTTTGGAGTAGTTGAGATGGCGGACGACGAGAATGCAAGGTTCATGCTGGAGGATATTATTGCTGGTAGAGATCATAACGTAACATACATCGAAGAAGAGAATAACCAGGTGGACACGTACCTCAACATATCCGCCGATGGCAACGAAGAGCCCGAGCAAAACCTTGCCACGGCGGAAGATACCATCGAGGTATATATCATTAATAACATTGTACCCCATTTAGAATGTCTTCTTCTATATTATTATGTATTAATTAACGAATCTTGAACTATTAGCTGTCTGGATCAGCGAACCCTAAGAAGACACGAGGTTGAAGCATGGTGATGGATGGATCGCAAAAGCTAGAGATCACAGAAGTGTCAGAAGACGGCAGGCCGGTTGCTCCCGTCGATGCGGCAAACAAGTACGTCGCTCAGCTAGGGGCAATTGTAAGGGACAATGTGCCCATTAGCTTCACGAAATGGAGAGGAAAAAGCAATGATCTGGACGCGCTGCCGCAAACAGAAAAGGATATGCTGTGGGAACAGGTCAAGCAAAATTTCATATTTCACGCTGGATATATTGAAAAGGATGTGAAAGCGTGGGCGCTGAAGAAGATGGCCACACAATTTCAAACATTCAAGAAATTTCTAGTTTCAAAGTACATTGAGGACAAAACTCCAGATTTCAACAAATTTCCAAAGTTGAGCGGCCACTGGGAGGCATTTGTCGAGTACAAGAGGAGCCACGACAGTCAGCAAAAAGTCAACACCACCGTTGAAAATGCTAGTCATAAGAAAGAGCACCATAAGCTAGGGCAAGGTGGTTACAAAACAGCAGTGCCCAAATTTCAGAAGATGGAACAAGACCTGCTCGAACGGGGTATCGTACCAGCAACTCATGAATGGAGCCAACGAGCTAAAAATTGGTTTTTCGCTCCTAGAGGCAGTACGAGGATGGGACGTTGATCTTAACTGAGGAATACGTCTCAAGGTCGAACAGCTCGCCAAGAACATTGAAGATGTTAAGGTTGTGAGGTTGGTGATGGATCGAGAAATGGATGAGCTCACATTGGCCCTCGGGAATCCTGAGCACCCAGGATGTGTTCGCGGGTTCAGGATCATTCCGTGGAAGTACGGTTTCAAAGAAGACACAGACTCGTACAGAAGCTGCAAGCGAAGAAAGGATCGAGCTGAGTAGAGCTGGCGGGGCAACCTAGAATCTCAAGTGTAATCTATAGAACAAAGAATGCATGATGAAGTCAATCATCGAGTGGCCCTTTCCTAATCAGAAGCACAGCTCGATCCACAGGACCAGCAATAGTTCATTGTTGATTTCATCAGGCAACGCACCTCCTATGAGCTGCATGTACCGGTCAGCAACCTGACTGTTAAGGTACACTCTTATACATAATTAATATTTATGCAATAATCTTCTCAATCCATCGATCCACCACGCCTCAGGATTAATAACATCTTTATTTCGGCTATATGTACATGTAGCGTACGCGAGTGCCTTACCAAGCTGGGCAACGTAAGCGAGCCATGGCATGGAGATTCCACCTCGCTATGCTAGTGTCTCGGTAGAGCAGCTCGTTGATCAGCAATATGAAGGACATGAGCTCCAACTCCCTGGAGGCGTTGGGGAGAGGACATTAGGAGATACGGTTCAAGGAGGCATCATTCTATGGCGCAAATGCTACATCATCATCCCGGGCATGGAGGCAGCACCCCTCCCGGAAGAACCCGAGCCATAACCATCTCCTCAAATGGCAAGACCGACTTCTCGACCACGGTCAATTCCAGGACCATCATCACTAGGACCATCAGCACCAGGACCTTCAATGCCAGGACCATCGTCGATGCATGCTCAAGCAAAGTCTCCATCTCCACATCCAGCTGGCAACCACAACGACAACAACACTCCTCCCCGCTCACCGACAACGCCGGCAATAAGAGCAGTCCTGAGCAAGGTACCAACGGGTCCCAAGCCAGCACATAAAAAGAGGAAAACAAATAAGGAGCCTGAAGTGACTCCTGAGGAATGGTGGAATGCAATGCCTCAAGAGGAACGCTGGTCCGAAATCCAAGCAGAATGCAAGGAGTTGTTCAGGAAAAGGGTTGAACAAAAAAAAGTAAGGGGGATGGAGCCACAACCAACAATTCATCCAACTAAATTACAATTTTTTCAGAAGATGTTACATTCAAACAAGGAGGCGGTGAATATAGGGGAAAAAAGAAAAGGAAAGTCATCTTCAAGTGTTGTTTATCGCTGCCTTCGTCATCTACCAGAAGGAGACGCTAGAAGGATAGCAGCAATGCCCAAGTCTCAGCAAGATCAAGTATTGGAATTCATGGAAGAATTTTGAGTGGGACTTGATCAATGTATAGAGCTAGGTGGTCACGAGCCAGCAGCTTCACAGCCATTTCAACCGAGATGGACGTTTGAGCTAGGAAAGTCTCTGGTAAGGCCTGAGTTGGTAGGGAGCCTATCACCAAAGATGTACGAATTCCATGAATGGTACATGAACACGTCCGCCGACCAGACTTCCATGTTCGCCCTTAAGGTAAAACCGATAGATTTTTACGGCGAAGGCGAGAAATGCCTCTGGCTGGAATTCAAAGATATATATGAAGTGCACCATCAAGATGCCCGAGACATCTCTCTCATCAGCGCCTGGGCTTTGTAAGTATCCATTTGTCTATATGAAAATTTTGGACCATATCATTATTTTTTATGCATGCATCGCCTTACTAACTTTGTCTTCCTTTTTATGTAGGCGGCTAATTCAGAAGTGCCGACAAGAAGGATACTTGCATGTTGGCTTCACTGATCCATCCGTAGTTAACCAAACCCAACTACGAGATTTTACAGATAAAACGTTGGTGGAATGTTTCAATATGCTGGACCTTCAAGGTGGCAAGAGCTACATACTACTTCCATACAACTTCAAGTAAGTGTTTGTATGTACGTATACTGTCTATCTTAGTATTCTTTTCCTTATCTGATTAATGAATATTTATGTACACAGTTACCACTAGATCCTAATAGTAATTGAGCCTGATAGAAACCGAGTTACCGTCTTCGATTCCTTGAGAAAACCACTAGCGTAGTACCAAGAGATTCAAGACATTCTACACTTGTAATTAATAATTCTGGACCTTTATCTCAATACAAAAGTGTGTTTCCTAAATTTTCGCCTAACACTATATCATTCATTATTTAAATCCGTAGGGCATGGAAACAATTCATCAAAAAAAGACGCCAAGGTGCATTCCAAGAAAAACTTACATGGGACACAGACTTCCCAGTACGTATGAAGTTTGCATATTTTGTACTTCTATATGATGAATATTTTATAACTTGTTTTTTCCCACTAAAGTGCTTAAGACAGAAACAAAGGAATAATCTATGTGGGTACTATGTCTGTGAGAACATGCAAAGTTTTCTGTCACACAAGGCCAAGTTGACGCCGCAGGAAAAACAAGAATTACGTAATATAAATAATACTATTAAAAGTTAATTGTTTTCTAGCTTATTATATTTAATTGTTCGTGTAACACTATTCACTTCCAAATTAAAGATGCATAATATTCGAGACAAGATCTTGGAGAAGAATAGACACAATATGCGAAAGTCTCGTAGGATTCTTGCTGGACGAGGTGATAAATCCACAAGGAGAATTTTATTACGGTGGATGAAATTAAGAAGCACCGAGCAACACCTCGACGGGAAGACCTCGACGAAGATCCTAGAGCTATATAGCTAGCTAGCTAGGCATTAATTGTACTATATATATATACTACAATTGTACATATACTAGCTAATTGTATAAGAATTGTATATATAAGTATGTAATAGTTAAATTGATTCATTTAAATACTATATATAGTTTGATTGATTTCCTTAATTATAAAAAAACTCTCAACTAATTAAAGGGGTACATGATGCACGAAATTATAGGCGCCTTGCAGGCGCCTGCATGGCGCTGTATACACGCACTTTAGTCCTGGTTTGTAACACCAACCGGGACTAAAGGGGTCTGTCCAGCGCCTGGCATGGCAGCGCCGTTAGTCCCGTTTGGTTTTACAAACCGGGACTAAAAGAGTATCTTATATCCCGGTTCAGGGACCCGTGATAAAAGACCACCCCCTTTTATTTTGACGGGTTAATCCTGGATACATTTTCGGGAGATATGCACCCTACGAACCGGTACTAATACCCAGTTCTCTAGTAGTGATGCCTTGAGCCTAAGACGTCATGAGCCTTCAACAATGCTAAAGGACCGCTATTCCAAAGAACGTCACCATTAACTCTATCAAACAATGACACAATGGATTTGAAACCTATAACCAAATGCCCAAAACCATCGAAGAAAGATGGATAAGGGACCAAGACTAAAAAATCTACCATCAAGACCATCTCCAGGAAGACAAGAAAAGAGCTATTTTATTTGGATGAAAACCTAAATACCTACGTAGGTCTATTTATAGGGGCAGATCTAGGACTCGGGCTGGGAGGGCTGCAGCACGGGTTCAACCCATGTAGTCTCTTTAATATATGTAGTGTTTAGCCTAAAAAACTATGATTAGTTAGAGAGAAAGTGTTGGAATATTTGGGCTAGGCCCATTTATTTCATTTAATCTCAAGACCCACGATTAATGCTAGGTGGTTAAAGTGGTTAATCCTAAATGGGTAGTTAAGGAGTATTTTAGCCAACTTATATTGGTGGACTATCTGTGCACTAATTGAGAAGTTGAAGAAGAGAGAAAGGGTGCCACACGCGCGCTCGCTCGTCGAGCCGAGGCGAGGCGTGGCGCGGCGCGGTGCGGCGCGGCGACGTGATGTATGTGTGGGCTAGGCTTGGTCTGGTTTTACAGTTTTTAATTACGAGTTGAGTTGATGACTAGTAACTGACGCTATGTTTAGTGACTAGTAACGGTTGAAGGTTACTGGTAACTGATAGTGACTAGTAACGGCTGGAGGTTACTGGTAACTGATGGCTGGTTAATGGCTATCAATCACCTGTGACAATCTCCTTTCTCTTGCGCCTATAAAAAGGGTGCTCGTACTCTGATTAACGCAAGCTAAAAATCACTCACTCTCCCTTTCTGCTACTACTTTCGCATCTCCATCGCGAGCCTCTGCACGCACAGAGCTTGCGAGAGCAGGCCTTCGAAACTTCATCTTGCTGTGACACTTGCACGAGTAGGCAGGCGATCAAGTTTTTTGGGGAGCGCATCTTCTGCGCGACAGCTCGCTGCGAACAACTACGTCCTACTACTTCTCGGAGGCTACTCGAGGGACTGCGCTGCACCAAATCATCACTGTACCAACTTTGATCGACTACATCGAACAGCCCAAACTGAAGTTTCAGGCACAATGTCTGATACTTTCAGTTCTGGGAACGGCACACCCATTGCCTCCGGCAATGGTCCTGCCCCTGGGTACACTTTGAACCTTTTTTGGTTATTTTGTTTCATTCTATTCATGATTAAAATTGTGTTAAACATGAACACTCACACATGCTTCGAGTCACTCACAATAATCATGATTTACTTAATAATATTCAGAATTAATATATATCGTAAAATGCCTAAAACGACTACCACACGAGCAACTATCAGGGTAGTTTAGGAGATGCACTAAAACAAATAATTCAGTTTGTGACAAGACTTCAAATAATTTACATTTCATTTCATTCATGACATGATTATATTACAATGCCTTCATTTTTTTTTACTTAACAACTACTCAGGGTCTATTTGACCGTCACCTTCCTTAGCAATGGGAGCCACCTCTTGTAGGTACTGTTGAAACTGCTCATTAGAGCACTCATGTGCGATCCCCTCTGCAACTGGAGCTAAGTTAGCTTGCAGGTAGAAGGATTTCACCATTGTCAATAGTTGCTTCGAGACGGACTCTACCATCTTCTGGATGTACCCGATGATCTTCACAGGTACCTCCTTGAGTACTCTTGCCAATGGGCAGGGCTCCACACCTTCTGTCAGGGGCTCCACCATATCAGCAATGGGCTGAGCGACTTTTGATAGCTCCTTTAGAGCAAGCTTGGTCGTCACTAGCTTAGCCTCACACTCTCAGAGGGTTGTCATGATGTTCACCACATTGACTTCTCCGTCAGTACGCAGTTTCCGCTCTTTCTCTGGCCGATGCTCCAAAGTCTCGTACAGAGCGGACAACTTGTCATGTTGCTCCGTTACTCTATAGTATGAGTTCTGCCAGTCCGTGATGCAGCCTTGGAGATCTTCCTTCTCTTTGGTGAGCGCTACAAGAATAACACAAAAGAGCAAGTTAGATTCATCAAGCGAAAATTGGTTACTCGAAGATCAACGGGAGGTGACAATTTACCTTCCAACTAATTCTTCAACGCCTTTTTGCACTCCTGAAGGCGGTCCTTCCCCTCTGCGGCTTTCTGGACAAGATTTTGGTACTCAACAGCTTGGCCGCTGTACTTCATAAGTAGCCGGGAGGAGTACTGCTGCTCCTTGGCTAGCTCTTGTTCAAGTGAGATCTAAATCAATTTCTGCAGAAACAGAGCAAATACTCATATAAGTACAAAGTACTGATTTTAAGATGAAGACAAACTCAGAAGAGAAAGTTACAACTATCTACTCACCTACACAGCAATGCAACTCCATGACCATGGCCTCCATCTCCACGGTGGTCAGAGGTAAGCAAGAAGCTAGATCTTCTCTAGATCCACCCCTTCGGCTATCCACGGTTCCTCATGCTCTTCAACGATTGGCGCACCTAGAGGAACCAGCGCCCGACTAGTTGATGGGCCCGCTTTCGAAGATAAAAGGGAGGCTGCACTGCGACTAGTCGACGGTCCCGCTTCGGACGGCGGGACAACGGCCAGCACTTCCAGAGCCCTGGCAGCTTCAATTTCAGCTTCTGGCTCGGGAGCTACAAGTGTAGCCTCGACTCCAGTAGTAGTCACCACCGCTACCTTGGTCTCTACCTCCGGCTCGGGGGCTACCAACATCGCCACCACTGCGGAAGTAGTTGCCGCAATTGGCTTGGCCACCGGCAGCTCGGGGGCTGGCACTACAACAACATTGTGCATGAGTGTAGCGACAAGGGATATATCACCTGGAGTGAGTTTAGGAGCAGGCTGTTCCTCTTGTGGTGGAATTGCAGGCTCCGGAATGAGACCTTGGGCTGACTGGCTACTGTCATCAGCTCCAGATGTCGGGCTTGGGCCCCCAATGTCCATGCTAGTGGATTTCCTTAAAAAAGATAAGTGTCACATCATCTCACAAGACAACAATGGCCACAATCAGTACTCGAATACTTACTTTGTGGGCCACCTTATCTTCAAAGTGGGCTTTTCCCCCAGATGCAGGGACTTCACTACGAGCGACAGCTTCTTCGGCGCGGCTTGCTGGATCGCAGCTTGATCCTCGCTAGTCTTGGTTGCTGTCTCCACTACTTGAGTAGTCTACATGCTGGCGGGATTGGCCCTAGTGATAGGAAGTTCCTCATCATCTTCTAGCTTGATGACCTCCTTGATCACCGGCAGCTCCTACTGCACGACTTCGGTAGTCATTTTCTCCACCTCTGTCTCCTCCCCGACTACCTGCAATCCTCCAAATGTCATAACTAAGCAGACATGGTGGTAAGGGAACAACTTATGGGTACTCAATCCTCAGGACCTATTCCTTCTTCTAATGTGATTACCGGAGGAGGAACTTCATTGGTAGTGCGCGGCTTCTTTGCCACACGTTTCACGGTGATAGTGCGTCTCCTCTTCGGCGACGACGCTAGCCCGACCTCCAGGTCATCTTCTGCTTTGAGCTCTGATGTCTCGGAGGAAGATCCTATCTTTTCAGATGAATGGGGCTTCACAACAAACTTCTCCCCAGCCTCTGAATCAGAGTTGCTGAACGAGAAGAACCCCTCTGATTCCTCCCCCTCCTCCTCCTCCTTGATCGCCTTCTATATAGCCGCAATTGTCTGTACATGCGGAGCACCATCAAAGCCATCCGATCCAGGTAGAGAAGGGGCGGAGCAATACAAGTGAAGTTCTTCCTGCAATAGAAGACAAGTCAGCAAATTGACAAGTGTAAAAATTAGTACTCGGGGGCTGCAGGCCTAGGTACTTACACTGCTTGACAGGTTGGCGGCACAGTGTTCTTGCACGATCGTCGGGATTTTCCCTGGCGTGCTTGAAGAGGCGCCTCAGTGGTGCCATCACCTCATCCACAGACAAGTCTTCAGATGTCATCATGGTTGGGTCATTAGGGCCTGAGTAGTCGTACCAATAAGTACAGTGCAGCTGCAGTGGCTGGATTCATCTCCTTATGAAGCTAAAGGCTACGCCGATGCCAGTCAACCTTTCTTTCTTGAGTACTGCGATCTTCTCCAGAAGTTCGAGTAGTTGAAGCTATCTACATGGTTTGGCTCATCCAACCACTGTTATTCCACACCGGGTGGTGGCCGGTCAATTTGGGAAGTCGAGGCTCGTGATTTCCAATATAGAACCACCTCTCCTTCCAGCTAGAGTTGGAGTCAACCAGTTCATAATTTAAGTATAAGCCTTTCACTTTGTCCCGCAGTTGAATACCTAGCCCTCCCCCCCTTACTACTTCTGTGTGGTCCATCCTGGACTGGGGCTTCACTCTAAAGAACTTTCTAAACAATTGGAAATGTGGCTGAATCCCAAGGAAAGCCTCGCATAAGTGCACAAAAGATGGCTACGTTCATAATTGAGTTGGGATTGAGGTGGACTAACTCCAACTTGTAATAATTTAGCAGTCCACAGAAGAAATGAGATGTGGCCAGAGCCAAACCTCGCTTGATGAAGTGTGAGAAGATCACCGTCTCGTGAGTGTAGTTCCCCATTGGCTAGGGGTTGCCAATAGAGGCCCTCCAGTTGATAAATTGTTGCTCCTGGAGAAGGTTGGCATCCACCAAAGCCTGGATGTCCGCCTCTTACATCACAGATTTCTTCCAGGCACACGCTTGATTTGGCAGCGCCATTTGGTCAGTCTTCCCATACTTCAGCGCCGGCAACTGGATCTCCTTCTTCTTCTCAGCCTTCCTCTTCTTACTCTCGGCCGCCTTGCTGGAACTTGCTTTCTTCCCTATACGTGTTGCCACTAGGGTCATCTTGCACATGCACTCAGGGGCTAAGCGGTGGGGGAGGTTGGCACTCGAGCTCAAGGATCGCAAGCGGCAGCGCTAGGGCTAACGTGTGGAAGATGAACGGGCAGAATGGTTTGGGTGAAACGGAAGGGATGAATTCCTCCTTATTTATAACCGCGGTACAGTTAAAAATAAAGGCGAAATTAACGGGAATATTCCATTTTAAATGCCCATAGTTATCGCTTCACAGTTTCCAATTTTTTCAGAAAGAGATAAGGTTACTGTTGCTGAACGGTCACACTAATCAATGGTTGACCCTTATACCTAAAACTAATCGTGTAATGGCTCGGGGGCTGTGTGCCACGTGCCCATCGGCTAAAAACTTTTTTCTTTAGGTTTTAAGGCAAAAGAGATGTGAAATTACAACATTGACCCTCAGCCTGATTCTTCGATTCAACCTAAGGTTCGGGGGCTACTCCATATGAAAGTGCAAACGAGAAACAGGTCACTCCAATAATGAGTCATCCTTGACCACTCCCGTGCAATTACGCTTGAATTAGACAAGAGCGCATACTAATACTACTCCCTCCGTCCCAAATTGTAGGTTATTTTAGTATTTCTAGATTCATAGCTTTTGTTATGCATCTAGATATAGCGTATACCTAGGTGCATAGTAAAATCTATTAATCTTTTCATAGACCAAAGGAAGAATTGTATATAATAAATCAAAGCTGTTACATCATCATGCCACACATAGCACTCTCGAAGAAAATAAAATTACATTTAAGAACAATCAAGTACTGCTCTTCATCTTCATTGTACTCACACGTCATGCAGCTCCAAATCTCAAACCTGTATAAAGATTCATATAGAAGACCGCACAGAAATATGCTCAGCAAGTAGGCTGAGAACAAGCACCCAAAGAACGACAACCAACATCTTTGTAGGCTGGACTAAGCAAAATCTTCTTTTTCCTTCTTGCATCGTTCTTCTTCCTCTTTCCATCACCGATGAAGAAGAGAGACTAATCCCAATCTACCCAACCTAAGACTGATCAACATCAGCTCAAGGGGCAGAATTATTCTCACAAGCCTTTCATCATGGTTGGATCTAACCACGACAACACGAAGAAGGGCCTAGAGAAAATTATTCCACGACGGCAGTATCATCCCCATCTCGATGTCGCCATCCGGAAACCTAATTCTCCATGTCGTCATGCCAAGGAAGTTGCCAATGTCATAGTTGCCGTCATCATCTTCATCAGAGTTGCCAGGGACAGACCAAATCTACCCTACCTCCTCGCTGTTGCCAGAAAAGAGAAGGAGGAAACAAATCGCCAATACCATGAACCGCGACATGGAGAAACCTAAACCCTAAAACTAGACTCGATCCACTAAAACCTATTAGAGAGATGGATCCCCACTCCCTCTGGCCTCCGGCAAGATGCCGAAGGTGGGAAGGGAGGGGGACCAACGGTGGTGGAGGCGGAGGGCCGGCGGCGGGATCGCGCTGCCACCCGTGTCGACCTTCGGGATGATGCGGGGACGATCCATTTTTTTACTGAAAGTCTTAATAGTATACATAAAATCTATGAATCTGGAAAAGTCAAAACGACCTATAATTGGAACGGAGAGAGTAGAATATTACTAAAGTGAAGATGATCATGAGATTGATCCACTGATTGTGATTTGGATGGAAGATTTGCTGTGGTAACTCGGAGGTGGGGTTAGGTGGGGGGGGGGGGGGGTAAGCATTGGTTTCAACTGCCGCCAAAACTGCGTCTAGGATAGTGAGCACACATAGATTGGTAGATATACAGTTATCTTATTCAGCTGGTGCTGTCTGAGTAATTTTGCTGTAGTGGATGAGATGATAGCTAAGCAATTAATTTACGAATCTCCATATATTTGAGAAGGCAGATAATCGATCATTCTGAGGTTTGTACTTCATGCATCTTTGATGGTTCGGCATGACCTGTTGGCAGGTTGCAGAAGCAATGGATCCGCTATGATGCCTGATTGCAGGTTCAATTAACTGTAATCACCCGCGGATCAGTGAGGCTTGATTGTAGTGTTGGGAGAAACTGGCAGCTTTCATTAGTTGCTCGTCAGCAGCGACATGATTTGCAGTAAGCATTTGGTTTCCGAGTACAACACCAACTAAAAAGAGCAAACGAGATGACTAGCTCACCTGGCCGGGCCGGCGACCAGGGTCACCAGGTAGTCCTGGCGCGCAGCGACGCCATGGAGTCTCGCCTCCATGTCCAAGCTACCATGCAGATCGCGCTGCCGAGCACCTGCGGAGTACGCCAGTGCCACTGCCGCGGTGAGACTGGGGAGACGACGATCTTGATCACCTAGAGCTCACGCCGGGTGTTATAGTTCTTTGTTATTAGTCTATGATGCTAGCAATCTTCCTAATACCACCCATTCCTGCGCGCAGGCCTAGCGACTAGTAGGTAGTTGCAGCTAACTACATGCAAGTTGCGCATTGGCTAGCTAGTGTAGAGAGAATGGAATGGGAATGAATAAAACAAATGGCTCTCGTGTGGCTATATAAATGGACTATGATGCAGCTTTAATTATATATATGGGCATGATCTCAACTCTCAAATAAGCATAGTTGTGGCTCTCTCTTAACCTTTTCTTTCCACAAGGTATGCACTAGACATCTTCTAGAACCACTAAAAAAAGACACTAGCCGAAAAGAAAATTATAATTAAATTTAATAATAGTCTTCTTTTCAACTGCATTCATTGCAACCACGACCATTCTGCGTTTCGATCACCATCGTCGGAACAAACAAAGAACCAAGACTTTTTAGATAAAAGGAATAAGTATTATTCCGACCTCTACGAAAATTCAGCCATTTATTACAAAGAAACACACTTGCTTTAAGCGAATTTAAACGGAGCCAACAGATTAGAGGCAAAGCATATTACTAAATTGTGACCTATTCTTCACGAACATCACCATAGCTGTCGACTCCAAAGCTTGACAAGCCTCTAGAATAGCATCCCGATCCTCCTCCTTCTGAAGTAGAGCCTAAAACCTGATCCAGTATGTGGCCTTGAAAAATCTGTTTGTATGCTTTGTCAAAAATAATTTCATTTCTGCTTAGCCAAATGACCCAACAAATGGCACTTACACCTATTAAAAATAGATTCTTCTGCCTCCATCCTACCCCTTGTAGGCATGACCCAAACATATGCATTACATTATTTGATTTATAGAGGCAAAAGGTCGTATGTATGATTCTCCGAATTAACCTAGCTAACTGACAGTCTTAAGAATAAATGTTTAATAGTTTCATTTCTATTACAGTAACAACATCGCATACTTCCATGCCAATTTCGTTTAGCTAAGTTATCCTTTGTTAGAATTACGTCATGATGAAGGAGCCAAATGAAAACTTTTACCTTAAGGGGTATTTTTAGTTTCCATACAGCTTTATTTACTGGCAAAACCCTTTCATCTAGGAGCGCTAAGTACATAGAATGTACTAAGAAGAGCCCATTTTTGGTTAAGGACCAGATACAAACATCCGGTTGGTCCACAAGCTGTACATTGGCAACCTTAGTAACCAATTCAATCCAGTCCCTAAGGTTATTTGCTCTCAAAGACCTTCTAAAACAAATATTGAAACGAGAAACCGATAGGACTTTTTGTGTTAGATTAAATGGGCCGGTGGCCTATTAATTCAATTAAATCTCAAGGCCCATTCACATGATGGTAGTTACATTTGTAATAAAACCATCTTGGAAGTTGAAAGGGTCCCTAACCAACTTATAAGGTGGGGTCATGCTGCACCTGTTGAGAAGGTGAGGAAGGGATAGCAGGATGCCACACGCACGCGCGCACTCGCTTGCCGAGCCGAGCCGTGCCGAACATGATGTTGATATGTGGGCTTGGTCTGGTTTTACAGTTTTTTATCATGGTTGATGACTAGTAATTGACGCTAATTGATTGCGATTGGTGACCAGTAACCTACGATGCTTGAGTAACTAGTAATCGACGATGCTTGAATGGCTGACCACTACTACTAACTAATCATTTGATGGTCCAAATTAACTGCATTAACATGGATGATCAAAGGTCTCATAGCGCCTCCACTGCCGCGCTGCTTTTTTCATGTCCCCGTTCTAGCGATCTGTGTACACAGACTTCGCCGGAAGAGCAGGCCTCCAAAGCTACGCCCTTACTCGAGACTCTGCACCCAAGGAGTAGAAGCACGATCAAGTTTTTGGGAAGCGTATCTGCGCGATTGCTCACTGCGCACCTCTTCCTGGAGATGTAACTGCACGGCGAACATCTGCACAATATTGACTTTGATCGAAAAAATTGAATAGGCTCGAAATGTCGAGTAACAGCGCATCTGGTGTCGCCGGCACCGGCCCCGCTGCAGGGTACTCCCTTCTGATTTCTTTGTTTCATTACATGTTGTTTGTAATGTCCTCTGCATGCATTATGTTCATTAGTATAAACATAATGGATCATGCTCCTGTTTTAGCTATCATATATGTCATGTTTTATTTCGTATTTCGGATTAAAATGAACCGTAAAATGCCTCTAATTCCAACAATGTTTTATTTCGTATTTCGGATTAAAATGAACCGTAAAATGCCTCTAATTCCAACAATCTAAAAACTTGATAGGGATTTTTTAGTTGTTTGCTTTGCTACACAATTGAAACCAAATATTTTTGATTGAACGAATTACAAGAAATGGGTTGGTAGACTTAAGTTGTGGCTCACGGCTATGAACATGTTGACGAATTACAAGAGAGTTCACTGTAGCCGGTCTGATCGGCACTCTTGATGTTGAGGAAAAGGCGAGAGCAAAGGATTCACGTACGCGTGGCAATGAGGAAGGTTCTAGCGCTCATGTGGTGCAGAAAAGGAACTTGCAATCCCACAAGAATAAGCGTAAAGGAAAGGTTGAGTTTCAATACAAGACTGCTCAGACTACCAACTTTAAGAAGAACAACAACAATAAGGGAAAGTGATTTGTAGCACGCATTTGGTTTCCGAGTACAAAACTAACTAAATTAACATAAACAGAGCAATCTCAGCTGGCCGCCCATCGGTCAGGGTCACCACCGAGTCCCGGCGCACAGCGGCGCCATGGAGTCTCGCTTCCATTTCCTAGCTGGCATGCGGATCGCGCTGCCGAGCACCTGCGGAGTCCGTCGGTGCCACTGCCGCGGCGAGACTGGGGAGACGACTGTCATGATCGCGCAGAGCTCATGCCACGTGTTACAGTTCTTCGCTATTAATCTAGAATGCTACTATCAGTCTTCCTGATACCACTCGTTCCGCACGCATGCCTGCCGACTAGTAGGCAGTAGCAGCTAACTACATGCAAATTGCGCATTGGCTAGCTGGTCTAGAGAGCGGAATGGAAACGAACAAAAGAAATGGCTCCCGTGTTGCTTATATGAAGGGCCTACTACGCTGCAGCTTTTATTATGAGCACGATCTCCATTATTATGGCTCTCTTGACCTTTTCTTTTCACAAGAGATGCACTGGCCATCTTATTGAACCACTAAAAAAGACACTAAGCGAAAAAAGAAAATTACATGCGTTGCAACCATGACAACTTTGCATTGTTTCCATCACCTTGTCAGCGGCGGAGCCAAAATTTAGAAGTTGGGTATTCCCACGTTAAAAAAGATATGTTCCTTACAAAAATGTTGAAAGTTCATAATGCTGCAAAATCATTAGAATTGAATATATATGTTAAACGCAATAAAGAGAAATTACAACTGTTTCTAATTTCTCATGTGCCCATTTCTAAATCCCCTTTCACAAAAGCATTTCCACCTGAACAATTAATTTTTTATGCTTGAAAAAGCAACAAACAAAATAGAATGCACCTAGATCCACAAAGATTCCAATTCACCGGTTTGCTATTGATTTTTCACAGCTCCACAATCCATATTAAGAAACATAAATATCTTAAAAGTAAATATTAACAATGGTTGTGCAAGAAAATCAGAAATAGGGATATGATATTCCCTCAACATCAATGTTGCTAGAGTGCTAGACTGCTAGCCTGATGCTCGATTCAATTGCTAGAGTCCTGGTTTACGCTTTGCTGCTGGCATGCTATCTCTTCTGCTGCTGCCCGCTCTCGCTTCGCCCGCCGCATCCGTGCCGTGTTTGCTTTACGTTAGTGCTTGCGTACGTGATGCATTGACGGGAGATGTGGGGCATGTGGTGTCTGGGCTGGTAGCTGCTGCCAACGGTCTAGCCAGGGAGTTGCCGAGGAGGGCAATGCTGTCTGTATTGGGCTAAGTTATAAGCCGAAAACTAGAGATCTTGGCCCAATATAACGTATACATGTGTGTACAGTTAACATATACTTGATATTTTGGCAAAATAGTTAGGTATTCCTGGAAATACAGATGCACCATGCTGCCTCCGCCCCTGACCGTTGTCAGAACAAAAAAAGATAGCCACACCCCCACATGGTTCCACCGCTACTACAGCGTTCGTGCTGGGTGCGACATACGAGATCATCACGCGCTTGACACACCCCAGCATAGTCTGGCTTGCTCAGCGTCTGGACGACTTCGGACAGTGTACCAGGGTGCACACGATCAACAATGGAGAGATCCACTGCCACAAAACGGAGATTTCGTGAGAGGAGTACCATTTTCTTGAGAGTAATTAACAAACCCACCCCACGAATATGTTTGCTTTCGTGAAGGTGAGAAAAAAACTATTTTCGTGAAGGTATTTATGGACCGTCAAGAAAATGTTCATTTTATGTAGATGAACCCAACACTCTCACAAAAATTATGTATATTTCATGGAGGTGTTGAGTAAACTCTCATGTAATTAAAATAGCTACAGTTACGTGAGAGGCGATCCATTTTCGTGAGACGGATTAACAACTCTCACGAAATACTTGGATACACGCTAGCTTAGCACTTCGCGTGCTCAATCTTTTTAGCTATGTGCACCTCCCCACGCATCTACTCCTTCTCCATTCATCTCCCCTGGCATGCTTCTTTATGGAAAAATTAACTATATTTTTAGCAATAATATATCTTTTTGGGAATTTAAATGTCTTTATGTCTATTTATTAGAATTACTTCGCATTTGAACTAAATGTGTTATAAAGATGATCTTAAAATTGCAAACAACATACAAGAGGGTGCATTCATACATTTCAATACAAATCCAAATTTGAAAGTAAATTTTTTAATGTTTGTGTACTTTACATTCTAGTTTTCTAAGTCATTTATAGTTGATAAAATTTAATAATTCCTAAATTTCCTCAAAAAATTATGAAACTTGGCTGAGTGCCAAAAATACATCATTATAACATCCGCAAAAAAAATTCACAAATAAAATCGAATTGAGGCAATGGTTTGCTAACTGCATACAAGTTTGCAGGACTAGTCTAGAGATAATAATGGAATGAAACTTGTATTGCTATATAAAGGCCTAGGCTCCCAGCTTAAGGGGAATGATCTCAACTCTCAAGCAAACATACTGCCTTGTTTGGTTGCGGCTCTCTTGACCTTTCCTTTTTTTTTTGGCACAAAAGGATGTCCCAGGCACCTGACAGATTTACATTAGCAAAACTAGAACCATTACAGAAGACATTATACCAAAATAAGACAAACTACGATTAATTTAAGTCTTCATTCCAATGCATCCATCGTAACATCACCGTTGATCCTGTCGGTTCGCGAAAGAAAGGACAAATAAAGAACCTACGAACCAATCGCACACTGGTGCTTTTGAAGACCGCTAGTCGTGTGTCTCGAGGCCGATCCACAAAACTACTGCAAAATTAAAATACGGGTAAGACCACACTCTTCTACTCCATCCATCCCAAATTATAGATCGTTTTGGTTTTTCAAGATTCACAAGTGTTTGTATGCATGTATGACTTATAATTTGGGATGGAGTATAAAACAGATATGCTCCTGCGATGTTAGTTCCATGATGCGATCACAACCATCATTGAGTAGTGCCAAAGGACTATTAAATACACTACAATTAACTTCACCCAAAACAATGATGCAATTGTCACAAAACCCATAGCCAAAAGTCCATAACCATTGAAGCAAGTGGACAAAGAATCAAGACCAAAAAATCAAGTATCATCATCATGGAGGTAGACGAGAAAAGATAGATATTTTTTAGATGAAAACCCGAGTACTATTAGCTATTTGGAAAGGCAGGTACTTGATTGTTGAGGCTTGTACTTGAAACATATTTGATTGTTGTGCATGATATGACATCGAGTTCAACCTGAGGTATACATGATATTGAATCGAAAACATGCCATGCTAAATACTCGAGCATAGACACACGGAGGGGCTCCTTGCAGCATCTCTACAAAAATCATAAACACCAGTTTCATGAGAAACCAACGAATAATCATCCAGGAGTAACCTGTCAGGGCAAGCACACCTTGGATTATTTTAAGGTTGGCAAACCACCTATAACGTCTTCAATTGCAGTTGAGATGGAGGAAGAACAACAAGATGGGGTTAGGAAGAGATTGGGTTTTTTTGAGAGATAAAAGGGTAAATTGTAGTGTGTTTGATCGATTGGATAAACCCTTGATCGGTCGTGGCCCTTCATATTTATAGATTGGGGAGGTTGTGTTCCATGGAAAGTCCAAGTACATTACGAAACACGTTTAAAATCAGTTCAAACCTGATTTATCAAGTAAAACCTAGATTCTCTAGAAAAAAAATACTGAAACATTTGATTTTTCCTAGTGTAGATTTATAAAATGACCATAACTTCCTAATTCAGAGTTCAAATCAGAAGATCTACATATGTATTTCAATCATCTCGACAAGTGCTATACACAACAGTAAAGTCCAATTTGTGATGGGAGACTTCCCCAAAATTGGATGTTCCGGATTTAGAAAACTGCATCGGACTCTCCGGTTTGCCCATCTGTGCCAATTTTAGTCGTCAATATATGCCCCTTTATTTGGGTAAATGTTGTGCGCAAAAAACATTATTATGATCCATATTGTCTTAGGATGATGGTGAACACAGATCGGCCACATTTTTTCTATGGGCGATACAATTCCATCGGGTATAACACGTTGCTCAAGTCAAAACTGAGCTCACCTGCTTTGGTCTCTATTCTTTTCATGTCGATCTCACTAGTTTGCCTCAACTTGTATGAGAAAATGTAATTTTTCTAGGTTTCGTCAACTCATTAAAGATTATATTGCATTTAGATTCATCAAAAGTAAATTTAATGCTTGAAAAAAACGAGAATCGTCCATCCGGCAAAATCGAGCGGTGGAAACAAAGGAAGTACCATGAAGTACCTAAAGAGAAGTACCAAGAAGTACCAATTTACTGGGATCAAGTACAAAAAATAGTGAGAAATTACTATGATACAATTTTAATTATGTGTAAATCTATTTAATTTTAAAAAAAATAAGAAAGGAAAGTACCTTGCGGTACCACTGGTACTTTAAAAGCATTGTAATAAAGCTCTAATAAGTTACTAATTTTTACTAATAGACTTATTAATGGACCAACAAGTGCCCTTTAGATGACAATACAAATTCAGCAATATAAACATCTTTACTTTTATTGGCCGAGGAATCATAATTAAGCATATGCGTATTAGGTCCTATTTGGTTACCCTGGACTAAACTTTAGTCCATCCATTTTAGCCCCTTTTAGTCCCTAAACTGCCAAGCATGTGGACTAAAATATGGACTAAACCCTTTAGTCCTCTAGTCCAAGGGGTGGACTAAAGTAGACTAAAAGCCCTAGAAGACACCCCTGCCCCTCATTTACTACCCATCCCACCCCTCCTCCACCTTCTTCTCCTCGGCTAGCGCCGCCTCCACCTTCTTCTCCTTAGCCGGCACAGCGGCGGTTGCAGCATCCATCCCCTTCTCCTCCTTCCCCTCAGCCAGTGCCTCCTTCTTCTCCACCACGGCCGCGTATGACGCCAAGGAGGCTACGGCCACGTACGACGCCACGCGACTCCGCATCCGCGAGCCCGGCACCGCCTCCACCAACCCGCCAACCTCCGCCGACAATGACCTACTCCATCCGCCCGCTGTTGTGCCTCTTCCGCCTCCACCCGCAGCTTCCCTACCCCCTCATCCCCCTCCACCCGATGCGCCCCTGCCCCCTCGCCCGCCGCCGCCACACCTACCTCTGCGGGAGCAGCAGCCCACGCTGCCGCCACTACTTCCGCTAAGGAAGCAATACCTACCACCGCCGCCACCGCCCCTGCTCCCACCGAAGAAGCGGCTGCCCTCCCCACCGCTGCCGCTGGAAATAGGGAAGCCGGGGTGGGCAGCCTCCTCATCCCCGCCGGCGCCACCTCCGTTCACCCTGCTGCCGGTGTGGGCGCTGCTGTCCGAGAAGCACAAGAAGCGGTCGGGCTACGGCGGACGCGTCCCCACCCTCCGCACCCCCACCGCCAAGGAAGCCAGCCGCACTTGAGAAGCCCACCAATCCCCCCACCGCTCCCTTGGGTACCAATCTGAAATCCTTGATGATTCTCGATGATGCTTATGTGAAGAATCTCTCTGTAACTTCTCTGATTCATGAACTGATGATGATGTTGTACATATGCTGCTCTGCTATCTGCTACTGCTGATGTTAGAAAGCGCAGCGGATGATGAACTGATCTGTAAAACCTGATAAACCCTTCGATGTGTGATAAATAATATTTGTTGACAATTTTGTTTTGTTCTTTCAATCCGAACAAGGTTGTTTGCTGTGGAGATTGCAAAGATTTGTTGCGGGTGCCACCAACGTTGTTGTGGTTTTTATTGTTGGAGAAATCCTCTTGCAGTGTTTGGTGGCAGTGAACAACCTTATCCTTGGAGAAATTTGTTAACACTTCACCAACGTTTTGCATTGCGGTCGGGCATGGCGTCCTGAGCAGGGTGTTTTCATCTTCAAAACAGGAATAATATCATCTTTGTTCATCTGCATTAATGGACTTTGGTCCCTAGATCCAAACAGGATAGGGACTAAAGTTTAGTTCATGGACTTAGTCTGAGTTCATGGACTAAAGGAACAGGGGCTTAGTTCAATGGTTCCGCTGCTGCCATTATTTCAAGTGCAATAAATTGTAATCATCCGTTGATCACAGTGAGGTTAAGAGGCTGGATTGTTGTTGAGAGAAACTGACAGCTTTCATTAGTTGTTCGTCAGCGCGCAGCGACATGATTTGCAGCGAGCGTTTGGTTTCCGAGGCCGCCCGTCGGTCGGGGCGTTCCGGCGCACAGTGGCACCTTGGAGTCTCCCGGCGACGGCCTAGCTGCGACGCAGATCGCGCTGCCGAGCACCTGCGGGGTCCTCAGCTGCCACTGCTGCTTCGAGACTGGGGAGATGACACCCTAGAGCTCATGCCGTGTGTAGCGTGTTACGGTTCTTCGCTATCAATCCATGACGCTAGCAGTCTTCCTGATACCACTCATTCCCGCACGCATGCGTAGGCAGTAGCAGTTATTGTGCATTAGCTAGCTAGTGTAGGGTGTGGAATGGAAATGAACAAAACAAATGGTTATCGTGTTTATATATATATATAGGCCTACGCTGCAGCCTTAATTATGGATATGATCTCAACTCTGTCCGACTGGAACAACGGCCCACCTCGGGTGGTGGGAGACGACGAGAAGGCCGAAAGCACCTGTATTTTCCGCGTCAGGATGGGCCTTTTCACCATAGTCATAGGAATATGGGCATGTTCACCTAGAAAGATCGTGCTGCTACGTCGCCGCTGACCACTTCTATTTGCTTTATCTTTGAATTCAAAGAAATGCTTGGCAATGGCGATAACTGTTTGTTTATTTGCAGATCAAAATCTATTTCTTTAGGAGATTTCATTGGGCCCGTTTGTTAGGATGGAATTGAATCTCATTCTAAGAATCTCATTCTAGCAATTAGATTCAATAGGAATTAAATTCCATAGAATTAGATTCATTTCAATTTTCTTGTTTGGATGTACAAAGAAACTAATTCCTAGAATTAGATTCCAAATATTGTTTGGTTGATTAGAGAGGAAACTACTTCTTTGGAAAATATAGGTTAAATCTGATAGCTTCGAAATTCCTAGCTTAAAGATGAGTACTTAGCACTGTTTTCTCAGGAATTAAAGATGAGTACTTAGCACTGTTTTCAGACTAATACTTAGCACTGTTTTCGAAGAAAACCACATCATACACGAGTTACATACCTCCAGCTAGGAAAATACAGATAAAATACAAGATAATACTTTCAGATGAGCTACATATTATTACAAGTTCAATAGATATTATCCATCACTTGATATAGATGAACTAGTTTCTTCACTTGTTGAGCTGTTTTAGAAGCCACCTCTTCCTCATCCTCTCTGGAAGCGCCAACAGAGACTCGTACTTGCGTGCGTCACCGGTCAGGATATCAAATAGGTCCAACAAAGTGTCTTCATCCAATCCTTGTACTTCATTCAGTGTGTCTAGAATTTCTTTTGATGTTGGTCCTTTAGGGGCTTCCTCCTTTAGTGCTTCAGCAAACTTGTCTAGTTTTTCAGCCATCATAGAGGTAAAAGAGTCGCCTGACCGTTGCCTCTTTAAACTTCCTGAAGTTGCCGATGATGTGGGCTCTTTGTTACTAAGATCTTCCTTACTCATGTCTTTTGAGCTCTCAGCTGCAGTCCTTGCCGCTTCACCGGTAGCATGGTCTTTGCCAAACACCAAGCTGATTGAGTCCCAGTACAAGACAGTCTTGTGCCTATAACCAGAAGCTTCTTTGTTTTTCTACAAAAAAACAAATGGTTAACACATATATATCCAACTTCAAAGCAATAGCAAGGATACTAGACATGCATATATATTGTGCTCTAACAGTACTGAATAGGATTAACTATCCTGGTGCACGGCAGCCACAGCAGCAAATAGTTGAATAGGATTAACTAACATTACTGCAGCAAGGATAAGTGAGCTGTTTGGCTTTTTTTTTGTATCAAGCAATACAAACAAACAATCAGTATAAATTGGAATTTATTTACTGCAAGGTACCCGGCAGCTACCAATTTGCTTCCCAGATATAAATGAAATATTTTTAACAAACAGTTCACTGCAGAACAAAACAGAGACCGAACTGAAGAGGATACAAGCTAAGTAAGAACAGAAAAAGAGATCAGCAAGCTGTAGTCAACATAGGAAATTGATAGACTCTTTGAGTAGCATACCTGATGAGAAGTTATGTCCTACACAGTAGCATTCAAATTGACATTCAGAAATGAACAGATGCATGTAGCAAAACAAAGTGTACATAGTCCTACTATCTCAGACTCTCACTTAAAACAAAGAGCACATGTATTGCATAATTACTTTTGCAATGACCTCATGCTCAGTGAAATACCTTCATGTCTCATATACACCAAGGTACCAAGTCAACTGCACAGTGCAAGAAACTATAGCAACAAATTGAACTATTTCCTGAACTATGCAAATACTGAGAAAGCAAGTTAGCAGTTTTCTTATTCTGCCAAATACTAAACAGATATTGAAATAAGTGGTTTTTGAAACTTACCGCCACATATTCTTCCCATACAGCATCACTATCAACAGATATTTTATTTTTGTTCCAATCCCAACCAAATCCACTTGATTCCAGCATACCATTGATGATAGTGTAGTGTTTGTCAAAGGTCTTGTTTCTCGCCATGATATTGTCTTTTGAGATATCCACATTACACTTTTCTCGGACATTCTTGATAGCAGTTGTATAGACATGAGACTTCCACCCATTCTGGCATCTGTCACCCTTGTTATAGTACTCCACAAATGTGTCAAGAAGAGCCTTGTCCATGTCATCATTCCAAGAAATGTAACCCCTGCCCGAGCCTGACTTCTTGCCCTTCTCCATATCCTACAGGAAAAATGTTCACAAAAGGTTATTAGTAAAATATTAGGAGCACTAAAATTTATCATACATTTTAAGCATGCATTGATGATAGAATTTATCATACATTGACCACGTCTTGCTTGGTAATCAGCAAACATTTGGTTAGCTTTGGTATCCCTAAAATTGCTCCATTCATTTGTTGATTGAACATTGGTAATCATACCCACTTCACTTTGAACTTCATGAGGTTCAAAAGATATTACTTGATCAACTTGGTGTATAAGTAAATCATCCATATCTCTCTGTCTATCAATTACAAAGTTGTGCAATATGCAGCAAGCATTAATGATCCTAATCTGCAAGAATTTAGTAGAAATGAGTTGCATGCTAGCTAGGGTCATTCAAAGATGAATTTCAAGCTAGGTTACTAACTACGGAATACCTGATTTTGCAAGTCAAAATATGAGTTGCTTCTTAGTATAGCCCACCTCATCTTCAATAGCCCAAATGTTCTCTCTATCACATTTCTAGCAGTTGAATGGCGCAAATTGAATAGTTCTTTGGCAGTGGATGGGTTATGCCCTTGAGCAGCCCACTCATTCAAGTGGTAGCGAGTGGATCGATATGGAGCAAGAAAGCCCGGTCCATTGGTGTATCCCGCATCTACTAGATAGTATTTCCCACTTGGAATAACAAATGCATCGTCCCGAGACATTGCATCACGTAGCACACGTGAATCTGAAGCTGATCCTTCCCATCCCGCTAAGACGTAAACAAATTTCATGTGACGATCACAAACCCCTAAAACATTGGTGGTAATCTGTTGCTTCCTATTCCTATACCTCCCTTGGTCAGCTAAAGGCACAAAAACGTCAATGTGTGTACCATCTAATGCTCCAAGGCAATCTTCAAACCACTTCCACTTGGAATCCTCAGGTTGTACAGCTGATGGATCAGGAAGCTTGATAAATTCATGGCATAATGATAGAATACCTCTAAGCACCTCATTGAAGTGACGGCAGATTGGCTCAAGTGACCATCCATATGAGCTACGAATCATCCTCATCTTAGTGCCATGACCCACTACAAGCAAAAAGATTGCTACCTTTTCTTCTACCGACACATTCTTGTTATCACACATACCACATCTCTCACGTAAGATGGCACATAGGTCATAAAATGATCTCTTAGTTAGGCGCAAACTATCATAGCAATAGACATTTGATCCTTGGTACAGATTTCTTAGCATTTGTTTGCGTGTAGCTACATCTCTCTCAACCACTTCATTCGGATCAACAATATGTCTAGGTCTCTTACGCTGATACCAGTGCACAATCATGCTCATGACAGCAGAAACAAATAAAGCAGCCACCCTTTTTCTCTTTTTCCTACTCATCTCTCTCATTTGCTCCATGCTTGTATTAACCAAGTCTATGTTGTTGTCAGGCATCTAAAGCACATATGCAAAAAGGAATATTTTATTTGACCAGAAACAAAGCAGTACATACAATAATACATTGCCACATAGCAAAACAGAGTTCTTTTAATTTAGTTCTTTACATCACTGTCAAGCAAACAAGCAGCAGCAAAAGATCTGACCATAGTAAGCTGACCACATTAGCAAAAGATCTGACCATAGTAAGCTTCCTTAGGAAATTGTGTTGATGGCTGCACACAAGGTGCTCCAGGAACTACACATCTTAGAGTCAACTGAACAAATCAATATCCTAATTCCTCCCAGACCTAGAACTAATAACCTGTGAACTCAGAACCTCACTCCTAGCTACAAAGGGGAAAAATGAATTGCAGAGGATGCCTTGCTGACTACTGAAACAATAGAAACGATATCATATGTAAGGTATTAAAAAAAACAAGGACTCAATCTGAGGGTGGGTCTTTCGCAGCTGCTCTAAATAACTCTATCATATGTAAGGTATTGTACTCTGACCACTTGGTGGCAGGGATAATTTATGTAACCTACCAAGATTCAACTCTACCAAAATGAAACTTAGGCTCACTGTCACTACGGCCTGAAAATAATGGGCGCTCAGACTCTGAAAAAAGTGAGAAGAAACGAAGAAAGGCAACGATCTGGTGAGTTAAGCCTGGACAGTCCATGCAATTCTAATGGGGTGAACTCCAAAGGTGATGAGTCTAACCAATCAGCATTTATATAACTGAATCTTCATGCATACGAATATGACCAGGACGTCGTATTCCACAGAAGAAGGCATGCAGGAGCAATATGATGCAACGAGGAAATATCAAACATGAGAATCAAAATGTACCAGACTATCATATCTGACAACCATCAGATTTTGGAGGTGACATTTCAAAAGGACCAAAAACTATGATTTTTCAACTAAGGATCCACTCGCTAATCTTTGAACTTACAATGTATCAATGCCTCAGCATATCAGTTCCTTGCACCCTTCTTGAAGCCGCCCAGCAACGCCTTAACCAGTAGCTAACAAAAGAGAAAAGGATCTGAGACAGTGAAATAATTATCCTTAAGTAACAGATAAGTAGATGGGAACTTAAACTAGGACAAAACTAATAGCTGTGATAGAAATGCTAAGATAAGTTGGTTCAACTGATGCATGACGCTTTCAGCTGGCACTCCAGAATGAACAAACAATCATATACTGTGCATAGATGTTTTACAAACTGTTCTAAAACAGGACATGGTTTAGCATAGTAAATATAGACAAATTAAGACACTAGTGCAAGCATTACATGAATAATTGAACCTGGGTATAAATTCCAATAACATATGTGACAAAAATGAATTATTCCAATAACATAGTAAAATGAATTCCAATAACCTGGGTATAGAGAAAGGTATTTACACATTTTGTGTGACCACCGTAGAAACAATGAATTTATTTCTTCTGTGAGCATGCAAATTTGCTTGTTATCTAGCTCTAGACTTCTATCTGATGTTTGCTTCATCTATCCTGCAGAATGTAACTACAGAAATGGAAAGTGGGTTTCTGACAATCGTAGACCTCTATACTCGGGGTTTGGCTGTAAACAATGGCTTTCAGAGAGCTGGTCCTGCAGATTAACCCAGCGCATAGATTTTGAATATGAAAATTTTAGATGGCAGCCAGAAGCCTGTGAGATGCCAGAGTTTGAGGCCTCTAAGTTCTTGACAGATCAATCTCATGTCTAACAGATCCTGATAGGACAGGACTCAAATGACCACAAGCACACAATCTTAAGCTAAAAAAAGAGGCTGAAGAGGCACGCAATATCAATCTCATAACATATATATCATTTCTCGAGCAATACTGAAACAGGATAGGACTATACATCAAAACTTCCAGTGAGGATTCACCAGTACAGGACAGGACAGGACAGATCGAGCTCTTGGGTCACCAAGGCAGGACTCACCAAGGCAGGAGTATTGGTGATGCACGTCGATCTTCCAGTGAGTAAAATGGATAGCTGCCGAGCTCCTCCTCCTCCCGTCCCTATGCTTCCCTTCCCTCAGATCTGTCTACAGCCTCTAAAAAAGAACAAATCGAGTCAAGGGTTAGGGTTAGGAGAGAAATTGCTGTATATGTCGACGAGGAAGAGAGGGAGGGAGAGGGGGAAGGAGCACCGGCTCACCGCGTGGCGTGTGGTCGCCGGCGAGAAGCTGCTCGCGCGGAGGAGCGGCACGGGCGGCGCACTCTGTGCACGGGCGGCGCACTCTGTGCCGGCTCTGGAGGGGGTCGACGGAGGAGGGGGCAGCGGAGGAGGGGGCCGATGGAGGAAGTGGAGGAGGGGGCGGCGGAGAAGTGGAGGAGGGGGCGGCGGAGGAAGTGGGCGGCGGCGCAAGGGGAAGGAGTCGGGGCGGCGCGCGCGGGGGGAAAGAGGAATAGTCGCGGTCGGGACTCGGGACCGAGGAAACGATTTCCTCTTTTTAGGGTCGGAATGTGCGGTAGATAGAGTTGGAATCCTGAGGAATCCCTCTTTCCAATTCCGGGAGCAACCAAACAAGATGACTTTGGAAATTAATTCCAATTCCAGCCAATTCCATCCTAACAAACAGGCCCTTAAGGAGAGGAAAAATGTTCCAGAGTACAATACAGTCGATATTACATAAATAGTTAACTCTCTTAGCGCTAACATTAGGAAACTAAGAAAATCACATTCCCAATATTGGGTTGCTACACGCAGTCCTCTTCAAATTGACGTCCGCTTGAATCAGGTTGAATACTTGATCAGACCTCATGCATTTGCCAACGAATACTCTTCTATTTTACCCCTTCCAAATATACCACGGTATACATGAGAATGGCTGCAGTTAATCTTCTTTGCTTGGTTTTTAACGGTGCTAGCATCGCTGAAACGATTCCTCCACACCCACCTCATCAGTGACTGGGACATATATCGTATTTCAGGCATAGGTACTGACATTTACCCATACTTATCGTGCGTAGCAGCATTTAAGGCATAAACAATTGTGCCCCGCTCACCCCCACGTCCTCCTATGCGGGCGGCTCCCTCACCTCCCCTCGGCGAGCTCCGCCTCCCAAATCCCTACCTCCGCCGCTGCTCAAGCAGCTAGTTGGAAGCATGGCAAGCTACAAGGAGGGTGACAGCACAGGGGCCAACTCGGTTTCCTCCCACCTTTTTCCTCCCCGACCCTTTTCTCCTCATCTCATTCCATTCCTGCTCCGGCGTGCCTCGTGCCTGGAAGCCTTTTCCATGTGGTGGTGGCGTGATTCGTGTGGTGGGCGGGCGGATCCATGCGGGGGACACTCGGACCTGCACTCATGAGAACTCTGGGGACAATCCCCATGACCCTTGGTGCGGCAGCGGCGGTGGTGTGGGGCCCTAGGCAGGCAACTTAGGGGCCTGTGTGCGGCCGCATCTGCTCACGGGGACTAGGAGGTGGGCGGATCCATGCGGGGGACACCCAGACCTACACTCATGGCAACTCCGGGACGGTCCCCACAACCCTTGGTGCGGTAGTAGCGGTGGTGTTGGACCCTAAACAGGCAGTTTAGGAGCTTGTGTGCGGCCGCAGCTGCTCACGGGGGACTAGGAGGTGGGTGGATCCATGCGGGGGGCACCCGGACCTGGACTCATGGCAACTTCGGGGGCGGTCCCCACGACCCTTGGTGTGGCAGCGACAATGGTCTGGGGCCCTAGGTAGGCAGCTTTGGGGCTTGTGTGCGGCCGCAGCTGCTCACGGGGGACTAGGACGGTGGCTTCACGTGGCCCTAGGGTGGCGGCAGCGTGGATGGCCTCGTGGTCTTGTCAGAGTTGATTCTTGTCCAACATGGTGCAACCACGGAAAACAATTTTATTACCAATTCTGGGATGAAATTTCATTTGTCATAATCTTAGTAACGCACCGAAATAAGGAACATCAGTAGTCACAGTTTGTGACAGGGGAGGAGCCAAAGGGTGGTCCGGGTGTGCCATGGACCACCCTAGAATTTTGGCCCAAAGCCCGTACCGCCTCAGGTATTTTGGCATGTGTGTTCTGTTCGAGTTGTTCTCTGCCTGTGCGGCTGCAAGCCTGCACCATCCTCCCACAGCAAACACCGGAATAGGAGTATAGGACAACAGGTTCAGTTCCAATTCGATTTTAGGATTTTAGATTGGCGCTGCAATGGTAAATTTATGGTGTTAAAAAGTTTACATTTAGTTGGATCACCCTAATCTAAAATCCTAGCTCTACCACTGGTTTGTGATACTTGATCAATGAAGAATGGTGTTCGTCATTCGAGCGTCATAAATCACGGTTTATGATGAAAAAACGTGTTTATAACATATTTCGGTTCGTCATATATCAGCAAATTTCTTGTAGTGGCACCCGCATCGACCGTTAGGGGTGGGTGCCGGTGCGGGTGTGGTCTTGCTGAGACCGGCCTCGTGGAGGAGTGGTGGGCTAAGGGATAGCTCTGGCTCCTGTGGCATGGGCACGTGGTGGATAAGCCGCTGTAGCAGACTCAGTTCCCACGCTACACTCGCCAACCCCGACGCCGACCCAACAACGTGCAGCAGCCGAGGAGATCCCGGCACCTCCGCACCGGGATTTTAGGCTCCTCGCCGCAACCACCACCACGCCGTTCGCCTCCTCCGCCCGGGGTGTCACCGGCTGCCACGCCGCCTCTGATGCCAATGCTTGTGAATGCTTCATTAGCAATATCATCCCCACCATCATCGCCCCTACATCCTCCTCCCCCGACGGTGCGGGCATTTTTTGACTTTTTCTTTGTGAAACAGAGTACACACTATTAATTAATTTCCAAGGCATGTTTTTGACTTTTCCTTCGTGAAATTAAACATAGTACAGATGCATACACTCATATACAAATGTATGTATACTCGCTCTTATGAAGATATGCGCGCAAATTTTAAGCCCGCCTTACCATACCTTGACAAATTAACTTTCTAAATTACATAAAACAGAAAGTATTTTCTTTATTCAGATTCTTCTGTGTACATCAAAGCTGGTTAAAGTTTGGTGGTCCATATATCAGCTCCCAAACTTTTTATTGCAAGGGGGTTTTGTATATAACTCTGAATTAGAAAATTTTCATTTATATAACTAAAATTCTCGCGGTACCAAATGACAACTTCCATTGATAAATGTAGTATGAATCAACATGTTGTGTAGGTAATTTGCGGTATTTGTCAAACGCGTGGCTTTCCTTGTTGCTATAGTACTGTACACTGAACACTCCTCGTCAAGAACTCTTCTGAAGATGAACCCTCTGATTCCTGCACATTTGTCGTTGCTAAGATTTACACACACATATCAGCCTCCATTTATATACATGCTTAACTCAGCTATACTAGAGGCCAGTGAACTTGTCTTCCTCAAATTTTTAGCTTCTTCCTCTTCAAAGTTCATGCAAACGTGAACTCCACATTTCACACGCCGCCATTGCTTGATTCCTGCTTCAATTGTTCATCTTCTTCCAGTTCTTTCCTCTACACTCACACACTTGCCATGCGGCGTATCATTGTTTTGTAGCCGTATCACCCCCGTGGTGTAGGCTCGAACGCCATCTTCTTGGGAGGCTAGCATGAGGCCATAGGTTGTGCTGGGTTGGTGGCGGAGGCGGCATGAGGAGTCCGCCGGGAGCTGGAGCACCTTCACGGTGCAGGCCCTCTCCAGATTTGCTGTGGCGTGGAGCTGGGAAGGGAGATCTATTGTGAAGTTGCCGAATTCGTCAGTCGTTGCAAGTGCAGAGTTGGCCGCTTGATCATTGGGACACTCGGTTTCGCAGAGTACAGCTACCTTAGCACCTGGTTCAGACAAATACACAATTCATCATCACACGATGCAAAAGTACCAAAGATACATGATTGCTATAAAGAACAATTTGTTGAGCTCATTGTTCTCAATGGATTTTTGCTCAAATACTCATATTTTGGTAGAACTTGTACTAGTTTGCTACTAGCGTGTGGATCCGTTGGAGGCGCACCCGTTGGAGGCGCACCCGTTCTAAGATGTAACAGGCGAGCAACTCCAATCTCAGAACGAGCTATTAATTTATCAGGTTCCCGTAGTGGCTTTGTATCCGAACATCTAAAGCAGATTTAATTTTTGAGTCCGTGCTGATAGCACCGGGGAAAAAGGGAGTGCATCTGGACCAGACAAAAGCACTGCCATCGTACGCATCAAATCAGACACTGTGGCCACCGGCCAGCAGATAGGTTAAGTGGCTCAATTATCGTTGGAGCCATCTATCGTCTGAATTGAATGATGCCACGCGGAAAGGGACTGATCAAGATTGGCACTAGAAGACGAGGCAAAGAATACGAGAAATATAGGCGAGCTAACTGTGTCCATGGCAAAAGAAAAATCAACTCGGATACGTTTAACTCTGGCAGGAATATTAGTTGCAACGACAAGCCTGCAAACCTTACCTAGTTCTCCCTTGTGGAAGCTCTCCACTTTATTTGTCTCTACATATAACAAGCGTTTGACTACAACTCAGGATACCACTTAAATTTTTTGGATCGGCAACATCGGTGGCGTTAACAAGCGTGTTGCTCCCTGAAGCACAGAAATTTTTGGTAGCAAAATCTTGTGCGTCATTCTTTTTAATGCGACTGTGGTTGGAAAAGGGTCGTAGAGGCCAGGTTTCATTTTATTTTCTAAGGCTACTCCTTCTGTAGTTTTGAAAAAACAAAGTCATTCAGTTTTGTGTTAAGTCAAACTATCTTAAATTTAATTAATTTTACAAAGTAACAACATTTATATAATTTGACTGTTAAATAATAGGAGTATGAATTCTCAAAAGCTAACAAAGATTTTTCTATTTTATCTTTTCAGATCCCGATGTGTACGTCGGCACGAATGAAAACAATTGGAATTTTGAATGGAGTAGTTGCGTCGGTTCTAACGTCCCGGACGGCTTCCCTTTGTGTACCCGTATGTTGTGCAGTACTACACCGTAATTTAGAAAAGGCTCAAATAACCTACAATCTGAAATTGGGAAATTGAATTGGGAAATGGAGATCTGCTGAGATCCTAATGTGTATCCTAATGTGTACGTCTGCCCGAATGAAAACAACTGGAATTCTGAAGGGATCAGTAGTTGCGTTGGTTCTAACGTCCCGGGCGGCTTTCCCTTGTGTACCCGTCGTACCAAACGCAATATGTTTAGCTCCAACGACCTTTTCAAGCGGCAACAGGCAAGCAGTACTCGTGATCAGTCCTCCGTTGCTTTGGCGATCCGGCCAGCGTGACACATGTGACCACTGACCAAGGAGGGTCCAGAAGCACACGTCGTCCTCCTCCAGAACGCAATCGAGACGACGAATGCGCGCGGTAGCCATGGTCAAGGTCGCCGTGTTGCTTTGCTTTCTTCAATTCCCTTCCGATTCCGTGGCGTTCATGCCCACCCTGGCCGTCGCGGCGTTTGCCGGCCAAACGAACAGGGCGCTGCGAAAAAGACCGGCCGTCTGCGAATGTTTCGACGGGAAGTTTGCCAGGCACGCACGGACGTTGCAACGACCATTTGTTCATGTGACAGTCTGGCGGCCGGTTCCGACGACCGAACACCTATAGCGCTTCATCACGGAGGGAATGGCAATTGGATGGGAATTTTAAACTACGAAAGGAGAATCAATTGCAAGAGTTTTTTGCTAGCTCTGCGGATGGAGCGTGTGGAAAACTAAGAAACCATTTTTGCTTTGAGAATGGCACGCGGCTAGGTATGCAGAAGCTATGGAGATTCATGATATAGGGATACCTGGCAGCTCGAAGGCGAGGAGGTCGGAGCCGGGGCGGAGGCAGAGCTCGCAGGCGACCTGCCCGGACACGGACACCGACGACACGGGCTCCTCGCCGTACCCCGCGATGCGCGCCAGCTCCGCGGGCGAGAAGTAGAGCTCCATCGGCTCCACCACCGGCAGCGACGACGCTTCCTCCATCGCCGCCGCCGCCGCGAAGACGAGGAGCAAAGCGGCAGCCGCTCTTCTCCGAAGCAGCAACATGCCGTCGGCTGTCGCAGCTCTCTCTCTCTATCTATCTATCTATCTGTTGGGTCCAGGCTCCAGACTCCAGAGCAAATCGAACTACTAGTAGTACGTTCAGGGGGAAAGGAGGGAAGGAGGGAGGGAGTATAAGGGTGCGCCTGCGATGCTTGGGTTGGTCCGTCGTCACGTTGACTTGGAAAGCAAGGGTGTGCGTACGTGCGCCGCATGATGTGTACAGAGCAGGCGCGTCTGCGTGGCTTGTGCGTTTGGTCCATGGCAACTGCCGAGGGGGCAACTGGGCAAGTCAGCAGTCATGCGTCCGAGTGGTTCAGGTGTCGTGTGGTGCGCGGTGGTTCGGGCGGGTGTAACCGTTCTCCACCTGCGTATATGGGCCGGTCATGTATGTGTTGGGCTAGCTACGTGCTGTTTCTCCTTTTCTTTTGCGAAACAAATGGCTAAAAATCATCATCGTTATTGTTCTAGAAGCAAAATCTAGAGTAAAATGCATATCGCATCACTAAACTAGTACCAAATTATCATATGAATTACACTAACTTCGCTAATGGTGCATGGGGGCATCATCAAATTGGCATCGTTGTTCATCTGAGGTCCTTTTCTGAACACATAAGCATTTGTCCTTCCACATAAGCAGGTTTCATCCATCATGGCATGAGAATGCAATTAATGCACAACGGTCACGAGCACTACATGCGAGCCAAGAGCTAAGACTGATTTGCACGAATTACTTTCCGCAAAACCCCTTGAAAGAATTAGGTACCACATATTTTTTTTATTTGTTTCTTCCTCATGCCTGAGATGGCAAAACAAAACGGAGTACAACCCCGACGGCGAGTATGGGTGGCGTGTTGCAGCTCGCCATGCAAATATGGCTGGTGGGAGTTTCAGCGATGTAGATGGGCGGAGAGAACCAAATGGATTGCTGCCACAATATAGTAAGTTCATGAACTCATCTATAGTGTTAGGGCAAGGCGATAGGGCACAAGGTTAAGATGATCAGGGCGGGAAGCTGAAGGATGTGGTGCAGATTTAGGTGTGAAAGAACTTTGATTTCCACTTGTTTAGATCATATGGTTCAGGTTTACATTGCTAAAGTGGTGGTTATGCAATGAAAAGGTCATGATGGATTCTTGAAATGTCATGAAAAGGAAGAAGATAGTGTTAATCAGTTGGAATGTCATGGAAGTACTTACTTCCGATACAGCTTGTCCGAAGCTATTTCATTATCAAAAGCAAATGTTGGTTTTAGCCAAAACATGTGCTTGACCTCGCCCTCTAGACACACCGTGCCAACAAGCCGCTCCCACCGAGTCCATTATCCATGGCAAGTGGAGCTCTATAGTATGTAATTTAGGCTAATAGAGCTTCTTCCCTCCTTTATAACCAGTTGTTGAGAAATATTGTACATATGAATACGCATTGTTTAGGCCAGCAACTGCCGTCCGTACTCACCTAAATTGAACCAACCAAGATATGGACAAATTCCAATCTTACCAGCACAGCGGTTCTTTTGAAGACCACAATAGCCATCTATATCGAGAACCACACATAGAATCGCTAGAGAAATATCGATGAGACCGTGCCCTGAGCCTAGAACATCATGAGCACTTCACCAGTGCTAGATTTTTTTTTAACGAACCCATACGTGTTTCATTGGTATAATAGAAAATACAAGACTCCAGCTCTAGGAGGCCATAGGCAAGAAAAGGAAAAGAAAAGAAAAGAAAACAGACTCGCCCGATTGGATTAGGACATCAACGCAGGTAACCACTCAACTCAAACCCGCCACACCTGACCAGTTGGGATGGGACGTCAGCGTGGCCTCACCACTCCACTCACCACGGCGGCATCCACCAACATTCACACTCATGTATTCGCCGAAACCTCCAAGCGTGGCCCTGCATCGACAGGAACCGATAGAAGCGGACTGCACCGCACCGAGAAGGCCACCGCCATGCAGGACCCTCCGTTGTAGTGCCGCTGCAGCATCACACTCCACCTAACAGAATGATATCACCGAATCCGAACCTCTCGCAAGCTGCCTCGCAGTCGCCACCACGATAACACAACACGTGGGGGTCTCGCCACATCCGCCATTGGACTCCACTTCGCACTCGTCGCCTCGAAGAAAATACCGCGTGCGGGGGCCTCGCCACGCCCGCCACAGTACTTCACATCACAGATCCATTTCTTTTGTCGCCGTCAGAGTGGTGAGCAATGTTGCCCCGCTCCACAAGATTTCCATCAATCAGCCAAGCCGCCGCCGCGGGTCGACTTTGCCTCGTTGCTTCACCCGAGCAAAAGCCTCCGCCACCATGTCAGCAAGCCAGAGAAGTCGTTTATGCTGTCTTCCGATGATGTACCGCACCGGGTAGTCCAGCCAAGCTAAGCAACCCGCTACGATCCGTTGCAAGCCTAGTTGTCCCACGATGCCGTTGCCGCAAGTGCCGTCCTCCGACACAGTTCCACGCAGCACTGGCTGTTGCCAAGCAACGCCAGCCGCTGTGGTTCGCTGCAAGTAGCCAAGACCGACAACCATGCAACAATCCCTGGCCCCCACCATAACTGTTGTCGCCTCCACGTGGCCTCAGCAACACCTGTCCAGCTTGCCACGTGGCGGAATTCCCACCACCAGCTGCGGCCGCCCATGACCAATGGACCGGCAATGCTATAAACCGAGATGGGCATCTAGAGACGACGCCTCCAAGGAGAGCATGACGCCAATAGGACCGTCATCACTTGTCCAAGATCTGGACAAGGTTTTCACCTAGAGGATCCCATGCAGCAAGGTTGTAGCTCAGACATGACGAGCCCAACGGGGAGAACGACGCCCTAGGGCGCCGCCGTCATCTCCACCAGCAAGAACACCGGTGAGGGCTTTCGCCGAAGCATCCAAACACCTCACTGCACGCTCACAACTCGGCACTTCCAGTCCACAGTCACGACAACCCATCCGAGGCGGCGTCACCGCTGTGCCTCCACGTCGCCGTACCCCCACTCCTCGCACGTGGCCACCGTCACACCGCCTCACCATCACACGTCATCGGGCATTTCCTCGGGGCGTCAGCACCTTACACACGTGCCTCTCCGTGTGCAGCCTCCTCCACGTCGCGCGAGCCCCCACCAGCACCCAGCTGCCTCTCTCTCCCATCACCGCCTCCGCAATTCCCCAGTCGAGGAGAGGTAGCTGGACGCCGCCCGTAGCACCACCTCAGTGCTGCCACCGCGTCCCTACGCCAGGCGTCCCTGCTGTGCCTCCATGGCATCGCTGACACACCTTGCACAAGCCACTCCGACCGCAACACCACACCACCACCATTGAAGACACAGGAGCTGCCATGCCATGCAGGCGGGAATGAGGAATCCGCGGCCGCCGTCACTGCTGGCCCTGAGCTCGGACGTCACCGCCCGCAGCCCCTCTCCCTATTGGGCCGCCGTCTCGCTCCCTGCTGCCGTCCCGCGGCCATCATGTCGCTCACCTAGTTGCCAACGAACCCGCCGCACACGAGGCCCGGACACCCCAACGGAGCATCGCGCCCCAAGGGCAGCCCAGTGGCGCCCTCACTGGACCACCGCCGACCCCGTAGCATCGCGCCCCAGGGGCAGCCCGGCTAGCACCCTCCACTGCTGCAGACACGCCCACATCGCCCCGTGCCGGCCGCTGCCGCGCGCAGTCTCCTCGCCCACGCCATCTCCTTGCCCCACGCCGGGGTGGCCGCCGCTGCCGCGCGTGGCCCCACACCCCGCGCTGCCTATCACCCTCGCGCCCACTGTCCTCCACCCGAACCGCTGTCGCCATCGCATGACCTCGCTCCGCGCCGCTCGTCGCTTGCCGGAAAGGGTCGTGGGCGGCGGATCTGGGGGTAGGAAAGCCGGATCCGCCCACGGCAAGGCCGGATCCATGCTGCCGCCACTCTGGCGCGCCGTTCGGCCAGGGTCTCCTTGCGCCGCCCCACACCGGCCGGATTGCCCCGCCGCCCCATCCTCGGGAGCTGCACGGGCTTCCGGCGACCCCCTCCGGTGACGACGATGTGGGCATGAGAGGGGGGGGGTTGGCGGTGGCAGCTAGGGCGCCTCCTGTGTCTCCCTAGGGCTCATGAATTCTATGTAAAACCGTCCCCGTGCTAGATTAAAGGACCGTCTATTTTAAAGAAGGTCACCATCAACTCCATCCAAACAATGATTTTACAATGGACATGAAACACATAACCAAAAGCCCAAAATCATCGAAACAAGATGGATAAGGGACCAAGATTAAATTAAAAATCTACCATCACCACCGTCGTTGAAGGAGATGAGAAAAGATAGATATTTTATTTGGATCAAAACCTAAATACCTACTTTAGTCTGTTAGCTATTTGGGAAGGCAGATAATTGATCGTTGAGGCTTGTACTTAATACATCTTTGATTGGTGAGCATGATGTGTTGGCTAATATGACATCGAGTTTTATTTGGTTGGTGATGCTCTCAATTTTTATCACTCGCAACCCTTGGCAGGTTGCTGGCACTACGGGAAACAGAAAGTTCGCCGAGTGCCTGGGGCACTCGGCGAAGGCCAGAAAACCCTCGGCGAAACGTTTGCCGAGTGTAACACTCGGCAAACGACACTTGGCAAATTTCATGTCGACAAACACTGGTTCGCCGAGTGTTTTGTGTCGGGCACTCGGCAAAGACTTTGCCGAGTGCCCAGAAAACACTCGGCGAACATTATTGAAAAAAATAAAAAAAAAATCATCTCCACCGCCACCACCTGCTCCTGCTCCGCCGCCGCCGCCACCTGCTCCGCCGCCGCCGCCGCCATCCACACCGGCGCCAGCCACCGCCATCTACACCGCCGCCAGCCACCGCCATCCACACCGCCGCTGCCGCCGCCATCCACACCGCCGC
>NC_028451.1:15015743-15182416 GCF_000263155.2 Setaria italica
TCGAGAGTGATGTTCACACTCAGCAAACAAGGAGCTTTGCCGAGTGTTTTTCATTTGACACTCGGCAAAGCCCCTATTTGCCGAGTGTTTTTTTTTTGCCGAGTGTTTTTGGAGTGGCACTCGGCAAAGAGCTTGTTTGCCGAGTGTCCGAAAAAAAACACTCGGCAAAAAGAAAACACTCGGCGAATTTAAGGTTTCCCGTAGTGTGGTACAAATACAATAAATCCTCTGCGGCGATGATTGTAGGGCGCAAAAGCTTGGTATCACTCAGTCGAGGCTCGACTGATTGCTGTTGAGAGAAACTGGCGGTGGCAGCTTTCATTTGTTACTCGTCAGGGGCGACATGAGTTGAAGCGAGCATTTTGCTTGCAAGTACAATCCCATCAAAACGCATTCGGTCGTGCCGCGCCGCCACGACCTACAGGCCACACCATGTGCTGTGATTCTTTGCAATTAGCTTGTGACACTAGCAGTCTTCCTAATACCGCTCATTCCCATATGCGCATGCCTAGTTGCTAACTGCAGCAAGTTTGCATGGGCTAGTCTAGCGAGAATGGAATGAAAACCAACTAACAAAACGAATAACTCTCATGTTGCTATGTGTATAAAGCTAGGGGGGCTAGGCTTCAGCTTATGGGCATGATCTCAACTCTCAAACAAGCATATATTGCCTTTCTCCATAGTCCATAGCCAGAGGCAAACAAAGAAAATGAGCGCAGTGCTTTACACAAGAAATACGTCTTAAGTTTGGTGAGTGATAACACAAGAGATGATGCAGGTGTATTGCCGTATTGGCGTGTGAATTATATAGCATAGCTGGCTGGCAATAAGCAAAATGCAAAACCATGTGGTGTCTCTTATGAATTAATTTTGTGGATTGAAGATCTGCTGATGTTAACTCGCATTGGTTTCGACTGCGTAAAACCGTGTGTAGAACAGAGACCACATGTAGATGTAAAGTCATCATATTTAGCGGTAGGTGTAATACCAATTGTGATGTCTGCATAATTTCACAGTGGCGGATGAGAAGATAGCTAAACAATTAATCTATGAATCTTTAGCTATTTGATGAGAAGGTAGAACATTGATCGTTTTGAGAAATGTACTTAATGTAATACAGCTGTGATGGTTGAGGATGACTGTTGGCTGCTGACATGACATCGAGTTTTACTTGAAAGCGATGCGTATGTATTTGGTTGGCGATGCTCAATTTCGCGATACTTGCAGATTGCAGGCATAAGAATCCGCTGCAATGATTGCAGGTGCAATCGACTGTTATCAGTCATCGCGACTCAGTGAGGTTTGATTGTTGCTCAGAGAAGCTGGCAGTTTTCGTTCGTTGCTCATCGACAGAGGGCATGATTTGCAGTGAGCACTTGGTTTGCAAGTACAACGCCAAGAAACACAGCAATTCAGCAAACGAGATGACCTCAGCTGGCCGGCCGGTCAGGGTCACCCCTCGCCGGGCGTTCTGCCGCACACTGCTGTCGTACCCATCCTGGGAGGGAGCCTCGCCGCCAGCATTGATCCTGGCTGAGGCAGGTCGCACCGCCGAGCACCTGCAAACAGACGTTGGCCCATCGCTGCTGGTGCCGCGCGGCGAGACTAGGGAGACGACCACGCCATCGTCGCCCTGGGCTCACATGATACAGTACGATTATTCTTTGCAGTTACTCTACAATACTAGCAGTGTTCCTGATACCCCTCGTTCCTGTGCGTATGCCTAATAACGACTACTGATTGCTAACTGCATGCAAGTTTGCATTTAGTCTAGAGAGAATGGGGTGGAAAACAACAAAGCAAATGATGACACTCCTTGTGTTAGCGTTTTGCTATTCAAAGGGCCTAGGCAGCAACCTATGGGCATGACCTCAACTCCCCCGAAAAAATTCTTGTTTGTCATCGAAATTGCCTTATTTACTACTGAGAAAGTTTGTCATTCTTTATTTTCCATCGACTCGAGCGTCCATCCCTTACATGTCATTGCCGTCAAGTTTGACGGTAACGATGTGAAATTGCACATGAAAAAATGATTTTGCCCTTAGATACTCAGGTAGGCATATATTGGTTTTAAATTTGCAGCGTTTTTTTTCCTGCCGTGGCATGTCATTGTACAATTTGAATAGCAATGGGGACAATGGCTGTTTGGACACATCCATAATCATTAATTCGAATAATTTTTGCAAAAGATAATACTAGCTCCTCACGTGAGAGCATGAACCAGCCCATAATTGGAACATAATTGCAAGCATGAACCAGCACAATTGGAGCATAATAGCAAGCACTCATCCTGAACAGAGACCGCATGTAGAGGTACAGCAGATGTAGATGTTAGCGGTAGGTGTAATACCAATTGTGTTGTCTGCATAATTTTACAGTGGTGGATGAGAAGATAGCTAAACAATTAATCTATGAATATTTAGCTATTTGACGAGAAGCTGGCAGGTTTCATTCGTTGCTTCATGCTTCTCAGCACGCAGGTCGGAGGGGCATGGTTTGCAGTGAGCACTTGGTTTGCAAGTACAACACCAACGAAACACAGCGATTCAGGAACCGAGATGACCTCATCTGGTCGGCCGGCGATCAGCGGGGTCACCGCTCACCAGAGGCGTTCCGCCGCACACTGTTGACGGGTACATCCTGTGTAGTGGTACGCGGCGATCGGAGCCTCACCGCCATTGCCCCTAGTCGAGGCAGATCGCACCGCGGAAACCCTGCGCACAGCCGTTGGCCCGCCGCCGGCGGTGCCACGGAAAGACTGGGGAGACGACGACCGTCATCGCCCAGGACTCACGCCGCACATTATGATTCTTAGCAATTAGTCTACGATGCCAGTGGTGTTCCTGATACCACTCGTTCCCACACATATACCTAACGTCTATTGGCAGCTAAATGCATGCAAGTTTGTATTTAGTCTAGAGAGAATGGGATGGAAACAACAAAACAAATGACGACTCCTTGTGTGGGTGTATTGCTATATAAAGGGCCTAGAGGAATATTTCTTATTTGCCATCAAAAGTTACATCATTGTCTTATTTGCCACTGAGAAAGTTTGTCATCCTCATTTTCCATGGAAAGCATCTGTCCCTTATACATCATTGCCGTCAAGTTTGATGGGTAACAATGTGAAATTGCACATGAAAGACGATCTTGCCCTTAGGTACTCAGGTAGGCATACATTGGTGTTAAATTTGCAGCTTTCTTTACCGTCGTGCCATGTCATTGTAAAATTTGAACAGCAATGGGAAAATAATGGCTCTTCGGACACATCCATAATCATTTATTCGAATAATTTTTGCAAAAGATAATAGTAGCTCCTCACGTGAGAGCATGAACCAGCCCACAACTGGAGCATAATTGCAAGCATGAAACCAGCACATAATTGGAGCATGATGGCAGCACTAATCCATCCATAATCCGCCAGGTCCATTACAAGTCTAAAGTACACGTCATCCAGCAATTTGTAGTGTCCTCATCGATGTATAAGTGGGTAAGTAAGAGTCTAAATTAGCATTGAGAGTAGGCATGTACGTGTGGTACTTAATGGTGTTTTCTGGGTCAGTCAATTTAGCACTTGGCATGTCACATATATTTTAGTTTATTTCTTTTCATGTTTTCTCATTTTATTTTATCAAATTTCGAATCAATCTAATTATCCAAAACAAGTGGAACTTATATGTTCCTGTAGACAGGAAGAGAGACAATCAAAATACTAGGTGTGAAGGGTAATGAACGTGGGCGGATCGAAGGGGGATGGGGGCTCCAGCCCCCAGGCGTGCAGCCCATGGAGCCCCCTGCAATTTTTGGACATTGATCAAGGAGAGAAAGAAGAAAAGAGAGAGGATGAGGGAGAGGAGAAAAAAGAGGAAGGATGAAGCAGACAAGCCCCCTAGCTTGCCAGCCTGCCTCCGCCACTAGTAATGAACACGTTGCTGACCCCTTCAAAAAGAAGGTGGATGGGTCACTGAATTTGGGAGAGTTTCTGACTAGTAAATATATTTCGTTGCTCGAGGAGATGCAAATTACAGTACTACAAGGCCTAAGATCAAAGCCTTTCCGAACCATTCAGTCCTCATGTACATTGGAGAGCAGGCCGAAAAAGTGATCTCATCGCCAGCGTCAATCGATCTATCCGGCTTCTAGCTCCTCGAGCGGCCTCTTTGGCACTGGACGAGTGAGGGAACATCGACGCCCAGTGTTGTCGTTTGTCAATAGGATAGGTGCTATGTTGTAATTCTATCTTACATATTATTAAATCAAGCAATCGTTTCTGCCTTAATTTGTGGTTTGGTCTGAATTTCATTGATAGGTGGACTCGATCTTTAATTTATTGTAATTTCCATCTTTGATACGGGTCAGACCTTGAGTTCGTTTACTCGCGAAGTTTCGCTTCATGTCCGTTTCTTTCCCGTCCGCGCCACCCTCTCCGCGTCCCCATCTTGAGTCGCAACCCGTCGGTATGCCCCACCCAGATGGCACCTTCCTTCCTCTCCGCCGCCCTGCGTCCGCAAGACCCTTTCTCCATCACTAAAGGACTATGCCCCTCCCTCTAGCCATGTGGCCCCTCCATCCCTACCGACCAGCAGGCCCTTCCTCCCGTCCCTCCCTCTCTCCCCGTCCACACCCGGCCATTGCTCCATCCCACCCTCTCTGTTGTTTCCTCCGTTCGTTGCACCTCGCTCCATGCCGCTCCACACTTGAGCCTTCTCTGTCCCCATCCGCGTCGCGCTGCACCTCTTCGTTGTGCTGATAGGTGGGCCGCAGCCCCAAGGACCAAGGCTGTTGCTTGCCCACTGATGAAGCAAGCATGAAATCAGGCAGCGGTGCCACCACTCCTCGTCATTGTCCATTGCGGCCTCAGCGCAACATGAGGCCCCAGAGGAGGATGTGCCCGCCATAGCCATTGTGGTGTTGGTTTGGACGGCAAGAGCTGGGCGGAAGCTAGCGCGGCACTGCACGTTGGATAGCATGGAACAGGTCCCGACTTGCTATGACCAAAGGTGTGGATGAAAATTTCTCCCGATATATATATATATATATATATATATATATATATATATATATATATATATATATAGTAATGCTAAATAGTACCAGACTCCGCCGCCGGCACCTATCTCCCTATCGTTGGCTTTTTTAAAGCTTTTTCTGTGTTTTTTTACCAGCTCGATCCCACCACATTGCGAATAGATCGTGGGTCCACTACCCAGACGCGGTTTCGCCAGTTTCGGCTCTGTAGCCACTGCCCACCCTTGAGTCCTTCCGTCGCCGCCTCCCTTGCCGTCGATGCCGCGCAGCCCCAATGCATTCCCGCTGGTGCAACCGACGCCATGCCGTTTGCCGACCTTCGTGCAAGCGGGGTGTCGCCGCCACCCCTCGCCTTTTCCTGCGCGCTGACGCCGCAACAGCCTTCCGGCGTTAGGTCTTCCAATTATCCTCGGCCGCCCGATTCTCTGCGCACTGACGCCACCGGCGAGGCCCTCCACCGAATTGTGCTTCTAACCTCAGCTCGTCGGCAAGCTATCTTCCAACCATTCTCCCAATTAGATACAAGTAATCAGATGATGAGGTTTCATGTTTTTTTTGTTGGGATTAGATCTTGCATTACAAGGCTTAATTTCTCATATCTTCTGATTTTTAATCGCAATAGCTGCGCCTTGCAGGAGGGTAGCGGCTGTAGGCTAGCAAGGATGTGGTAGCAGCTTTGGGGGTGCTCATCACTTGCATCGGCAGGTTTGGGAGGATGAAGTTCCTAACGGAAGAGGAACTAGAGAAGCTCAAGGGTCGTGGACGAGGTTCCTGAGGGTGGATTCGACAATGGCTTCGTGTCCTTTGCTTACCTCTAGATTCTCCGTGTCCACTGCAGGACCCTACCTGCTTGAGCTCTTTAGCTCCATCCTCAGCCTTTCAGATCGTGTGATGGTTCTGACCATGATGGGCCCTCTAATGGATTCAGGTGAGCTTATCCATCCCCATCCATGTGTATTCAGGATTGCTAAATACAGAGTACATTCTCTAATTCTAAATTAGAAATGCTAATTAGAATAAGCTGTGTGCTAGAGAAATCACAACAACGCCGAGATGAAGCACTGCAGGTTTTGTTTTTCCGTATCATGATTTCCTTCTTTTACTCTACAAGTGATTTTTCTATATATTCATAATTTCCTTGGTTTGTGCTTCTTGTTTCCTGTAGCCATGCAATTAATTATTTTAGGATTATCTCATAAGAATATAATCATACCTTTCATTTCCTGAACTAGCTTTAGAAATGTTGGAAATTATTCATTTTTGACAATGTTATATAAATCCTTCGTAACATTGGAGATTATTCCTGACCTTTGCATTGCTCTTTTATTTTTTGGCAACAATTGAGGCAGAGGTGAGCTTAATTGCCTAGTAAAGCTAGCATGTTTTATAACTTTATGTCCATATGAATGCTACTGATTTTCTGTGAGCACGCCAGTGTATTATCAGCTCATCTTTAACTAATGTTCCAAATTAATGCCATCACCGTTGTTTCTTGAATGTTGAAAATGCTCATTAGTGATTTGCTTAAATAAAACTCATTCAAGTATTCAACATGTTTACTTTCATAGACGAAAACTATATCTGATAAGGTTTCTTTCATGAAAAATTACTTTTATTCAGATTGCATAATGATACTATAGTTTTAGATTAATTAGAATAATAATAATAATTTGCCAGAATTAGGGTCACTTATCTTTTATTTTCCTGTACTTGAATGAATGTTATCTTCATCTTAACATTAGCATGGTATCCTGAAACAAATATTAGAGCCAACGCCACCGCTCCTAAGACATATATACTGATTAGATTTGCCAATCCAAATCTGCCAGCCTGCTAGGTGCAGACCTAGTTGGTTTGATTGACTGATATTAATATGTTTGGATCAATATACTTTGCTAATCATCCAAATGTTCTGAAGCTTTGGACTTCCAAACATTGTGAAATTTTTTTGGTGGGAAATAAGCTTTGGACTAATTTTTTTTTGGGGGGGGAGGGGGGTTGTTGTGGCAACTTCACCTACAACAAATCATGCCAGATTTGTGTAGTCTCTGAGGAATGTATTGTGCTTACTATATGAATTTTGTGTTCCTCATATAATTTTATTTGTTAAATGTTACAATTTTACTGTTCCTCATTTGAGTTTCTTAATATGCAACAACTCTAATTCTGACCTCCATCGTGGTGGAAGTTGCTTCAAATCAACGGTATTTGGGCCCTCAAATCAGCCTGTCATTTGAGTTTTGCTGCCAGTAAATCGTGCAATGAATCCATACAAATTCAAGGATGGCTAATCCCCTCTTCCACTCATCTATGTTGATTTATATTTTGGTTAAGATTACAACAGCATGGTGGAAGGACTTCGTATTTGCTGGTACTAAAGCTATATTAATAAAGAAATTTCCGATGCTATTAGCCTTGCCAGTAGTTTTGGTGCAATATACTAATCCTATTTCCAAATCTAACTTTTACACCTGCATCAATTAGTCCTAAAATCTTCCCTTATTCAAAAAGTTCAGATAAAATACTCTTATTCAGAAAGTACAGATGCAATGCAAAATGGTAATGTTAATTATTCTAAGAACTCCTTTTTTGTTTTATTTCAGTTTGCACATGGGTGCCATGGCTGCTTCCCTGCAAAGTCACTGCCATCACCCGCGACTACCATGGTAGCCTTCTACTCGTACCTAAGAAGGTAGTAATTTCTGATCCATTATGTTAAGAAGCCCAGAAAACTGGCAAAGGCTTATTAATCTACATGGATTGAACCTGCTATTGTATGGTCATATTGGGCGAGTGACCATTCTGATGAGTCATTATCTATCTATTATATATGCGTTGTTCTGAACTATTTCCATCTTCCTGCAGCTCCAAGGTAACATTCGAGCAGATTGCTCAAAACAAAGAAGCTTGAGTTTTGATTGCATTGTGAAAGACATCCAAACAAGTTGTTAGATGACGGTGAAGGCTGAAATAGCTCTAGGGAGTGTAGAAAATTCATGTTAGTGTGATGGTTCATGTCCTTATGAGACATCCATTTGTATGCCTATAATATGACCCTGTTTCATATGGCGCGATTATGGATCCCAAAGAAAACATATGCTCATGTGTCATGTAGGTGAAGGCCAGAGTAGGCATGTGGCTTATTTGCTTTACTTGTATGCCAATCACTTGTTAGATTGTAGGTTTAAGATCTATAAATTATTTCTATACTTAGTTCTATAGATTTTTTGGATCCTAATCCTTTGTTATTTTATTCATATAATTAGCTCTCTTGATTTTTGGAGGTTTGTAATTTTTTAGTTTTTATACCATTCATTCATCTTTTCTAGATTTTTGTGATTTTTATTCTGTATAAATATATTACTACTTCGTGTTGAATGTATGCGTCAGATCTACACGCATCACAAATTGCGATAATACGCTGAACAAGTTTAACGTGTATTTTTTTCTAACATGTACTTACCTAATAATATGTTGAATAAAGCACTTACAAATGTCCTACAAGTATAAAACCAAATGTCCTACAATTATAAAACCAGAACCCTTGAGACTCGAGTGAGAAAAGCAAAGTACGTAATTGTTAGGATCTGCAGTATCAAATGATGACACCAGTACTTCATTAGGTATTGATTTTGTTATGGAGAAAAACTGGACATGGGGCGCACAGGTCCGATGCCTAGAGAAAAGAAAAAAATAGAGTTGGATGGAGAACGTAGCCACGTGAGGTGCTCAGGTGCACTGAAAAAATGGGTGTTGGTCAACCTATTGCACGGTGCAAAAAGAATAAGGCCATGTTTAGTTACCTCCAAACTCCCAACTTTGACACTATGCAAAAAGAAGATTCTCCATCACATCAAACTTGCGGTACATGCATGGAGTACTAAATGTAGATGAAATCAAAAACTAATTGCACAGTTTTGTTGTACTTTACGAGACGAATCTTTTGAGCCTAATTAGTCAATATTTGGACAATAATTCACAAATACAAACGAAACGCTACAGTTGCGCATTTATGGCAAAATGCCAATTTTGCCACTCCCGAATTGGGAAAGGCCTAAACTGGGGGTGGGCTCGCACTGGAAGCCTTAGGCACATGGTTGGGGATGCGGGTGCGAGGAAAACCGGACGCCAGGTTCGGTGGCGAGCAAGCGCCCGGGCGCTCGGTGCGCCTTAGAGGAGGGCTCGGGTAAGGAATAAGCTATTTCGTACCAGGATATTGAATAGCGGAGGCATATATATATTATATACACGTGTATATTATATATATATATATATATATATATAATTTCTACCTCGAGGACCGCGAGCATGCTCGCATGTAACGAGTCACGTGCCACGTGTCGTGAAACCTCTCCTATGCCTTCCAGATTCCTTGGTTTTCTTTCCTAGATCATCACCGTCATCATTATGATTTTCTTGAAAAGAAAAGCAACCGGTTAAATTTCTATTTTTTTATGAGGCAGACAAATTTTTTAACAATAAATCAAGATAGATCATATTTGGCCCAGCCCACTAAAACCTAGTGTGCCCCTACATGGGCTACAAGCCTACCCACTTAGGCGTGTGCCATTCTCTTTGGGCCAAGTTCTCCTGCCACCCTATTTTTAGTTCCAAGCGATCTCATCCATCGATCCCAATCCGACGACTCATTTATTAGACACCGACCAAAAACGGCAGCCGGCCCTGAAACCCTAACCATTTATCTCCTCCCCCTCTTCACTCTCCACCTAGAGCCGCACTGAAAGGGCGACAACGTGGAGCTTGGTGCCTGAGTGCATGGAGAAGGGGTGGCGCCCCCACGAGCCCTCTCGTCGAAGTGAGTGTGCGGCGGAGAGGGCATGCGGCTCCATCAAGGTGATTCACGGAGGCGGATCGGTGATGTTTGCACGGGAGAAGCTCCCATGGCGACAGGCCCGATGCCCATCAGTTCCACGACGGCGACAGCTGCTCCGATGGTGACGACGGCTACCCCTATGGAAACAAAAGCGCACATGAGCCCACCAGCGATGGCGTGGCATGACACGGCAAGGACGAACACACATGTGGCAACTGGTGCAACACTCGAGTTCTTTGTGCGCAAGGATGGCTCTTAGGTAGGTCTTCCCACCTCCTTTCTCTCCTAGGTTAGGATTTGCACTTAATTTGGGGAAATTTCTAGGAATTTTGGATCTAGGGTTTTGGATTTGGGAATCCGAGGATTTCGGTGATTTGCGATTCCCCTCCTCCATCTCTAGACCGATACCCTAGTGTGCTAATTCCGCATGAAAAATATGATCCATGTACTAATTTGCAAGTGATTAACACTAATTAGAGGGTAATGACAGCTTATCCGAAACCCTAGTGCCTGATGTGTGCTAATTGGTCATGAATTGCATAAACTAGATGCTAATTTCAACTCAACTCCTTGAGAAAATTTCTTGTTTGCCATAGAAAATTATATCTGTGTTATTTACCACTGAGAAAGTTCCTTATTTTCTTCCAACTCAAACGTATGTCCCCCACATGCCATTGCCGTCCTTCCCCAGTTCCCCAGTTTCTCTCCTTATTTTCTTCCAATTTTGAATGTGAAGTTGCACATCAAAAGACGATTTTGCCCTTATGTTCACACGTAGGGACCGGTGTTAAATTTATAGCGTTCTTCTTTTCCTGATGCCGCCGCCCGTGGCATGTCATTGTACAAGCAGATTGAAAAGCCCATGGGCCGATCGCTCCGTCTCCACGGCCCGCTCAATCCCCTCCAGCATGCGACGCGGCGCTCCGCGAGAAGCGCGAGCACGCGCGCACGACACGAGTCGTGCGCTCGTGCGCGTCGCGAAATCTGGCTTCCGGATTCTTAGTTTTATAGATCATCCTCGTCATCATCGGCCAAAGGAGGGAAAAAAAAAAGGCCAGTCAAGGAGATTTCTTTCGAGAAGGAATGGGAATCGGAGCCCCATCCGCCAACCCGAAGCCGAAGCGGTGCCGATTGCCGAAGCCGCAGCGCAGAAATCGAAACGAACCCCTCGCGACTCGCGAGAGCGAAATCCGGCAGCATCACCGCCGCCATCTAGAAAAGCAGAATCCATCGCCGCCCGCCCCCATCGCTTTTCTAGCAGTGTACGTATTCCACCCGCCGCCAGCAAAATCCATCTGCTGCGGAGCGGTTGCTTTCTCTCGCCACCAACCACGGCCGGCGTCCGTCCCAGGTGAGGAGGAGAAGAAAACCCCAGCGCGGCCGCCCCTCCCCCGGGGTTCCTCGACGCAACCACCCATCGCACGCGCGCGATCCATCTCAAGTGCGAACCCTTCCCCAGTTCCCATCCCCCTTCTCTGTTTACTTGCTTCCCATCGTACGTGCCGGGTCTTCTGTTCTGCTGGGCTAGATAGCTCCTCGCTTTCCTTTCGTTTGTTTTTTTTTCACACTGCCAATTTTTTTAGGGTTTACGATCGTTAGTTTCCCGGCAATCACTCCCCGATTCATCTGAAAAATAAGTCGCACCACGGCAGTCGTAGTGGATGATTTGGTTTCATGTGGTGCAGGCGACTCGATTCCTGCTCCCCGTCACAACCATTGCCCCCCTTCCCTTTCCTTGTTGCCCTTGCGGATTTCGCGGGTTGCAGATTTTGGTGTTCTGCGTTGCAAATATTTTAGTTTAGTCGGAACAATTTCCACAATTTAATCCGGCTCGTATCTTGCGCTCCTTTTTTGTCCGGCTGAACTCAGCAGCGCTGTGTCACATCACTTTTGTACTTTTTTTGTACTTGCTGTGGTCCTCTTGGATAGCGTAGCATTAGTTAAATTCCCCACTTCTTTTATTCGCCTTTCTTCGAATGGGATATTCTTAACTTTCTTCGGTTAAACACCGGGTTTATTTTGACTCGTGGTTGTACTGTTGAAGATAATTTTGACTTTGTGCAGCATCTCTGTTTTTTTTTACATAATTAATTAAAGCTAAGCCTTAAGGCTGGCCATTTTTGTAATGCGCGGTTGATTGTCTTCTATATATGCATACAAGTCTCTAGCATGTATTAACAACCAATTACTCCCTCTGTCCTACAAAGACAGACTGTTCGTTTAGCTGCTTTCAAAACTTGTTCGTATAATTTTAAGACCATCCAACAAAGGTCCTCATAATACATTCTAGTCCAGTTAACGAATTGATCATTTACTTCTACCATTGATGCCCGAGCCAGACTCGCTAAATAAGGAAGACTAATAGGTCCGACAATTACTGCAAGCGTGCATGCATAATTAATTTTACTTGGTAATCATTTCACTTGTGTGCTTGTGCAAGGTCTGTCAGAATGAAGTGCAAGGGGCCTGCGCTGTCGTTTAGACAGGATGCTGTTGGTGACATGGCAGGAGCGATCTTCATGTCCAACACCCTCACAAGAGAAAAATGCTTCCAAGCGAGCATTTTCGGCCTACCATTGGAGTATGAACCCTTTGTCAGCAATGTCAGAAAAGGGATGCCTTTGTTTCTTTTCGACCATACTCTGCGTAAGCTTTACGGAGTCTTTGAGGCTGCTTCGGACGGAGGGCTCAATATTAATAATGCCGCATTTCGGTCAACACAACGCTCATATCCTGCGCAGGTAATTTGCAGCTAATATGTGCCTCTTGGTTAATCCTAGTTTTGTAGGCTCAGGTCTCATTAAACAGCAATGCCTTCTGAGTTCAATTTCTCCTTAAGTGTCCATTTTCTGAATATATGTATGCATATGACATGTGAAAGTGGCTATGATAGGTTGAACTTGCTAAACTAAAAATACTGCAAGCTTTGTAGGACCAGGAAGGCAGGAACTAAACCTCCCGGCACTACAAACCTTGTGTTTTTTCTTGTTATTACTAGAATTGTAATGCACCTTTCACTTTTGTAGGCAGAAGGACATAGGAACAGAGAACCCAAATTGCTTTTACATTTTCTGGTTTTTTCACATTAGATCAGCTAACAGACTTTAGAGCTCTGATCATACTGAATTACAATCTAAAAAAAACTATTCATGCAGTTTTGAGTTGTTATTTTCCACCCCAGGTTCGCATCAATATTATATGGAAGTGCAGGCCACTAAGTGAAGATGAGTTTTCCCCTGCCATAGAAGACAACTACTATCTGCCAAGGAAGTTCTACTTTGACCTTTCCTACGAGCAGGTTTGCTGTACTATTGCTTTGTACTATATAATGTTACAAATGTTACCTTCTGATTGCACAGCTAAGACAATTGAAACTTCTACTGACTTGCAGGTTGTTCGGCTATATGAGTTGTTTGACGACAGAAGGGTACAGCTGCCTATTCGTGACTATTCAAAAAATGAGAGTTCGGAAACAAACCGCTCTAGCAAAGGGAGGCAGGACAAAGAAAGCCTGACTCCAGATGTTCCTCGTTCCATTGATCAATCACGCCTTTTGGTTCCCAACATTTCAGAAGTTGTTAGAAGATATTCTACTGCTACAAGCATGCACACAGATTTACCACTTAGTGTTGAGGCACACCCAAACATGTCTATGCCCATGGGAACAGAAATTGGAGCCCAAATTGCTTCCATCCACAGACGCCATGACCGAATCGAATTCCAATCGAGTGAGCTTTTCCCAGCTCCTGTTATGACAGATGCTGTTTCAACTCAAGTATCTGCACCTTGCTCTCAAACTTTTAGGCACTACCAGTTGGTTGCAAAGCAACCATATCCATTACCACAAGAGTATCCACAAAGTATCTTACCTTCTGGATGTACAACTCAGGACCCAACTGAAGGAGCTAAATTTACTGCAAATCAGTCATATCCATTATCTAGTGGTTGTTTGCACAGTGGCTTGTTAACTTCTGGATATGCAACTCAGAATTCAACTTACAAAGGCAGGACTCATTTGAATCCAACTCCATATGGCCATTTATATACTGATTTGTCTCTGTCTAATCCACAAAGTAACTATGAAGGTCATTGTGACATCTGCTTTAACCAAGGACGCGCCAGTGCACATAATAATGACATATATGAGTGTGAGCGTCAGCGTTTCAGCGAAGGAACACCTGCGAAACTAAGCTTACAATGTATTCCCACATACCCTGAATTTCCTGAACGCAATGGGAAAATAGTACCAGCAATTGATCAGAAAAGGAATTCTGCTGATTGTATTCAGATCCCTGATTGTGATCAGATGAGATATGGAGGTCCCCGTAGTGATGCTTCAGATTCTTCAGATCTTGAAAATGATGTTGATCCACGACATACACAACAATTTATAAGAGCTGAAAGCAACACAAAGGATCGGTGTAGCCCTCCACAAAGAAGTGTTTTTTCTCGCTTATCACTGAACAAGCAACTGACATGCCAAGAGGCCGCAGGTCCTACACTCGACCAATTGGTTTCTTCTCTTTCTCAGAAAACAGAACAGTGGAGCTACAAGAATAGACCAATTGCAGATGGTCTTGTCATCCCATTGATAGGGGAGGAGGCTATGGACCATTCTCATGCAGAGCTGAATCTACCAAGTCAACTAGAGCTACAAGAAGAAGAAAAAGAAGAAGAAAGCATAGAACCACAAGTTCCCTTATACAACTTCAAGAGGCGGAGTGAAGCAAGGAAGGTGGATGCAAATTTAATAAAGGAAATCAGCGGGAAAGCAAAGAGAAGAAAGCTTGTACGCCCTTCCTTAGAAGAAACCAATGCTTCTACAAACGTTGGAGAACTTGAAGGCACACAAGACAGAAAACAACACCATCTGGAAGTTAGTGAAAACCAATTTGACATTGACCTAAACATACCTGCTCCATCAGAAGCTACTGATCCAGTGGAGGAGGATTACAGAATTGCAGTGTGTCCTAGTGTTATCAATGCACCTTTCAAAATAGATGCAAACAAGCCAAACTCAGATGTGATAGACAACCAAAGAACAAGATCCGCCTAGTGCATCTGCACAAAAGATTTCAATTGATTTTAATGTCGTGGAGTTGAATTCAATGGATGAATTGAAATTACAAACAATTCTTGATCAGGCTTCCTTGTTGCTGCTAGCACTTGGTAAGATTAAAAGTGGGAAGCCCAACAACTCTGAAGCTAGGTCAAACGTTTGCAGTGAAGACAGGAAAGTTAACATGGCGGTAAACTCAGATGGGGGACACCAAATCTGAGTACAATTTACAGTGGCAACAAAATGGGAGCTGTCCATCTTGATTGTAATATCTATGCAAGCACAAGATTGAAGTTTATACGGGCAACTAGTGCCCATAGTATGTGTAGGGATGGTTTTATCTTTCTCATGGTAACATTTCGTAATTTTGGGGAAAATGGGATATTTCTGGAAGGGTGACTGCTACTATCATATACCACCACTTATGATAGAAACTTGAAACACCAACTTTGGCCAAAGACGATGACATCTATGTTAACCATGGAGTCATGTTCTTGTTTAATGATAAGATTCTTTATTTTTCTGTATATCCATTTTTTATGTGTGTTTATTGCCGCGTGCCACTGCAGTTTTAGTGACAAGAAATTCATGATATTTTTCTGCCCAGATGGCGTTGAAATGAACAACTTTTATAATTTTTTTAAGGCCAACACATGTTATTCCAAATTACTGTAGCTTAGCTCACATAATTTCTTAGCATCAACATATTATTTACATCTAATCAGGCAAACCGAACATGACACAAGTGAAATGAAATCATTGCTCGTAGACCAATGACACAACAGATGATCAACATTTGAACACTATCTCGTGGAGATTTGCCCTTTGTTTTCTTCTACCTATTTCTCCTATGCTACGTCAGAGGACATCTTGTTTCTGTACAGCTTCTCCGAGGAGATACAACAAGATGACTGTATGTACATTACAATTCACAACATGCTCATCATCTGACCGAACCTCCTGGGGTTGTAGGACTTGGGGGCGTCCTTGGGATGACAAACCGATCGATAATGCGCACCGAGCTAATCGGGTCCGGGCCTGAGGCGGACCTCCATTTGCTTGGGAACCTCCTGGTGTAGCTCATCTGGAGTGGCGGCTTGGGTTCCATGTCCCAGTCTGGATCCAGCATCCAATCTTTTGGCACCTGATTCATTTACGATATTGAGTTATGTATGACAATAACACAGTTGTTTCTATGAAAAATATTAGTCTTACCTTGTCCACAGCCAGGGTGAAGACTTCAAGGTCTCCATTCTTCTTGATATGGAACCGTGTGAATGCCTTATAATTTGCTATGCGCAGTGAGGAGAAGGCCTCATCGAAATGAATATGGAACCAGTTTATGCATACATATAAGTAGCTCCCAAACACCAGTGATACGACAGGTGTTGACAAGACCCAGAAGTACAGGAAAACACAGACGTAGTAGATGATGGCACCTCCCCGGGGAAGGGACTCTATACCCTTTTTGCAGATTGTGCTTCTAGTTACTGCCATGACCTGAAAGAGCGTGTAGATGGCATAAGTGGATAACGATACCAACCATCAGAAAGGATGTCATTGCAGTTTACAAAGATGAAAGAATAACCTCTGGGATGTCGAATGCAGACATGAGGTACTTAATACATGCAGGGTAAAGCCCAAAGGTCCACTGCTCAAGACGAGCGCGAAGTCCTGTGGGGTCAGGGAAATGCTCGCCTTCCACTTTGCGATACCATTCATAAAGGGTATGGTAGCCTAAGAACAAGCAAAAGAACAAACTTTTTAACATTGTGGATGAAGATAGGAACATAATAACACATGAGAGGCCGCCACAAAGAATATACAGCGGTGTAAACTATTACACTATACAGAGGATATAGGACAGGTGATGAAAAAAGGATCAGCCATTACTATCATGTCACTCTCCTCCAAAATGTGTCCCAGCTTTTTTAAGTAAAAATGTTTATTCACGTAAGAATTAAAGCTGTAGTTCCTGAGGGACAAAGCCAGTGCATGGGCATTCAAAGATGGATCACTTTCTTTAAAAGGAATGAGCACTTTCTTGTGCACCTGTCACACTATCATCTGATACTTAGGATGCAAGGTCACAAGAGTTCAAGCAGAGGACATGCGAATGATACAAGTGATGATGCATGTCAAAAGAAACAAAAAAGGGACCAACCTGATGTTGCTAATAAATGGTTGCGGATGCAGATTTCAATAGCTAATTCCATAAGTAGCATCAATAGCACTGCTGAAGTTATATGAGCAGCAGCATGAAGAAAACCGAGCAAAGCACGTCTCCTACGTGATAGTTTTGTGGGTACAAAGAAAAATGATACCATCAATAAAGTGACAACACCAGCTAGGGATACATAGGACCTCTCTAGAATCTCAAAAACAGCATTCCACATTGCAATGAAGAAACCATTGACACGACCAGCCCAGGAGTCCTCATGTAAGATGTGAAACGAGTCACACTGCATAGACAATATATTTGCATCAGGCCACAAAAACAGTAACTGAATAGTTTATTAGTGCTTGTGCAACACCCATAGATTATTAAGTAGTCTTTTGCTAATTTCTTTTCATTATATGATCTTTGCAAATCCCCAAATTGGACAAAAACGTATCCCCATTTGTTGGTTCACAGAAATTTGTGGGAGAGCAGCAAATTTATATAACTTTAGACCACTTGTATTAACACACACAAAAACAACATTGTGTAAACCCTACTAGAAATGTGTGGCTCAGAATATGTCTAAGATACCCTTGGAGACAGGCACATGACCTGGCTGGTCCTGTGAACACATAAACCACTGATTACAGGATGGCAAAAGTTATCAGAGTCCTTAAGTATTCTGAATATTATTTGCCATCCTTAGTGTCAAGCTGTCAACTCTAAGTAGCAGTCATAACCATAGATGAACTTGTACCACCAAGAAGAAAGGGACCATGTAATAATACATATGAGAACACTATTTTCATGCATTCTAGAATTTAGCATTTATGAATGTGAAAGCCAAATGAATTTTTAAGCTTTACTTTACCCTAAGAATGGCAGTTTTCTACCAAGAACTGTACAGTTCATAAAGAGAAATTTATCTAGAATCTCTCACCTGTGGAAACATTGAGAAAACCAGTACGAAGTACACAAAACCACCAATAACATCAAATTGCCAATTTTTCCTCCGGAACTTCAAAATATTACCAAGCGCAATCTGGAGAGACAAACAACGAAGAAAAGTCAACTTGACAACACAAAACCCTCAAACAACATGGCCAATCAAACGCTGCTATCAAATGAACTAATAATAAGGTAAAAATGTAAGAGTAAACCTTACCTTGCTAGAATCATTATAAGAAGGATATGTAGACTTTGTTTCATACTTGTTCCCATAAAATACTCTGAAGTTCTCAAAGACATGTGTTGGATGCAAAAAGGCCCCACCACAGCCATTTACAAGCAAGTGCTGTACATGAACCGGTTCTTTTGAGTCGATGCAAGAATGTCGCATATAATGGTGCAGGTCCCCAGCCATCCGCAGTTTGCATCTTCCCCTGAGGTACTCTCGTATTAAATATGTGACATTTGTTCCAGTGTTATCACCCCAGTACCAATCTAGGAGCCAGTTTGGTTCATGAGTAATAACAATTACAGAATCACTTTCACCGACCTGCATACTTCCAGTGATAAATATGAAATCACTAAAAAACACGTCCTGTAGTCTTCAATGTTTTCTGCTTATGATCAAAAGATCTTCTAGTAACGTGCTACTATTGCACCCATCAAATTTACACAAAAAAAATGCTGACAAAAAGAAGATCAAAGAATGAAATTACCTTCTGTCGACACAACTCCGCAAAAAACTTGAACTGGTAGACATCAATGTCGCCATGAAGAGCTTGGTCAAGGCCAAAAACCCACCAGCCATTGGGAAGCTTCAATGCAAAATAACTCTTCTTCTGAGGTAGGAACCACCCACCCAACCAACTCTTATGACAGATATACCTCATGAACGTGTGTAGTCCATCAAACCAATCTGTTCATGGCCATGTAGGTTCAGTCACTCAGATTGTTTTGAAACATCAATCCACAAGGATAAATTTCGGAAAATATGTTTTGACATTTCCATGTTAACACATCACTGGCATAACACATTCGCAAATAGGCAAATAACAACAAACATAAACAAACATTGTTGCACATATTCGCTCAAAAACATCATTACACATGATTATATTGCATGCTTCTATAGATGGCGATAATTACCATGGTTTCCGGGAATCATAAAACATTGTGGTCCACGATATCGCCTGAGCTCAGAAACACCAAGAGGAAGTTCAGGCTTCTCCAGTGCAATATGTTCAGGCTTATACCAAGCAGGAGGCTGGAGAGCATATTCAAAAGGGCAGAAAAAACGTCGTTCGTACGAAAATGAGGATGGGTTTGGATATCTGCGGATATAAGCAAGGGAAACTTCCATCATATAGGTAAACAAAATAACAATGGAACTTATACTAGCAAGATATTAATATAGCTAAAATGACAAGAATCAAATCAGCTTTTACTGGTTATTGAGTAGTCAGCATTAATTAGAAACATACGCAAGGTCTCCACCAATGAGTAGCAGTTGTCCACGTGGAAGTGTTAGCCTTGAATCATCAGATTTTATGACTAACGAAGGTTGAGCAAGTAATCGTGCTACAGAATATGTAGAGTTGCCACCATCGCCAGTATCTGCAATGAAGTCAAACCAGAGCTCATCTTTTTCATCAAGATGATCATACAAAAGGTCGTGGCTGCTCGCTTCATCAGGAGTTTTATTCATAGCAGCCTGGTCAAGGTCAGGAAAAAATTGTCAATAACTGCCTTAAGACAACCATAGACTCAACCTGCTAGTGCAAAAATAAATCCCAATTTGCAAAGCAATACATAAATCAGTTGTGATTTTAAATCACTATTGTTATGTGCCTATCACGGAAAGAAATACACAAGCAGAAACCATGGAAAACGGGCACTATGAGGAAGCAAAGAACTGATGTACCTGCATCATACGCATGTCAAATCGACCAACAAAGAGAGTCACAGATATCATGAGGTCGAAGACAGTTTTAAACAAATCAGTTGATGTCCTGCAGAACAAATTGCCAACTTGTAAGTAACTTTTTCCATATCAAGTGCATTATAAGAACTTATGTATTGACTAATAACATACCCAGAGTACCAAGGAACCATGTCCTCAAAATCTGGTTTCAACTGTTTCTTCAATTTCTCATACTCTGAAATTGTCAAGGGATGAGTTAAAGCCCATCTGCACATCAAAACAGAGAGAGAGAAATGTGGAATGAGTCCAAAAGTAAACCAACAAAAACAGATTTCAGTTTCTGTTATTCACCAGCAATTATATGGTTGTACAGTAAACTATTCGGGCACGTTTATCACCTCTTTGATTGTCATGCACATAGCAACTAAGGTGATACCGTGATAGGTACCAAGTGCGAAGGGCCCTAATTTAGGAGGTAATAACATGAGAACACTGTAAATATGATTTCACACATTTAGTTGCCTCATCGACTAATCAGTATGCAGAACCTGATTTACTAAATAATGTGCTCTTTGAATTTGTGCAGACCAGGAGGATGCAGAACCTGATTTACTAAATAATGATATGAGAATATGTACTCCTATGATGATGTTATTGCACCACAAACAGAAATATTGTTCTAGTAATATTCATAATGCAACCAATAGGTGATAAGCTGATCCCAACGCCTCCAGTAAGAAATTCATCAAAAAAATTCTTGTAGAAATGGGCAAGGCTGAAGTGCTCAGATAGTTGACATACCCAGTTGAACGCTCTACGACATAATTGGCAATGTAAAGGCCAATGAATGTAGCCCACAAAGAGTAGACTGGTGAAATTTCATTGGAGGACCCAGATCCATTGGAAGACAACTGGACCAGACAAAGAAAAGAAAAAACTTAAAAATGAAAGAACAAAGATACTCATGTAAAGATAAACAGAAGGTATAGTAATACTAACTTCTCCATAAATGGCCCATTTAGAGAGAAGAGGGTAATCACTAGCAGAACCAACTGGAGCAAACCAGGAGGAGCAAATCTGCTCTTTAAATTTATGCATACGTAATAGCCTTGAAATCAGTGTGTTGTCATCATGCTTTGTCCAAAGTGAAAATGCAATCCAGCTAGCAGTTCTACGGTCAATAGATTTATCTCTTGAAACAGTCCTGTTACCGCAGTGGCTGTAAAACACACAGCAAGCTATGCTTATAACCTGCAATAAGATACAAGATATATATAAAGAAATCGATAACACACAGGTAACTAAGAAAAGACTAAGTGAAAGGAAGACACATAAACCAATGTCACCATGCCTTACCGCACAGTTTTGTATTATAGTAAGCAGCTCTGGCTTTTTCTCTGCCATTCGAGAAACAAGACCCAAATACCAAAGGCCAAGAAATATGATATGGAAGACCATCAAGAAAATTAGAGAAGAGATATAAATTGTGAGGAAGAGGGAAAGATTCATCCGCAAATCCAAGCCCATTGACTGAAAACTGGGCAGATGGTATAGTGCTGCCAAGAATATCCAAGCAATATACCTGCATTTGGAAACAGCTTCAGAGAACCAAACATCTTGTGTTACTTAAGTACTAGTTCACAGACAAGAGGTTAATGCTTACCATCGGTTGAAGTTCGAATAGTTTGGTTTGATGGTCTTCCTAATAAAAGGTGATGAGAAGAAATAGAAGAAGCCAATTAAACAAGCATACATGGACCACCATTTAAAATTCTTGTCCAATTTCATTATAAGGTTCTGTAAGTTATCTGAGGAAATGAAGAAAAGCCAACAAGCAAACACAGCAATCATGAAATGTCTTGAGTGCTCATGCGGGTATGGATATCTATGAGTCAGGATGTTCCTCATCCTCTCCATTTTGAGGGATTCAATCAGACGGCCAGAAGGCTGCTTACGGAGTTTTTCTTTTCCCATAAAAATTATTGCTTCCCAAGTCAGTGATTCATGCTCCTAATCAGGGCAACCATATAGTGTACTTTATCACTTGAGAAACGTCTCAGACTTGTGTCCAGATCTGCATAACGAGATAATTATGATGTTTACTTTCATCTAGCAAAATAAGATAACATTTTTTTTAAAAAAAAAGGCAATCCATAAATTCACAGAAGGCATGCCAGCATGTAGAACAGCAACATAAAAAATCACCTACTACAAGAAAACCCAAACTGCCCAACATAAATGAGATAAAACCAAATTTTAGTATGCTGACTTCTTTACTCCTAACATAAAAGAACAAGCTATTAGGCTAACATATTGGATTCTGGTGTTTGAAAATGACTTCTGGAAATCCAATTGATACTGCTTTGTACCAGGAACATACAAGCATGATATCTTTGAATTTACCACACTAGCTAAGCATTTTGAGACTATTGTCCATCATTTTACCATCAGAGCTACATTGTCTTTCTATTGTTGCTCACCTCTCCCTATAAAAGAAATGCCACTAACATAACAAGACAGAAAAGGTTGTTACTCTGTGCATGATGTTTTCTTCAGATACGGCTAGGATGCAGGATACATTCGCCAGTGTCTGACACTTATACAAAACTAAACCATTACATAGCCATCAACCCATCGTATATCCCATGCTACACAGGTAGACAAACTGACGAAGCAGACAAAGCAATAAACAGACTCCAAGGAAATGGGGGCAATCATTACAACAAACAAAACAGGAAAGGAAAACCTACTCATAACTGCTTGTCCACAGCATGACAAACAAGCTAGATAGCTCTAGCTGAAACAAGGCACAATACCTCATCAGTAGTACATATTTTAATGAACTCGACTAGAACCCCAGACTGGACCACAAGGTAAACTACTGAACTAACTGAAAGCCTGATTAAAACGTAGTGCATGGAACAAAGCAAAGCCCAGATTCACCAAATTCAGTGAGAACTATGCACCAGGCAGATATAATCATACTAATGCCGTCGGAAACAAAGGAGATGAACAAACCAATCTGCCAGGTCCGAAACATCACCAGAAGGAATAGTTCCACCCGTTGACAGCAAAAAAAAAATCACATGACTTAGGGAAATTCAAGCGGACAGAGGACAAATTTGACTGCACGCGCGGATTAGACAACGAACCGGACAGATTAAAAACATATATAAGCACTTTATCAAATACAATTTCGACATACGGCTCGCGCAGAAGCACAAAGATGGAACCTTTTCCTCGGAATTCGCCAAGGAGCCGAGGTTTCCCGATTCCGGAATACTAACACAATTATCAAGAAAGAAGGGGCAATAAACTAGATTTTGTAGATGAAAAAAAGGAATGGGGGCCCAGAATTAGGGAACTGAAGCAGAGACGGAACTGCGCTCGGAGCCCCGGAACCAACCGCCCCCAAGATCCGCACCTGCCTGTCCCTACGAGCCGGCGACGAAGAAACGCCACGGAATTCTTCCAACACGGAACGAAACGAAACGGGAGATTTTGGAATTAAAAGAGTTTGGAGAAATCCAGGGGCCGCATACCAACCTGGGGCCGGGGGCCGGGGGCAGCTTGCCGGGGCAAGAAAGCGGAGAGTTTCCCGTTTGGCAGCAAAATTCTGCTCGAATCCCCCACGGAATCCGCCGCTGCTCCCCCTCGTCTGGAAGCGTATTTGGGGTGGGGGGGTGGGGGGGAAGGGAGGAGCTAGTAACTGACACGAAATGGCAAGAGAAATAAATTTAAAATGCTTGGTTGGTCTTCCTCGGTGCAGGTGTGCCTTATGGTTTTGGTGCGGTCCAACGACCACGACCACGAACAAACAGAGAAGAGGGACAGAGCAAGAGGGGTTGGTGCCTTTGGTCAGCTGCGATTTGGGGGAAAGATCCCGAGGATTTTGCTGTTTTGTGATCTGGGCCACAGCATTCGCTTCTTGGCGAAGCATGGATGCTCCTGCGGTCCTGCCGGTTGCGTCGTCAACCTGTTGGTCTCGGGGTAGAGGCGGTGGTCGCGGTCGGGGACACGTCTTGCTCCGCCTGCGCGTTGCTTTGCATTCGGTCAGCGATACAAGGACGCGTGGCCCCCTTTAGCACACAGCTAGCGGCTTCTCAAGGAGAATAAACGGGTCATTCCAAAATGGCTTCTCCGACGAAGCCCATCCGGAGCCGTCTTGAAAATGAACCAAACTGCTGTACCAAACTGCCCCTCAAATCAATGGAAATTGCGCCCAAAATTGCCATCGCCCTGCTTACCTGGAGGCTCGCCGGCCGGAAGAATGGGTGCCTGCACTGCTATCCTCGGCTGGTGCGGTCACGCCGCCGCTGTTCTTGGCTCGGGTGGAGGCGGCGCGAGCTCGCCGCCAGGCGGGCAACGCCTTGGCCGCGGCCGCGGAGGGCCTGGAGCGTCCCGCGAGATAGTTAATCTATAATCTTATTATGAATATCTTTTTATTTCATTATGAAATCACATTATAATAAAAAAGAAAGGGGTATGAAGGTGGAAAAAGGTAATTTTGAGTATATAAGAATTGAATTATTGGTTAATATCTAATTCTATTCATTAATACTTTTATCTCATAGGAAACTCAATTTATAAATAAGAGGAAAAACATACAAATCATATGTAAAAAAAGACAGTAGCTAGGGTCATTTGATTTCTTTCATCTACCAAGAGACTGTTTCACCAAACATTTCCTAAAACAATTTCTGCTCTATAAGAGAAGTTGCTTCACCAAAGGAGCTGGAGTCGATCCATTCTAACTCGTGCTAAAGCCGTGCCAACCCGACCCTGAGTCTGACCAGCCACGCGGCTGGCTTTCCCCTAGTGTTGTAGGGAAGACGGTGTGTCATCGGCTCATCGCCATTTTGCTCTCCGAACAAGAAAGATGGCGCTTCTCGGCAACCCACATCATATGGCTCCAGTCTTCCCCCGTCCACTCGCTATCGAGGGAGATCGCATCGGGCAAGAATACCTCGCCGCCGCGCATCGTTGTCTTTCCCTCCAGCCGTGCCCACCTCGCGCACCTCCCCGGTGTACTTGAAAGCTCCGTCACGACGGCGCGCGCTCCCGAGTCATCCCTCTTGCTTTGGCCCGCCCATTTGTGCTCGAACCGTACCGAAGCACCGTGTAGGCCACGCGCGAGATAGTGCTGCTGCCCTGCTGAACGCGTGCTGTTGTGCCACGAGTAGGGTAGGGAAAAGGGCCGGAGATTGGAAGGTGATTTATATTTATTAGGAATTCGGGGTAGAAGAAAAAAGAGGAAGATGATATATGGACGGAGATTGGTGCTGATACACGATTGGTGCACGGTGACAGCGTGTCCCCACTTTATCAAAGATTGGATACATACGTTGTAGAAGTATTTGGATACGCTGTTAAATCTGCACATCATATTCCATACATTTAAGTACTGCTAGATGCATTGCTAAAGTTGCAGCATAGCACTCCACTCCGTAGCATAGTGGCAAGTATCATGTTGAAGCTAAGAGTTGTAACTTGGATCTAATTATTTTCAATAGGAGGCAACTAGAGAGGTATAAGTCGAGGCCCTGTGCTGGTTTATTTTACCTCTCTTCCACGCATACCTTCTTCTTCCACTTATCGGGGTAGCACTCCAGCCACCCTTAACTGACCTCCACAAAGATTTCTTTAAACCTGAAATCCTAATCCCAACCGTTGCCAGGATTCATCGGCGGAGAACACGATCACCCCAGCCCCATGTCCAGCTCCAACGACGAAACAACTCCTCCTCCGCTCGCCACCATCTCCATTGTGGACACCATTAATCTTCACCGCCACCCCTATCCATGGATTTGAGGAGGAGAGAGATAGAGAGCGTGAGGAACAAAGGAATGTGTGCAGGAAGAAGAGGTGTGCCGGCGAGAGAGAGATAAATAGGGAGGTGTCACATTGGTTGTGAGTCCCACGTGGGGCTCTCAACTTAAGGAAAAAAGAGAGGTCACTCTAAATAGATTATACCTTTTCAATAAATTGTTGAGTTCAAGATCTAGTAGGCTCATGTGACGTAGCAGCGATATTAACTAAATCTTTGTTTTTTTTATGAATGGGAGGGATTCCCCCTACTGGTTATATACATTAAAGAAATGAGAAATGACGAATACAAAAGCAGTTCATGAAACCAAAAAGAAAATAAAAAATGTGACTTGTTACGACAGAGAGTCTAGCCATAATTGCATAGGACGTTTAAGCCGTTCCTTTGCCCTTAGGAACATTAGCGGCAATCCGATCGTAACAGATGCGCAGTCGCTAGCTATTGAGATAGGAACACCAAGGATGCTGAGGAGTGGATTCGGTGGCAGCTCGCTCGAGCGACGGTGGGACACATGGCATGTGCTGCAGCAATCAGAGAAGACAGAAGGTAGAATTATGGTGGACTAAAGGGTATTTTAAGTGTTTCTTCCATGTTATTTATGTTTTGTAAAAGTATATAGACTATGTATAACTGCAACTGCAAGGAGATATAAAAGAAATTATGCGATACTGCCTATACCTTCTGTAGCTTGTACAGATATATGACTACGGTCATGTTTGGATCTATCCATCTAAACTAGCTAGCTAAAGTTTAGATGCTTATTTTTAGCTAGCTAAAGTTTAGGTTTTGCTGGCTAAACTTCAGTTAGGGGTGTTTGGATCCAGTTCCCGTACTACCCTCACGCGTCGAAACACCCTTATCGTCTTCCTTCCGACCCAATCCCCAACTACCCCGGCCAAGCGCGAGCTGCGGTTGGTGGTGGGCACCCACGGCAGCACCCAGCGAGGGCACCTGCGGCTGCACAAGGCCACTCGCACCCCGAAGATAGGCTTTGGGAGCTCAAAAATTGGATTTCTAAAACTGTTTTTGGAGGTTTGCTCTCGCCAATTCCCAAGATTTCTTCTTTATCTCATCATTTTAAAGATCTAAGCTTGAGGTTTCTTGATGCAAAGCAGAGGAATCCACCAAAATCACCCTAAGATTTGGAGTTGTAATAGTCCATCCATGGGCTCCGGGTCCGGCCATGGAGCGGCCGCAGCCGTGTTGGTGTCTTGGCTGTGCGTGGCGGTGGTCGGCGTCGGTGTCGTAGGGGTGAACTGGGACATGCAGACGGGACACCTGCTGCCACCGGTGAGGGCACCCGCGGTGGCGGGCCTCGGTGAGCGGGCACACGGTAGCCCTCGGCGCGACGCCCCTTGTGAGGGAGCGGCGGGCTAGGCGGCAGGCGGCAGGGAGCGGTGGGAGGGGACTTTTCTCGAAGAAAGTGAGGAGCAATTTGGTCTTTTGGTGGTTTAAGCTGATTTAGCTGGGCTCAACGAATTAAAAGATCTTTAGCTACAGCTAAAGTTTAGCAGGGTAAGTGGCTAAGGGTGTGTGTTTGGTTGGGCTTTTCAATCTGCTTTTGCTTTTGCAAAAGCCAAAAGCCAACCAAAGAAGTAAAAAGCCATATGTGCTTTTGGGCAAAGAAATTACCCGCTCGCCACTGATTATGGAGGATACCGGTTCATTTTTCCCTTCTATTTCCCGTCCGTCCGTGACCCCTCTCCGTCCGTGATCAACTGCCGCCCCATCCGCCAACGGTCGTCGCCGCCCCAAGCGCACCCCGCCGCCGCTGGCCGCACCCGGCCGCCCGCCACCCGCCACACCCCGCCGCCCCAGCCACCCCCACCTGACCGCGCTGCGCCACGCCATAAAAGGCGGCGCCGCGCCGCACAAGCAGATGGAGTGTAGTGTGTTCTACGAGGTGGCGCTGGAACAGCGCTGGGAGCTGGTGCATGCGCACGCCGCCGGCGTCTCAAAGCTGGCCAGCAACAGGGCATGAGTGTGGAAGCGAAACAGGAGGTGGGGAGCTCATGGAACGGTGACGGGTACGTGTGGTTCAGGGTGGCAGCGACGGGGCAGAGGGTCGGTGTGTGCACGAGTGTGTGGGAGAGGATGCAGTGGAAGGAGTACATGGGCGGGTGGGTGGATGAGGAGGAGGATGCCAAGAGGCTGGTCGGCAGATCGGTGCTGGTGGAGAGGTTCATGGTGAAGAGGTTGGATGGCAGTGTGGTTCGTGGTGAAGAGGCTGGGGGCACGAGCGTGGGGTGGACTGGCTAGTGGGAGCAAGAAAAAGGGGCTAACGAGCGGGACCGCTCGTTAGTGAAAGAGGAAGAGGTTGAGTGGGGTGGACTGTGGATGACATGTAGGGTTCACTCGACAGTTTATTCAAAAGTCACAGCTGTTCTAACCAAACGATCTTCTGGTTTTCCCACAGCTACTTTCTCACAGCTGCTTTTCCACAGTCCACAACTCACAACAGCTTTTCCAAAAACCAAAGTCCAACCAAATACACCCTAAATTTAGTTTTAGCAGGTCCTGTTTGGATCAAAGTGGCTAAATTTAACCAGCTAGTTAGCAGGATCCTGTTTGGATCAAAGTGGCTAAATTTTAGATTGTGCATCCAAACAAAATCTAGTACGGCAGACGGCAGTCGCGGATACCTTATGAGCTAAGAAATCAATCTCGGCGAAGCAAACAAGAGAACATCTGACGTCAACCTTCAGAGTTTCAAAGTTTCCCGAATGTTTTTCTTTTCGTCTCTGTTCCAATTGCCCTGCACGTTAGCCCGTTTGACTTGCACGCTACAGCAAGGTGCTGGTGTGAACGACTGAAACCCTATTGGTCTTCGGCTCTTCGCGTCTTGATCTTGTCAGGAAGATGAGGAATTGTGCCCGACGATCTGTATGAATAAGGAAAGTCCAAGGGTCGCCCTGCAAAACAACCACCTTGCCAACAGCGAAGAGAGAGGTGGGAGTTCGCCGCCGAAAGCGGCCGGCCCAGTAACGATAACATGCGCGGCGGCCCGCTGCTGTGGTGGCCGCCCTTTTTCGGCCGGCGTGTCGCAGCCGGAGCGGGTGGGCGTGGAAGCCGTGGAGGCGTTGGAAGCTTTCAGGCACCGAGGCACGTGCTGGCCGCCCCCCAAGATTCCAGAACAAAACCACCTCCGACCAACACAGACGCACCGCGCGCACTCTTCACCCTATCCACTGACCTAGTGACCTTGTAGGCCTGCGAAATCGTGCTGCACAATTAGATCGAGCAATTCATCCTCCGACGTGAAACATGTTGATTTCTTCTTTAAATTTTAAAAGATCGAAGGTTAGCAAAATGTACTGTGCAATATGCATTTTAAAACCACGCACGTACAAAAGTAAGCCGGCTGCCTTTTTGTCCAAGTCAGCGCAATTAGCAAACGTGGCAGTGATTAAACGAAGAAAGAGGAGCTCGCCGTCGTCTCGTTCGTCCACGGCCCGCGCGCGTGCTCCGAGGCGAGGCGCCGGCTCCCGAAGCGCGCTGTGCGATTTGCTCCCAGTCGTCGCCGGCGAGCGCGGATCCGTTGCGCTTGGCCCCGCGCGCGCGCGTTTTCCTTTCTGGCGCCAAAGAAGCGCGCGCTTCTTCCCCAAATCCTCCTCTCCGCTGCGGCGCAAACGCACAAGGCCGCCATGTCGGCGGCGGGGCGGAAATCGACGACTCCGGCGCAGATGCGGAAGGCCAAGGGGGGAGCTGCGCCGGAGCAGAGGAGCCTCGTGTCGTCAACTCGATCGTATCCATATCCCAATGCGAGCCTAGAGGACACGAGGCTCCGGCGGCCGCCGCCTGTCCCCGCTCCCCGCCGTCGCTGTAACACCCAAATTTTAAATTTTTAGAGAATTCAAATTCACTAAAATTACTCAAATTAGGGTGTCATTTAAATTCCTAGACATTTAATTTCATTTTCTCAAAAATTTAATTAATTCATCATAGGAGTTTATTGTGCATTCATGCTGGAGCATAATTTTTGGTTGCTTGAGTTTGAATCAAGTTTGAATTTCAAATTCAATTTCCAAATTTTCAAAACCTTGCTTTACTCTTTTTCTTTCTTTCTTCTCTTAACCTTCTGTTGGGCTGCATCCTTCTTTCCTCCCCCTTCTTCTTTTTTTTTCTTTCGGCCCAGCCGCACAGCAGCGTTGCCAGCCCGCTCCGTTTTCGCCGGCCCGTCGCTCCTTCCTCCGTGGCCCGCGAAGCAGCGCTCGACCCGCTCCCTTCTTTTCTCCTCCGCCGGCCCACGAAGCCGCGCCAGCCCGCCTCCCGCCGCGGCCACCGACAGGTGGGACCCGCTGTCGTCTTCTACCTCCGGCCGGACTCTGCTCCACCCGCAACCGCCGCGCAAGATCTCCGCGCGGGAGCCGCCTCCCCGACCGATTTGAACCAGGGCCACCTCTATCCCTTGACGCGCAATCCGCCACCATCCGCCCCTATATAAGCCGCTGCCCCTCCCGGCCTCGAGCACCCGCGCCAGCAGCACCCGAAACCTTAGCGCCCAAGCTCCAGCACCGCCGCCTCTTCTCTGCCGCCAAGCGCCGCCCTCCGGTGAGCCTCGGTCGTCGTGGACCGCCAAAACGAGTTCGCCGCATTCTTCTCTTGGTCCTGGTGTTTTTCGTGTGTGAAACCAAGCCCCAGAGCGCCTTTTCAGCCAACTCCGGCGACCCCGCCACCGCTCGCCGCCGACGCGCGTGACCGTTGGATTCAGATCCGACGGCTGGCAGCGAGTCAATTAGACCGCGTACCGGTCAACCGCGCCGCACTGTGTCACTTTTTCGCTTAAGCCCTCGCCTTTTCCGCAAATCAACCCGCGGTCCAGATCGCGTTGAAAAATATTTACAGATCTGCCCTCGCGTTTTTCGGTTTAAGCCCTGAGTTTTCTAAAAATCAACCCGCCATCCATTTTGGAGTTTTTGTGCGTTGGACCTTCGGTTTATACGCGTAATTACGTATAAGCCCTCAGTTTTCGTGGTTTGGCCCTTAAAGTTTTATTTTTCTCGCAGAAAAGCTCCTGGATGTTGTTTCAAGCATATCTTTTGCATCTTAACTCCGTTTTTCGCGTTCTTCGTATCCACATGTTCGTTTTAAAATGTAGATCAATTTTACAAGCTTGTTTTCTCTGTTTAATTGTGATTGGTGTACTGTTCTTACCTTTTTGCCCATATTTGCTTGTATGTGCTCGTGTGACGCGTGTAGACGTTCAACAGTTCAAGGGATTTGAAGACCAAGCCTTTGAGGAGTACGAACAGAGGAGCAAGACCAAGAAGGCAAGTCGTGTCCTTGATCACTACTTTTCCATCCTATACACCTTTACTTTCTCGTACTCAACAATATGCTATGCACATGTTAAGATTAAATTGATGGGTCCCAATTAAGATTCGCCTAGATTGAAATTACCTTTGCCTTGACCAACTGGGTTTACCTTTATGTTGGGTAGCTCATGCTTAGTGCTTACTTGGTATGGTGGTTTAACTAAACACAATGTTTAATCTTGCTTTACTTCTGCTATACCTTTCATTAATACAAGATCATGTATGTTTAATCGGAACATGGAGTGACTACCCAGGAAAACAATGCTACCACAAGACTAAATGGCTCTGGTCTTGGCTGAATAATTAGAAACCTTAGTCTGGGGTGATCTTACTCGTGATGAGGCAAGAGGGGGGGGGACTGAGTCGTTGCATCTTTGGCCTGTGATAGGTTGTGCACGCCAGACACCGAAAACTTAGCGGGTTACCATTGACTAATGAATCTTTGTAAAGGCCTCGTAGCGTCCCTATGCAATCACACCTCGGAAGTGTGGTATGGTGCCTTGCAAACACCGCATGGTTGGGTCCAAAGTTCTTTTGAACTTTTACGCGACTTGTGGGTAAAGATGTGCCACCTCTGCAGAGTGTAAAACTGATCGATCAGCCATGCTCACGGTTAAGAGCGGCCTGGACCCTTATATGATAATTTTACCGGAAGAAGGATTTAAATTGTTGTCATTTCATGCATATGTTGTTTACTTTATTTATGCTCATGTTTAATTTCGGGTGGTATAAACTTATACTTAGTTAATTGCTAATAAAACTTGACCAACCTAATTAAAAGCTAATGCTAATTACACCTTAGCTATACCTTGATTTGCCTTACACTACACTATTCCCCACGACTTGTTGAGTACCAACCATAAGTGTACTCACCCATGCAAAACCGCTGTTCAGACCCAGCTAATTTGGAGGAGTATCTGCGCGACTTTGAGGAGTTCTAGGCGTACGGTTCTTCAGTCAGCTGCCTGTGGTGTTTTCGTCGTCTTTTGAGTTCCGCTGCGTAATAATTTAGGCTTATGTTTTATTGAGACTTTTCGGTCATGTTATAATGTTTAATACTCCCTTTATTCGTTTTAGCACCATCTTTATCATTTACTATTATCGTACATGTGTGTAACTTGATCCTGCCGCACATGTATTTAATGCACTTTATTTTGTCCCTAAAATCGGGTGTGGCAGTCGCCCTACCGAGTCACCACTCACCGGCGGCCACACCAGGCCAGTGCGCGCGGGAGTGCCTTCTCCCTCGTGGGACGAATCCAAATCCAGCAGCCGGCCCAGCGCCAGGTTCTGCCCTCCACATTCTTAGTACCTAATGAATTAACTACTCTTAGTTCCTAACTGAGTTATCAATTATCATGTTACGAAATTTTTATACCGGAATGGAAGTATTGGAATTTCATTCAGATAGATATTGGAGAGAGTTTTTTTTCAGGTTGTCAGTTAGAGGGAGGGAGGGAGGAAGAGATTTGTCTGAAGATGCAAGGGACTTGGAGAAACAAGGCAGCGGCATTGAGACCACCACCTATTCCTTGAGCCCTGTCAGTTGATTTAGGACCGAGTGGTCTTAAAATGCATATTGCACAACACAATTTGAATTTTTCGAGCTTTAGAGTTTAGGCTTTAGAGATGTGTTTTCGTTCTGTTTGAATGATGCATAGAAACTTTCTGAATCAGTTCCACGTAGCTCTAGTTACTCAATGGTGAGTTCAATATGACACCTATGAAGTACAATTTACATCGTAATGGAAGTACTGGACAATCCCCTGAAGAAGAAGAAAATCATCTTGAATGCTATATGAAATTTCCACATCTCACCGCATATGCTCTAATTTTCCAAGTTAAATGATGGTTCTCCAACCACAACATCACTTTGGTCATTACGTTATCCATTTTTCCATGTGAATTCTTTCACTTTGTACTGTATTTGAAGATAGGGAAAGGATCTTGACCGCTCTTTACTATGAAAATGAGAAACTGGTGTCGAGCAGCAGCCTCTTGCATATTAGATAACTTATTTGTGCAGTTCGATTCCTTAGTTTTGAATCATTAACAAGGTACCCTAAGAGCTTACCTAAGAACTTCAATAACAACTTGATTCCAAGGTATTTTGAGGGTTTCCAGATAGGTTGTAGAGGGATTCCTAAAGATGGAAATATCTTGGGTCCTTTTGCTTTCAAGTTGAAGTACCCAGGAGGATTTAGGCCAAACCGGAAGTACCTTGAGGAGGTTGTCAAGTGGCAGAAGATGGCATTTCCTTCACCTTATCTGAATGCTAGGCGAGTTGAGCCTGCAACACCACAGGCTCGAAAGCGAGCTGTTGCTGTTCTGCATGAGATTTTGAACCTGACAATGGAGAGTTAATTGACATCTGAAAAGTTAGAGCATGCAAATACAATGAAGTGTTTGAAGAAGAAATTATTTTCAGATTACAACTGAGGCAATATGATTTCTGTTAGCTTGGCAATATGATTTCTGTTAGCATCAACTGTTAGATTGTGCTGCTATGATATATTTTGACAGTTTATCATACATCTTGCAGGGATGTTCTGATCAAGAAGGCTGTTGGATGTTTGGATCTATTTCATTGCAATGTAGGTGTCATTCTGTCAGTTAAATATGTGAACTGTGATGGTTATCTCCCTATCCCTGCTCTTCAGTATTAGCGTTTCAGTCTGTCATCCTGTGAACTATGCTCTGAGAACTTCTGTCTGCGAACTGCTGTGTGAGAACTGCATTTTCAACTCATTTCTTATTCTGTGTGAATGGCTGTTGGAATGGCAGAGGCCATATGATGTTGCTGTTCACTTTCAGGCTGTTCATTTAATCCTTGTTGTTCAGTTTTAGTTCCAGGCATTGCTGTTTCAGTTTCAGGTCTGTAGTTTCTGAAACGTTGTGTGAACTCGGTACTGTTATTTCAGGTCCGTTAGTTTATGAGTGAATGTTTGGTTGAACTCTTCATTTTTGTGAACTGCTATCTTGTGTGAATGAATGTGGGAATTGCAGAGGCCACATGTGTAAATGCTTGCGTGAACTCTTCATTTTTGTGTATAAATAATTGATATCATATCATATCCTGTATTTGGAGTACCGATTGATATAAATATGTATTATATTTATGTTTTTAAAGATTTTATGTGACATTCTACCAATTGAGCACCAAAATGGCTACAAAAATCAAGTGTACATTTGATCATCGTTTCTATGAATCAATTAAATAGCTTGCAAACAGCTAAGGGAGTATTTGGATACTAGGTGCTAACCTTTAGCATCGGATGTTCGGATGCTAATTAGGAGGACCTAACATGAGCTAATTATAAAACTAATTGCAGAACCACTGTGCTAATTCGCGAGATGAATCTATTAAGCCAAATTAATCTATCATTAGCAAATGGTTACTGTAGCACCACATTGTCAAATCATGGATTAGGCTTAATAGATCCGTCTCGCGAATTAGACTCCATCTGTGCAATTAGTTTTGTAATTAGCTTATGTTTAATACTCCTAATTAGCATCAAAACATCTGATGTGACAGGTGCTAAACTTTAGCACGAGATATCTAAACACCCCCTAAATACTGTACAACCTATCTTTTTAGCTGTCTGTGTCTGACATGGAAAATCAAATAGACAGCCATTGTCTAAACTGTTATACATGCACTAAGCTAACTTCAGGTTTTATGTGCAAAATTCAAGATTAAAAGGCTAATCTTACATGGACAACCATGGGTTCAGGGTAGACCCGAGCAAAATAGGCTAGCCCAGCCCGGATTGGCTCGAGCTCAACCCGATTCTCATTTACGGTTGGGTGTGGCGCTGATTTTCGCGGCCCAAAAAATGAGCGGGCTTGTGCTTGGTCCGAATTATAAAATGAATTACATTTACACTAAAAAAAGATGGGTGGCCCGGTCCAAGCTCAAGCTCGATCTGAATTGGGTCTGATTTTGTTGGCTCGGTGGAGTTAATTGGCAGGCTTGGGTGGAGATTTTGGGCCCGAAAGAAACTGGGCTTTTTGCCGGCCAGCCCAAGTTTTCCTCAAGTCTAGTTCAGGGGATGCTGCAGCACCCCCGCAGATCTACCTTGATCAAATGACCTATAATTTAGGATGCAAAGAGCATTGCATAACAAGTTTTTTTCTTGGAAAATAAAAAACAGTAAAATTAAAGGCTCCATATTCTGTACGGGGTCACCATGAATGCTCTAGCTAGCTTGGGATTAAAGGATTCCAATGGGAAGAGGACATTTGGCTGCCGAGGATTAGGAGCCTGGTTGGGTACCAAAATTAGGGCAAAGCCTATGAACTTTGGCGCTTGTTTGGTCGAAAGTCAAAAGAATTTGGCTATCCTATTTTAGCACCCACCATTTAGGTGATATCCTAAAGTTCTTGCTCAGTTTTGGTAGAAAAGTTTTTATTATACTCATGTTTTGGCATGCCCTAGATTTGGCACAAATCTTGGAGCCAAAATTAGGCTCTAGGGTAGGCCACGAGCCTGTCGTAGGAAGGGTTATCGGTAGAGAAATAGAAGGAAGGTTTGAATAGAATAGGTGAATCGGGGAAAAATACAGATGGCATTGCATGGATATAATACAGATGGCAATATACTCCCTCTGTTCTGAAATATAAGATATTTTAGAAATTTTAGGACATATTAGTAGGAGTAGTAAGAGATATATATACCTTGAGTTATACTTGATAGTTGTGCTATCTGCTTTTTAATGATAGTTGCAGATAAACAAGGAACTTATTTTTAGAATAATCCATCCACCAATCAGTCATCTTTATCTTATCTATTTTCGGGAAGAATTAAATTGGCAATTATCCAAATGTATCTATAATATCTTGTATTTGAGGATAAATTGTGAATACTTGAATGCTTGTATTATATTACGGAGGGAGTATATGAATTAGCGCAGAGTATTCTATCGTATATTGCTTCTCAGAGTTGGGAGCCAGGCACGATTCTCTCGGATAAAAGGTTTCAATAGTTTACAGTTCATCTTATAGTCAGTCGAGGTCACGAGGAACAGGAGACAAATAGCCCGCCTATGAGAGTAACCGGGTCACGGCCCAGAAACGCACTATACGGCCCACCAGCGCCCATGTCCCATCTTCCGAGTTGGGTCTCGTTCTCGGAGTCGGCGAGCGCCGCCGCCGGTGACCAGAGCACAGCCGGCCATCAGCTCAAGCTCGAATCGATCGAGTACGAGTAGAGCCCTCTACACACACGAACAAAAACCATCCGGGGCTAGTACGATTGAAAAGCCCAGGATTTTCTCTCGATTACTCTTCTGCTCGCTGACGGCCGACCCCCAGCTCCGTATTTTCGCTTAGGAGGACCGACGCAGCTTGTCTTACCATCCCCCACACTCCCACAGCAAGGTCATCATCCGGATCGACTAATATAGTTTCAGATTTCTGCCGCCTTGCTATGTTTCCCCCCAAAAAAACATTGACTGGAGTGATTGATCTTCATTTGTTGGTTTTTTACTAGCTCAGGTACATCAAGATGGCAGCCATCCTGCCGAGAACCGTATGCAGGGCTGCGGAGGCAGCGCTTTCACTGCGCTCCGTGCCGCCGCGCGGCGCCGGTCACCATGTACGGTCCCTGGGCGGCGTCTCCGCTGCTTGCTGTAGTAAGTAATCGTTGACTCCCCATTGCCTCATAGCTTCAGTTTCTTGATTTTTCTAAATCGCTTTATTCGCTTTCATATTTGTGTGGTCTGTGACTTGCTGAATGCTCAGAAGCTGGTGCTGCTTCAGTGGAGTTCGTGCCGTGGCACAATGGCGGGGGCATCCTGCACAGGGCGGCATCCGTGGACCCCACCGCAGTGGTCGAGGCTGGCGCCGTCGTGCACTCCGGTGCTGTCCTTGGTAAGGAGGTCGTTGTTGGTTCTGGAGCCGTCGTTGGACCTTCGGTCTCCATCGGCAACTCAACTAGGATAGGGTATGTTAATTCTTGAATTGATTTGAGCACCCATGTGTATCTTTTTAATTTAGAGAATTGCTGAGAATGACATTTGTGTTAAAACTGCGTAGGTACAATGTTGTCTTAAGCAATTGCTCGGTGGGTGAGTTCTGTACTATCCATAATGGAGCCTGCATTGGCCAAGATGGTGAGCATATATACTCATTTTGTGTCTAAAAATCATCCCATGCTGTGAAAAAAAAATGAAAATACAAAGTTGCTGTTAGCATGTGCTAAAATCTCTTTGAGCCAGATGTCCACTTCAGATTGTGAAATGCAGTTTCTTTTTTCCTGTGAACAGACTGCAGAGTTTCAGTTCTGTTTTGCAATTTGGCTACTCACAAACCTTTTCTTGATTCACCTTTTTTTTAAAAAAAAATACTTGGTACATATAAAGATTGCTTTATATAATCCTTTCAAAGAATATAATTCATTTCTGATAATATGCTGATGTCAACATCTTATTTATGTTGCAGGTTTTGGGTTTTTTGTGGACGAGGATGGACAGGTTAAGAAGAAACCACAGGTTAGTGCTCACCATTATCACTCTGTTAAAATTTTTCTTTGTTTCTTTCTCAAAGATTATTAATTAGTAGAATCCAGATTCAAAGACAGTGAATTGATTGTTGAGTTCAACACTGAGGTACATTATGCCCTGTGTTAATGCAAATATTCAGTATTATTTATATAGGTGAGGAAAAAGCTTAGTCTGACATTTATCACACTTAATCCATTATACTTACCTGAGGTCTGACAGAAAAAGATCTTGAGATAACTCCAGTCCACCCAATGTTTAGTAACCAGTTGGCTCATCTCTGTTTATTTTTATTTGAGAATCTTTATGTGGATGTGATTGGAGTACCAAATCACATAATATGTGTATACTGAAAAATGTTACTATTTGCCAGATGCTGTATGCAAGAATCGGGGACCATGTAGAAATAGGTGCAAACACATGCGTTGATAGAGGCAGGTAACTTGTTAGCCATACATTGGATGATTATTAGTGCTCAGAGGTACTGCTGGTATCAAGAGAATGTGGTTGCAATTCTTCTGTTTGTTGGCCCATGATTTTCATTTAAGATTTTGGGCTATCGGCTTTTGCATTTGATTATATGGCAGTAAAATTTTCCTGAAAACTTTTTTCACCTTTTATTAACTGCAGTTGGAGAGAGACAATGATTGGTGATCATACCAAGATTGATAATCTAGTCCAGGTATTATCCCTCCTAAATTAGGTGATTGGTTTCTTCTGCATTACCTGTGAATTGACAATTCTCTTGCAGATAGGTCACAATGTGGTCATTGGAAAGTGCTGCATGATATGTGGGCAAGTAGGGATTGCTGGTTCTGCCACGTATGTATAACTTTGTTTCATTGTTTACATGTTTTGTTCTGCTTAGGAATATTACATGATTTTTCTGGGCCATTGATCAGGATTCATTCTGTTATGAGCATGCAGGCTGGGGGACTATGTTACGTTGGGTGGTAGGGTGGCAATCCGGGACCATGTCTCCATTGTATCAAAGGTGCTGCTTCTCCAGCTCTGTGCTTTTGGCTTTGCTTTTTCTTTTTGTGCACCTTGTATCAAACTAGTTTGAATTCAGTGCAACATTGTGTCACCTTGCGTAATATCGTATCCTGGCTACATTGCTCGGAGCACTCTGGAATCATTTTAGCTCTTTGACTCAATTCTGGTTACAGTGGCGAAAACATTTTTTTCTTCATGTTAGCAGCTGACTACAGCCTAATAAATTTATCTGCAACTTATATCTCCACATATAATGGTTTCAGCAAATAAAACATGCAGTAAAACAAATGTTATTCCTTATAGTCTGATTAAAATTAAGCCAGTGACAGTCTATTACTTGATATCAGGCTTCTTTGTTGTGCTTGTCTTTGTTTTCACTCTTTCTGCAATCTTTTTGCAGGTTCGGCTTGCAGCAAATAGCTCGGTGACAAAGGATATTCAGAAGCCCGGTGACTATGGTGGATTCCCTGCTGTAAGCATATATCAACAACCATATTAGTTTCAACTTTTGTTCCCTTCTTTGTACTTATTGAAAAAACAACCTAACAGTTCGATATGCATTCTTAGGTACCGATAAATGAATGGCGCCGGCAAACTGCAAACTTGCGCCTGTTCTCAAAGAAGGATGGTGTGAAGAGATAGCATCCAGCAATCCACCTGTGCCAGATGTTTTCCCTGGCAGTGGACAATGGTTGTACTTGACTAGTGAATGTTGCAGTATCTCATTTTTAACGGTGTTGCGTCTATTTGGCTTGGCCAATGTTTAGGGTTTGACTAAGGTTCAGATCCGATCACCTCTGCCGAATGAGGGGATGAATGTGCTCAACATTTTAGTTACACAATGGAACTTCATCTTTGATCTTTGAATGTGTTCAACATTTTAGTTACACAATGGAACTTGGCCACAAGGAAAGCTCTACATCGATATCGCATTCTTTTCTAGCTGAATGGCAATACCAATCAAACAATGCAGATAATTTACACGAGAAGCTGAACTGACATGAACATTACATAAGAGCAAGATTACTGCAACCGGGAGTAAACAAAATTCTGGTGCTGGTGAAGATTACATGAAGCAGACTGCAGACACAGACTACTCAAGAAGTCTCAGCTGTCGTAGCTAAGCTCGTAATAGGCGCCGCACTCGGGCCTCTTGGCGACGGCGCGGTACCCCTCCTCGAAGTCCTCGCTCGTCACCACGGGCCGGTCGCCGCGCACCGCCCGCATGCCGGCCTCGAAGCACACTGCCGCGATCTCGGCGGCGCTCATCCGGTCGTGCCGCGCCGCCAGGCTCTCCAGGTCCACGCCGCCGTCCAGGCTCATCCCCGCTGCGCACGCCCGGAACACGAGCCGCCTCTGCCGCCTGTCCGGCAGCGGGAACTCCACCCTGCGGTCCAGCCGCCCCGGCCGGAGCAGCGCCGGGTCCAGCGTGTCCGGGCGGTTCGTCGCCATGATCACGCGCACGCCGTCGCCCGCGCGGCCGTCGCCGTCGAACCCGTCCATCTGCGCCAGCAGCTCCACCAGCACGCGCCGCACCTCGCGGTCGGCGCCCGAGTCCGATGTCGCCGCCGCCGCCACGGCATCCACCTCGTCGATGAAGATGATCGACGGCGCCTTCTCCCGGGCGAGCCGGAACACGTCGCGAACCATCTGGGGCCCCTCGCCGAGGAACTTCCCCACGAGCGCGGCGCCGCTGACGCGGAAGAACGCCGCTGAAGCGTGGTGCGCGACGGCCCTGGCGAGCATGGTTTTGCCGGTGCCCGGTGGGCCGCACAGGAGTACGCCGCGCGGCGGGTCCACGCCGACGCGCGCGAACAGCTCGGGGTGCGTCAGCGGCAGCTCCACGGCCTCGCGGACCTCCCGCTTCTGCGCCTCGCACCCGGCGACGTCGTCGTACGTGACGCCCGGCCTCTCGCCCTCCGCGACGAGCAGGGACGACGCAGCGGCGGCGCCCTCGCCGGCGGCGTCCACGGGCAGCGCCTCGAGGACCGCGTGCGACGGTGACGCGTGGAGCAGCACGGTCGCCGAGGGCTTGAGGCGCGCGCGGTCGACGGCGCCGTGGACGCGCACGTAGTATCCGTGCGGGCTCCCGTCGTCGGTCTCCTCTTCGACGACGGCGTGGTCCTCGCCGACGATCTCAACGACGTGGCCGACGACGAGGGGCGTGTCTTGCTGGACGCCCTTCAGGGCCTCCTCCGTGGACCGCACCTCGCGCCGGAGCTGGGCCATATCGACGCGCACGCGCTCTTCCCGCTGGTCCAGCTCTTCGAGCTCCCGTTCCAGGGAGTGGAGCAGTTCGTACAGGTCCGCGTCGTCGCCGACCTCGCCGTGGGCGAACCTGTACACGGCCTCGGCCTGGGACGTCGGCGGCGGGACGAGGTAGAAGAAATCCGATGGGCACGACAACGTTCGGTGCAACTGCGCTACGGTGGCGTCGGCGGCCACGGCCATGGATGTACCCGTTCGACCATGGAACGACAGCGTACGGTGCAACGACGGCGCTGCGGCGGAGGCGTCCATGGATGCGATGCGACCGTGCGTTCGTCTCTCGTTCGACGACGGTCGACGGGCACGCACGCGCCGTGATTTGTAAGGCAGGGCGGGGTCGGTTGGAAGTCGGACGAGAGATGCCGATTCGAGCCCGACTCGGAACAAGCCCAAATTAATCGGACACTTGTTCGCGCGAGGCCCGAGGGCCTGAGCGATTTTTTTTCAAAAAAATAAAAGAAAAATAAAATTATCATCTTTTAAAAAAATTACCACTGATTTAGCAATGTAAGCCACGAAGATCTCTGTTCGGTAAAAGCCGGGGGGAAGCACAAACCCATAAATAAATCGTCGTAAAACGGATATATGAAACGATTTTGGTCAGCTGGTGCAGCATTTTTAGACTTGAATGTATCGTTGTCTGAAAAAACAAAACAAGAAATAAAAAAAGGGGTAAAAAGGTTGCAACTGGTAAAAGGAAACTTACGTCGACCACGATGGGACTCGAACCCACAATCTCCCGCTCCGGAGGCGAGCGCCTTATCCATTAGGCCACGCGGTCCCGTTGTGTAGTTGATTAAAAATAAATTTTAAGACCAGTTACCCACAGTAAGGCTAAGAAAAGGAACATTGCGGCTATTCCTTATTTCTTTACTAACCAATAGCAGAAAAGTTTGCCAGACAGAAGCAAGATGTCTTCTACATACTGCAAATTGGCAACAAGATGAAGCAATCCCTGACGAGAACTATAAACGCACCAGAAACACGACCATGTTCTTTACATGAAGGGTAAAGAGCATTGTTGTGAATCCGCAGAATTTTTCCTTTTTATTTTGACATAGCAATTTGCATGTTTGGATTGTAGTATGACAGTTATAACTGCCTGTCAGAACAAAGGCATAGCATTTGCCACATCTATTTACACATGGGAGCTCATAGTGCTTACGGTGAATCCAACGAATTACCATGATAGAGAGTTTAACAAAAAGCACACGCGCTTAGAAAACAACAAAAACAAAAGTACACTAGCACTTTCTGTTCACACATGAGTAGATCCAGAACAACCAGGGTTCAGATACAACCAAATGAATGTCAATCCCAACCACCTATGACACCTCTAAAATCTAACCAGTTGCAAATTCTGATAACAAAAAATACTTCTCATAATCTCATATACTATCACCACACACATAGCTACCGGAAAAACTACAGGATGCAAGTCACTTGATTTGTTACAGAACAACACACAAAAAAAGGTCTGTGTTTTAATCACACATCAGTTGGCGAAATGGAAAGAGCGCAAGTGCGCAGGCTATTCCTTCTTGGTAGCAACCTTGCTGCCAGGCTTCACTGGTGTCGAGAAGAGTGGGGTGTACTTGTGGTGTTTGATTACCATGAGCATAACAAATGTGTTGGCAGCTAGAAACACGAGGCCTGCAAGCCAGAGTTGCACAAAGACATTTCGGCCCTTGAATTCCAGCAGGTAAGCCCACATGAGCCAATGTAGTTGAGATCCCATCCACACTAGCATGCAGGCCAGGCCCTTCCACTTAAGTTTCATGCTGCTCCAAGGGAGGATGAGAGGCAACAGGCAGAAGAACCACACGAAGTACTGTGCCGTCATCACCTACTCATTTAACAAACTGAAAGTCAATACCTCAAGGGACTAGATTAAAAAAACAGAGAAATGTATGTAGGAGTCACCGTATACCTTGTTAAAAGCAACAAATGCAACAGTCTGGAGAAACATGCAAAATGGAAGATCCCTACAGAAGCGCAGAATCAATGCCAGTTGCACGATCAGTTGAGGCAGAAACGAAGCAAGCCTCTGAATACTTGAGAACCCTTGCTGATGATGTAGATATATATGATAGAAATATATTGAGAAATTGTGTCTTGGATCAGTCCGAGTAAGATGGTAAAGTAATGCTTCGTTTAGGAACTCCCACCCATAAAGATAGAAGAAAACACCAGTCCAGACAAAGAACATAGATCCTGAGAGCAACCCAAATAGGATTGCATTTCTTGTTATAAAGTTTGAAAGGAAATCCCATAGAGTGGCCAGGAATGATGTTGGTCCTTCTCTTTGACTGGATTTGTCATTTTGCAAGTGCTGTTCGGACCTCCACAATGTAAGAGTAGGCCTACCAGAAGAACCAGCATAACTCTTGCCAAGAACAATTACAAAAGGAATCGCATATATGATTGGGTATATTCTGAAGTGCACGATAAGCCCATACCAGAATGCTGCCTGAAATACTCTACCTGCAAAAGGCAGTTAAACTGTAACATACCATGCTAATCTACATTATACCCAACAAATTTTAATCATTGACAATCTTTCTTCCTATAATTGAGATGAACAGTTGAACACCAGTAAGTTATTTATGCTATTAGGCAATGTAACTGTAGAGTAAAACATTATAAGCTGTTTTCTAGGAGGTTGCAATCAAACAAGACCTTAAGGTACAGAGCAAAAGTGATCATGAGTTTATGTCTTCAAGTAGAAACAAGTACACACACCACATATAAGAAGATAAATATTCCATATTCAGTAGTCAAAACGTGATAAACTATATGTCTGCACAAGTGATATAAATACCCATAAACTTCAAAACAACAAACAATAATTCAGTAAGTACAAATTTCATTCACTATGAGTGCATAAGTGCATATACTGAGTACTGTATTTCATTCCATGAGCAACACCAAACTTGGCAACGCACATGTGGGATGAGAGCTCTTAGTATTGAACAAACTCAGGGGGATTCCAGTTCAAATAGAGATCGAAATAACAAACTAGCATAAAATATTGGATTTACAACACAAACAGGAGTCATTTGAGACAAAATATAAGTAAAACTAGGGATATGAATAAGTTACATACTCTGTTTAGAAAACAATCATATCTCAGTTTGACATGAAAGAATAAACAAATGAACAAACACAGTTATTAAAGCATGCATTAGACCATGAGAGCACATGCTGGGACACTTTCAATGGTTCTATCACATTTCATTTATAACAATTTTACGAAGGTAGCAATAAACTGAACAAGCAGCAAAAGAGATTCAGAGCTTACACCCTTCATCAAACAAATGAGAATCCAGAGTATGGCAGCGCAAACTATTGGCTCGCAGTTTCCTCTTGTGCCAATGGTGAATGTGAAGGGATTGAACAGCCAAGCTATCACAGACCACATCCGCATTTTCTCAGGGATTCCTCGTAGTTTCAGAATGGTGTCTATGAACAATCCTACGAGCAAATCTGCAGAACAAATAATCATATATGACCATCACGAAGTTTATCAAGGAAACTAAACAGAAAAAGAATTTATCCAGCTTAGTAGTCCCCAAATCATAACAAATTTCTGTAATTACTACGTCATATCAAAAGCTCCCTTCCTAAACTAGTAAGTGTGAACGTGTAACCAAGAAAACAAAAGTTTACTGCGCATCCAAATGCCACATCCTACCATTGCAAATAAAGATCACAAATTGAACAATATCTGTAATATGATCAAACATGTATAAATGATTAAAATGGGTATAAGAACTAACACACTGAAATCTTCCATATAGCGATTCTCAATTAGGTTGCATAATAAACCCAGGCATCTAGATTGCCGAACGTCACTGAACCGAGGATAAAGCACACGTTCGAGAAACTAAATATACATACAAAGATCTACTAAAATTAATTACCATTGGCGTCAAGATAGATAGGGAAGCAAAGAGTTTTAGGAACAGCTGCAGCGCGTGAGCAGAGCGGGTTACCTGCGGCGGAGAAGAGGAGCTTGCCCCAGGCAGCATGGAGGAGTGAGTTCGGGAGAAGTAGGAAGGCCAGGAGCGGAGAGTAGCGGTAGGTCGCGCGGGCGAACGGGGATCCACCGGCGGCGACAGAGGCGGCGGCATCGGAGAAGACGAGGTAGTCGACGTCGGTGTAGCGCACCTCGAGGTGGGCATCCTGCCACTCCCCGAACACTACCAGTGCGAGCCGGAGCGCGGCAGACGCGAGCAGCACCCGCCGTAGTGTCACGGCGGCGGCGGCGGGGGCCATCGGGGAATCGTCGCCGGAGCTTGGGAGGCGGGGCCGTGAGATGCGCAGGGCAGTTGGGTAATTTCTGCTTTTTTGGAGGTCACGATGGCGCGCGTGGCCCCTTGGATTCCGAACGGACGGCTCGGATGGTCCGATCTGAGGGAGCAGCAACACCTCCTGGCCCCACATGTCAGGTGCCACTTTCCGGAAAACCCCCTGAAGGACCGTTGATTTCTCGTCCCCTTCCGCGCGGAGGTGGATTCCTCCATCCACACCGTCGTCCCCCACCACTTTCCCCCGCACCAACCACGCGGCGCCGCCCGAGCACGACCATGGCGTCGCCGTCCATCCCCGCCGCTCTCCGCCACCCGCACCTCGCCGCCGGTGGCGGCCTCCTTGCCCACTCGTCCGGGGAACCAACTTCGCGCTCCGCGCTCTCATTCAGGCAAAAATTTCTTTCTCGGATACTTGTTCTTTCCTTGCCGCCGCATCTAGTTTCTGGAGCCGCGCCGTGTAACTTTTTGGCGTGTCGGTCGATCCCATCGTAGTTAATTTTGGCTGCCCATTCTAGGAACAATTGTTGTTGCATCAAATGCTCCAAGAACAAAATGAATCTTTTCTCGTTTTCCATTAGTAGCAAGGGGGAAAAAAGGCTAGCCAACTATTTGCTGCTCTTGCTTAACGTTATCTGTTTTCGTCTGAACTTCTTATGTCCTGGTCTTAGAATCAGAGGGATTTGTTTTGGCCAAATTAAATAATCCAGATGATGAGTCATTAAGTCCCATTACTTGATCAATGCTTTGTAGCCAGATCGATTGTTTGTACTGAAAAATCGAATGTTATCTTTTTTAGAAAAATAAATTTAACCTCTATGTGTAAGTGATTAGCTTGCTGAGCCACATGAGTGTTGGTGGATTATTTTGTGGTTAATTTTCGTGACATTGATGATATAGTTCTGTTAAATGGTGATGCAGTGGTAATTCTTTGCATTTCTTCCTGCTTAAGCAGGACTGTAGACATGCCAATGAGGAGGTGGCAGACAGGTCTTGGTCCCATTTTGGCTGCGAGGAGTCCTGGTTTGGGCAATGTTGATAATCTGCATGAGGTGCGCACTTGCAATTCCGTGCATAGTTTTTGAGTATTTAGTTGAATTGCCATATAATGAAGTTTATCTTGACGAATTATCTTTCTTGGGCATGTGCTGTAGAGTTCGAGCTTGTCTAGAAGCTGGGATTTGAACAGTCAGATTGATAATGACCGTGATGTACTCATAGAATGTAGGGATGTTCATAAGTCATTTGGGGACAAACATGTATTGAGAGGTGTCAGCTTCAAGGTCAGCCCATCTCTTCCCACTTTCATTGTTATATGCTTTTCATAACTCGAATTAGAACCAGTGGTTGGATAAGTAACACTAAAATGGCATGAGTCATAAGGATACCATCATATTCATATGTAATTCTTAATCCCCAGTTGCACACTGTTTGTAATTGGAATTGTCTTTAATTCTATTTTTTAGTCACTGTATTTCAGTCACTATGCATTCTGTTTACTGTTATCTTTGATTGGTTGGTGTTTTCAGGACTCAGTAGGTTTGCTTGTAGTCAATTATGATTCAAAATAATGTTACATCTTGTGTAGATTAGACATGGTGAAGCAGTTGGGATAATTGGACCTTCAGGAACTGGCAAGTCAACTATTTTGAAGGTTATGGCAGGGCTGCTAGCTCCAGACAAGGTTGTTTATCTTCTTAATTTGTCCTTGTTACAGCAGCGCATCATTACATGCTGGTTAACTGGAAGCTAAATGTGCTCTCTATTTTTTCCTGGCTCTGCAATAACAAGCAGGGTGATGTAATCATTTGTGGAAAGAAAAGACATGGATTAGTTAGTGACGAGGATATTGAGGGTCTCCGTATTGGTTTGGTACATTTTCCTTGTACTTTGCTGTATTTGGAGAAAAAAATGGCATGCTTTCCTTATAGCTGCCTGTGCTTGAACATTCTGATATGGTATTTTGATACAGGTCTTTCAAAGTGCTGCACTTTTTGATTCTCTCACAGTCCGTGAAAATGTTGGATTCCTTTTGTAAGGGAACATGCGCTCCAGAAAGTCATTTTTTTAGTAATTGCCTCATGTTAAACTTTCATGTCTGATCCATCCATTCTTTGCTTCAGATATGAAAATTCAAGCTTACCCGAGGACCGCATTGGTAAATTAGTGACAGAAACTTTGGCTGCAGTAGGACTAAAGGTATGTCAAGTTTCTATTTTTGTTTCAGTAAGCACTTGGTTTTACAATAAGTTTTAACAATCAATTCGTAGAGTATCTGGTGCCATTTCTTTTTCTTTTGGAGGAGAGACATGATAATCTTGCAAGGTTTATATAGAACATGTTATATTCATGCAAACAATTACATGGTGGCCTCTTTGTTGATCAAGAGCAAAAAATAAAAAAAGGACTTTTCATTTGTTGAAACGAGAATTGCACAGATTCTAAAAACAAATCAGCAGTAGAGGAACTGGTCTGCTGCAATAAATGAGTTACTGTTGTATCTTTAGAATATGTGAGGATTCTGAAGTCATAATCAATCTTGTTAGATAGGGCATGAGCCAATGTTTTAGCATTTCCTGTGGTACTTGTTGAATAAATCGAATAAAACATTATCATTTTGGGCAGGGTGTTGAAGATCGCATGCCATCTGAGTTGTCTGGTGGCATGAAAAAGCGTGTTGCTCTAGCTCGTTCAATAATATTTGATGATACAAAGGATGTAATCGAGCCAGAGGTATGTCTTTGATTGATTATGAGCTAACAAAGTAACAAGGCCCGTTTTCTGCTTTTATTACCTGATACACTATGAACTGCTCATATGTTTACACTCCTCAAATTTCTTCCTCTGCTAGGTCCTTCTATATGATGAACCTACAGCTGGGCTCGACCCAATTGCATCAACTGTCGTGGAAGATCTTATACGTTCCGTGCATATGACTGGACGGGATGCTCTAGGCAAGCCAGGAAAAATAGCTTCTTATGTTGTTGTGACTCATCAGCATAGCACAATAAGAAGAGCTGTTGATAGGTAAGAACAAATGCTACATTTTTCATTTCATGGCCTCCATTGTCTATTGCTAGGCCAGTATCTCACATTTGCTTTTCAGATTGCTGTTTCTTCATGAGGGGAAGGTTGTTTGGGAAGGAATGACACATGAGTTCACAACATCAACTAATCCAATTGTTCAACAGGTTATGCACTATGTTTTCTGGTGTTTTTAAGCATTCTACAAGATTAATCTTTATTTAGCCAGTTTTAGCACCTGGCATTATCTGATATTTAAGCCACTTGTGCATTGCAGTTTGCATCTGGTAGCTTGGATGGGCCCATACGATATTTCTGAAGACCCAACTTAGTAGTGACTCAAAGCTTAGGTGGTTTTGTACACCTCTTACAGATCATCTCAACATTATCTGGAGCATGAAGAATCTGAAATGCCCCCGCAGCGGTGGTTGGGAGATGCAAACGCTCTCTGCTTGCCATCATTCCTTTGAGATTATAGGTGTCTGCAGACTTCAGCATCATCGATCGGTTACAGCATTGAGCGGCATAGTAGCAATACCAGTTTCTCAAATAGGCTTTAGTTTCTACATCATTTTTGAGGAAACTGCGCCGATCAAGTCACAAGGGAGCTGATGTAAATGTATTTGTCACTTATAGCAGCATCATATGCTTTGGGAGCCGTCCCAAATTACTATTCGTTTTGATTTTTCTAGATACATAGTTTGATATGCACCTAGATATATATTATATCTAAGTACATAGCAAAAACTATGTATCTAGAAAAGTCAAAACGAATAGTCAAAACAAATAGTGAAAAGTCAAAATGAATAGTAATTTGGGATGGAGGGAGTACTTGTGTATATGTTTGTCTTAACTGAAATGGCGCACTGGCATGTATATGTTAAGCAGCCACTCCCTCCGTCCTAAATTACTATTCATTTTTTACATAATTTTTACTATGTATCTAGACATAATATACGTCTAGATGCATATCAAAGATCATGTATCTAGAAAAGCTAAAATGAATAGTAATTTAGGAGAGAAGTATTATTATATCTAGGTGCATGTCAAAGACTATGTATCTAGAAAAGTTAAAAACAAAATGAAACGAAAGGAATAATAATTTATGTTAAAGACTATGTATCTAGAAAAGTTAAAACAAAATGAAACGAAAGGAATAATAATTTGGGATGGAAGGAGTATGTTTAACAAAATCAAATGAGACGGCACTGGCGCACTGCCGTGCGGCTAAAACGTGTGAGCTGCTTACACTTGATGCCCAGAGCTTTACATCCCACCACTCGAATGAAATGCGTGAGCACTGAGCAAGTCCGCCAGGAACATGCACAACATAAGGACACAAGCCAAGAATAATGTAGCTCATATGCCACTCTGACAGGGTCTAAAATTCACCATGAACAAACAAAGGGAGGCAAATATCCAGATTATAGCTTCCAGAACAGGCGGGCCTCTCAACAACGATACAAACAGGTGGTAGCTTGTCAGATATCAACAGGGTAAACAACACCCAGTGCAAAAATTCAGGTTCCCTCAGATCTGATATGTGGAGCAGTTCTGGACGGTATGTGTGGGTGGGTTCACCGCAGCATTGAATGGAAAGAAAGAGCAACAAAACAACCAAATCTGGAGCTTTATTTGACAGAAATCAAAACTTAACCTAGCTCAGCTCAGTTTCATTATGAGTTCTGTCATAGTTTCTAGACAGTTAGTCCCAACCCAACAATTGATGGCTGCTATTGAACAAGTAGCTCCTTTGCCAAACAAAAATCCACAGCAGGCGATCAGCCAAGAACCAGTGTGCAATTGCATTGGAGACCCTGGTTTCAAGTCCAACAACCTTTGAACCTAATCAACGTAGACAAAATCAAGAATTAGAGAGCAGAACATAAGTGAGCTCAGAACAGCACAAGCAAGCTCAAGGTTTCGGATGTGCTATAGAATGCCGTACTTCTATGACCCAGCAATATAATTGCCAATATGGATTTATGGTTTACAGAATACCTAATGACCCAGCATATAGATTTCCTTAAAGAGGCACATGCACACAGCTTAAAACGGAGTGATGAGAAAGAAGATTTTCCAAGCTTGCATCAGGCTCTGTTTCGACTCGCAACTATCCCTTGTCTAATCCACCTACATATAGTAGAATCACACAATATTGAAAACAAAGTGAGCTTGCCAACTATGCTTGCAAAATTAAAGCCTCTCTAGGTTCTCCCATACAGAAACAAAGGTCACCTAAGCATATATAATTTCTAAATGTATATCAGAAAAACAGGGCTACATCAAGCACAGAATTTCCAGCATACCATAAATAACAGAGCCCCCAATAAAAAAAAAGTGCTCAGCAAGGAAGATGATCAACTCAACAAAAATCGTCTAAGCACAGTGAATGGGCTACAGACAGTGACTAAAATTATTCATTCATTACATTGCTCTCTATCATCCACCCGTAATCCCTCTGTCTCACTCTACGGATCAGAGCAACCAAAGGAGAGGTCAAATCACCAGACGCGATGGAATGGCGAGAGGTCTAACCGGAGCGGAGAGAGCGCTCATGTCTGGCGGCGGAGTCGCTTCCGGAGCTTGCGGAGCTTGTGCTTGTTCATCTTGCGCTTGCGCTTCTTCTTCACGCTGTCCGCCCACACCTTCGCCGCCTCTCCGCCTCCCTCCTCCACGGCGGGGGCGTCCCCGATCGGATCTAGGCACGGGTGTATCTGGAGGCCCGGGTGGAAGGAGAGGATGGCGTCGCGGAGACTCGCGGGTGGCGTTCCGGCCGGCGTCGAGGCCGGGAGTGGAGGGGGAGCCGGGGTCGGGGTGGGGCTCTGCTGGAGCTGCGGCGGTAGGTGGGAGAGGAGAGAGTTAAAGGGGAGCGGGGGCGGGTCGCGGAGGCGGAGCAGCAGCCGGCGGAGCGGCGCGGCGGCGGCGGCCATCGGAGACGTGCGAGAAAAGAGGGGAGGGTTTCGTCGTAGGGAATGGAGGCTGGGTGGGCTGACGCTTGCGTTGTGTTGTTCTGCGTGGTTCCTTGGGCTGGGTCGGGGGACTGGAGCGGGTGGGCTTATTGTGCGTCCTAGGTTTCGGCCCAGCTTGCTGTCGTTCGATTTTAAATTTTCCAATTTAAATTCCGTTCAATTTTTTTCTGGCAACGGTGAATTTTCTTTTTCTTTTTTGTGGCGAGAGACAAGTGTGACATTTCAGGTGTATTTGAATAACCTTGATTTTTTATTGAAGCTAGGTGAGAAATATGAGCAATATTCGTATAGTAGCGAAGTCAATTAGCATATTGTGCATCATCCATACATAGCATCATAATATAGGGGGGAAATGCAAAAATACCACATGTCACTTTGGTTTTGATATTCCATCTCACAACACATTTTCTTGAAAAGGACCACCCTAGGGGAGGATCTAGAGCGCGGACTGGGGTGCTGCAGCCCAGGTCCAGTCCAACTCATGTAGTGCCTACTACCACTATGCAAATTCCAAAGCTATGTGCGTCGTGTACTTGATTCTTCAAATTTCTCTGGTCCTAACCACGCCTAACTTGATTTTACTTAAATATAAAAACACTCTATTGCTCTAAGCTTTCGAGTTACTCCCTTTATCCCAACCCAAATTATAAGTTGTTTTGATTTTTAGGTTCATAGGTGTTTGCATGCATCTAAATATAGTGTATGTCTAGATGCATGCAAACACCTATGAACTTAGAAAAGCTAAAATAGCTTATAATTTGAAACGGAGGGAGTAGAAGGCTGGCCCATGATCAGAAGGATGCCTTGATACCTAATTGGATTGGATGAGATCAATCACATCAGGAGATAGTAAAGTGGTCATGAAAATGCATGCGTATTGCCCATACATACACGTGCTAGACAAGAAGTTATGCATAATATGAAGAATGCAACTATTGAAATTCAGTTGCGCGGAGAATTGTATGTGGTTTTGAATTGACCGCAACAATATTATCTAATACTGTACATGGATACAGCTAGTGATTGTCGATCCCTTGCACTCAGATAATTTCTTAAGGATATCCGGTGTTAACAGCATAGGAAAATAGTAGGCCAAAGTACAATGTTCACCCAAAAAAAGAAGAAGAAGACAACACAAAAGCAAAATAACACGAAAGTCCTTGGCTCCTTGCAGCTCTCTTGCTTCTCCTACAACCAAGAAGATTTTTCGTCACTGAACAGTTCGATCTCCAGTCCGGGATACCGGTGTTCTATGTGATCAACTGCTCATAGAGCCATATATAGTCACACCGCTTTCGGACCAACCATGAAAAAAAGAAAAGAAAAAGAGGAACGGCATCATCTCAGACAACCCTAACACACAACCGCTCTTTTGCATTTCAAGTACTGCTCATAGAGTTATAGTCACAGCTTTCGGACCAACTGCGAAAAAAAGAAAAGAAAAGGAGGAACAGCATCATCTCAGAGAATCCTAATGCATTTCAATGGGCTAGTCTTGAGCGCTGTGACCATATATATTCTTAACAGCCAATCGAAAAGTTTTCCTAGTAAACCTAAAACCATTTTTGCGCAACTTTTTCCATCGCCTGGCATTCTTGTTTATTTAACTCTCTTGATGCTGGCATATGTTGCTTGGTCCCCAAAGGGCGTGTGGATTTTACTTCTGTAACCTGTTTCTATGGGCAAGTAATTGATTATTGGGAATATAAGTCTCGGTATGATTGGATTCGATAATGTTCACTAACAATGCACAACCATCTGAGATCTGCATAATCCAATACATACAAGGGCACATAGAGAAAAAACTGAAAGATTGCAGTAAAATCTGAAAATAATAACACTGTATGAGATGACACTTGTCATGATTTGTGTGCTATGAAAACAAATAATGATGGTTAGAAGTATAATAATATACAAGACATCATGCATTGCATATGATCTGTCTGTGGAGAGATTTTCGTGTGTGGGTCGAGGGCATGCAGAAACAGCACAGCATCGGTTCCTCTACCATTACCATTATTGTAGGAAATATGGATTGTCCCTCAATTTCTAGCTATGATAACTAACTGAGCTATGACATAGATGGCCCACGTACGTAAGCTGCTTTGCGAAGCTCAGTCACTAATATTTTTTCTTCAAATTAAAGCTATCAACCTTTCGTAGTTGATTGCCCAACTAGTAGATGTTAAAATAAAGACTGGATTGCTGATGGGTTAGTTTCACGGCATTTGGAGTTGAAGCTAGCTAGCAAGATCTAGAGAAGCCTACTTGATGGGAGCGAGCCCTCAGCATTACAAATGGTCCTGTGGTTGCTCGTCTGCTTGATTTCACTCGAAGGACGTCACTGTAAAACATCTGCACAATCCAGTATGTAGTTAGGTAAAAGTTAGTGAAAGGGTAAGGACTTTTGATAGCATGCATTCCGAATACATGGTTTTTGTAAGAATAAAGTGGATGCAGTCTACTATGAATTAAGTAAGATGTGCAGGCATTGTTGCATTATGCTCTTCTGAAACAAATAGCTGAGATTCTATGCTAGCTAGGTTAAAGGAAAACTAAAACAGGTAATTTCATAATTCTAACCAGAATGACGAAGTACTCCATCTTTTTACAGACGAGCTAATTGTTACTTGGTTTTAAAACTAATTAGATTACCTAAATGTCATATATTTTTTAAAAAAGGGAAAGTACCATGTAGACAGGTACATGACCACTAACCTCTCCAATAGCACTATCTGGTTCATCGAATGCTTCCATGGTTACAAGTCCGAACCCCGAAGACTGTCCGGACATTGTATCACAGATGACTCTTGCATCCATGACTATGCCATACCTGGCGAAGAAAACTCGCAGCATGCATGACACTACACATCCATGCTGGCAGGTTGCCCACGTACATCTTGAGAAGGGGCCCGAATCTTGAAGTTGAACCACGAATGATCTTTATTGGACATGGAGCAGTTTGCTTCTCCTTAGGAACCGGAAGCCTTCCTCCGATATCCTGCCCAAGTGAAATTTTGAACTCTGATCTACTTATTCAAAACCCTACATTTTGTAATCCAGAGAATTTGCAAATTATCAGTCCTAAATGCCTAATGTTTTTATATTATTAAATATAAAGAAAAAAGAAGTTTCAAGGCTACGAAGTGCTGCGGCCTGTACACGTGGCTCCTCACCGGCACGTTTCTACAACCGACATTGAGGATGAAGTAGGCGGAACCACCGCTGACGGCACCACCAAACCACGCGGCATCGACGGGCATAGCTGGTCGGGCAACCCAGGGACAGGCGTGGTCCCTCAGGCTCCAGCCGTCCCTCCTCACCCATCGCACACTGTTCCGGCCATCGCCGGCTTCCATCGCGTGTACCCACACCGACAGAGCACCAGCGAGATCCCCAGAGACGCCGCCGTTGTCCGCCGCTATGGGTCGGGTGACGACGGGCCAGCAGCTCGCTGCGGGACTCGGAAGATGTAGATGCATAGTGGCTGTTGGGCCGCGCGCTCGTCTGGAGTAATTTCTGCCGGCGTCGTACGGAGTTCTTGGACCACGCCATCATCGTCGCCGCCGGAGCCGGCAGTCACGCGCAGCTTCACGTTGGTGGACTGGTAGAGGTCGACGAGCATGATCTCCCCACAATGATATGCGGCGGCGCAGCAGTGGTCGAGGCTGGCGTGCGGCCCATCTTCGCCTCCGTCCACACTGCGTCACCGGGGCGGAGGACCGCCACCAAACTGCAGGGGGTGTCCTTGAAGTAGAACCCGATGTCGTACAGAACGACGGCGCCGTCGGCAGGGACGACGCTAGTGGCACGCTCCATGTCGATGAGCCTTTCGATCTCATCCAGTAGGTGAGGCAGCGTGGCGGTGGCTCTGTTGAAAGTGTTGACGAGGTGCGGAGGAGATGGAGAGCGACCGGCATTCCTGCCGCCAGTGATGAGGAGCAGCCACGCGCCCACGCCGTCGGCGCTCGTGAGCCACTTGATGGGGCGGTTGGACGTGCCGGGCGCGCACCAGGTGGTCTTGGTGAAGATGGGCATTTTAATCCCGATTTAAAGTAGGCCCAGTACAAAAGGAGGTACACGGAGCTTTACTCTCGGTTGGTATTTGCAACCGGAACTAAAAATCACCTTTTATCCCGGTTCAAAAATTAGCCACCCGTGGAGGACCCTTTAGTCCCGGGTGAAAAAATCAGCTACCCGTGGGGGATCTTTTTATCCTGGGTGGTAAGAATAACCGGGACTAAAGGTCACCCTTTTAATCTCGGTTGGTGTTACCACCTAGGACTAAAGCTCACGACACCAACCTGGATAAAATGGGGTCTTTTATCCCGGTTGGAAACTCCAACTAGGATAAAAGGATCCCTCACGGGTGACTGAAAAAGAACTAAAGCCCTCGGACCCTTTTATCCCGGTTGGAAACACCAACCGGGATAAAAGGGTCCCCACGAATTAGTATAAAAGGATTGGATCTCCTATATAGTCAGATGTGGTGTGTAGGTGGGATGGCAAGGAAGCTACGCGCGAGGCTTGAGGTTGTTGGTGACTTGTGATACCCCTGGGAATTTATTTATTTTTCAAATTTTTTTTGCAAAACCATTTATCCCGGTTGTTATTACTAACTGGGATAAAAGGGGTCCTGTACCGTGCCTGGTGTGGCAACCCATTTAGTCCCGGTTGAGGGACCTGGGATAAAAGATACCCCTTTTATCTCGATTGCTTTGTCCCGGATGGTTTTTCGAGAGATTTGCACCCTTCCAACCGGGACTAATACTCAGTTTTCTACCGGTGCGCGCCATCCAAGGGTGGGAGTTGCTGCCTGGCGCGAGGAGCCACGGGAGGAATGGCAGCGGCAGCGTGCCGCTCCATGCCTTGCAGGCGGCGTGGAAGCAAACGGAGTCCGCGGCGTCGTGGAGGGTGCCGGAGATTTGCCGGATCAGGTCCGGCAGGAGGTCAGCCCACGTCCTACGGCGGCAGGATGCCGCCTCCATAGCTAGTTGAGTTGCATGAGATCTTGATGGGAGATTTGCGGAACTGTGGCAACTGACAATTAGCCAGGAATTAATCTGTTCTTCAAAACTTGTTTTTTTTTCCCGAAAGATTTGCAGAGTGCGGCGAGTATTATCTAATAGGCAGTCTCATGCATTAACATGTAATTTTGAGATGACTCAACAGAAAATCGGTATGATTTGCATTGCAACAACTTGTACAATGGTTATTAAGTTATCTCGTAGTCCTAAAATTTAGCTTACAAGGCGGTTTTTTCGTGAAACAACGATCTCTTCTCTCCCTTTACATCATCAAAAATTTTACGTGACACTGCATAAGGCAGCATATAAGACCGTTGACGTGTAGCAATGTACTTGTTCAAAACTTGTGTGGTGAGGGTATTTGCATGGTTTTCCTTGCGGTGTTTCACTGTATTTTCCAAATTTGGCTGGGCTGCAAACAATCTAACGAAGGAGACAACTAAAAAGACATTCAGACTAATTTCATTTTTAGAGGTTGTTTGTGTTAAATTGTCCTACTTAATAAATAGATAACTAAAAAGATATCCAGTCTAATTTCATTTTTAGAGGTTGTTTTGTGTCAAATTGTCCTGCTAAATTAATATTAGATATGTGTTGACGGCTGTTAGGATGTAAAGTTGTGAAACGCAAGCGTACGAATCAGTTGTAACTCTTCCCTCATAGTATTTCCCTAAGATTTATCAATCCGTGGAACCTATAGCATAAATGTTCCCTCATAATATTTCCCCAAGGTTTATCAATCCGTGGAACTTATAGTATAAGATCTATTTCAACTAGTATTGTTAGTATTAACTTGGTGTCTATGAGAGATTCAGATCCAATCTACTAAGCATATACAGACAGATAACAGATAGAGCAAGGGTAACCAATCTAGAGCAACCAGGACTATGTCGTACATACATCTATTGCCTCACTAGAAGGTTTGGACAGTCCTAAATACAGAGCTGTACACCAAGATGTATCTGACATGGAGACTATGGTGTAGGACGACGTTGTCTATGTGGCAAGACAGGAACTAGTCGAGGATTAGGAAAAGTACTCGTAGCAATTAGAGTAAGACTCAATTAGTCGAATCCAACTAGTATTTTTGTAAATCAACCGACCTTTAACCCTTCCCCCGGCAATATAAGGTGAGGCAGGGACCCCCTTCAAAGCAATTCAATCCAACCAACACACAGGACGTAGGGTATTACGCAACCTAGTGGCCCGAACCTATCTAAATTGTGTGTTTGTGCTCACCTTCGAGTTCCTAATCTCGGCGAGCCCCACTAACCAAAACACTACCTCGGGCACCACCTCGGTAGGTTGTCGGGTCTAAACACTGACGGCTGGCGCGCCGGGTAGGGGCTCTCGCGGAGAATCCAGTAGCGAACTCAATGGCCCAAGTCATCATCAAGCTAACCATCGCATTCGAAGCAGGCGCGATGTTCATCTTTAGCTTCTGGGTTTGCTTCACAGACGACGCTAGAAATTTCCACCACCACATTGCGACGACCTCGAAGAAGAAGCGGCAAACCATGAAGCTCCAGCGTCAAGCTCTACAAGATCTCGTCGAGAATTTCGACAAAATTTCAATTTCTAACTTAGTCAGGGGCTGGGGGGACGAGTCCGAGTACAATTCGACTTCTCCCACCAGTCGGATTGACCCACACGAGCTGGCACATAAGCTATCATGCAAATTGGACTACAACCCAAGTCGACTCCCATTCGGACTTCGCAATGCGGCTACTACTTATCAGGCTACCTTATCCAGATCACAATCTAATACGGATATGATCGAGGACCTTGACTACTACGCGGATCCGGACGAGGAGACCCCTTTATCAGATCTGCAGGGGGGCCTGTTGATCACATCAACTCCACAAGGCAGATTCATCTACTGGCCCAACATAAAGACACCTACTCTCGGCAAGGACGACGATTCACGCCTCATCGCCTACCTCGACACCCTCTTGTACCAGGAGAGAACTCCTCTGTCGCCCATCTATGAAGAAGGCGGCACCACGGAGGTCATCACTTCAAGCTTGGGAAGTTACTCTTTGGAATGAGAACTCTTCGCTCTCATTGCTGGACAAGAGGATAAAGAAGAAGAGCAACGGGACAGAAACCCGCGACACGAGCGTCACCCAGATGATGTCTTGCAGGATGAGCTCACAACCAGCGTTGCTGGAGAACAGATTAAAGCTCAAAGAACTCAACGGTGAGCAAGAAACATCGCAAGAGCAGAGTGCCGCCGCCGCCTTGCAGCAAACCTACCAATCATGAACCTAGATAACGCGTTCAAAGCAGTTCAATTGCGTCACCATCGTACTCCCCTTGCCACCATCGCGTCCACTGATCCCATTACCCGCTCAATGCCACAGGACAAGTACACTAGACAATTGGCTGAACTGGCAGAGCGTGCATACGAACAACTCGATTAGCAGAACCCGATACATTCAGTTCAATGCTTCCCTTTCCAGTGTAGTCAACATGGTAGTAGCCTTAAAGACCCTCCATCCAGACCAAGTCAAATTGGAGTCGCCAAGCCAAGTCAAGTTGGAGTAGAGGGTAGTCGGGCAGGACCCTCGGAAAGCCGTGGCCACCGTGGGCCTAACCTAGAAATTGAATGCCCAGTAGAAGATCTTCGCAACAAGATCAACGCCGACCACGATGCCCGCACCATTATTGCCGGACGGCGCTGAGAGCGCGAGCAAGAAGTTGAACACCCAGGGGATGATTCTGACAGGTTCCCTACCTTCTCCAGACAGGTGAGGAGGATATTCCTACCTGAAAAATTTAAACCCCGGGTATCACCAAATACGATGGCAAGTAAGGCCCAGTCCAATGGCTCTGATGCTACTCGCTGTCAGTGCAAGTAGCTGGAGGAAACGGCGATACCAAAGTCATCTACTTCTCCATCTGCATGGAGGCAGCGCCACTCACATGGCTCGAATCATTAGATAAGAATTCCATCAACACGTGGAAGGACCTCAAGGTGGCGTTCACCAATAACTATGCAGGGGAAATGCAGCGTCCTAGCAACAGGATTGACTTGTCTCAAATTAAACAACAAGAAGGCAAGACCCTGCGGAGTTACTTACATCGCTTCTTTAACAAAAAAACCACAATTGTGGACATTGCGGAGCACAACATTATAGATTGCTTCCAGAATGGCCTCTACGACCGCCAGATGTTCCAGGACTTCAGCAGAAGACGCCCCACTGATGTCAAATCTCTTAAGATCATGGTACAGGCGTGGGTAGATGAAGAAGATAGGGAGATCGAGAGGTTCGAGTCTAATCGCAACAAGGGCCAACACAACAATAATTAGAACAATGGCCAACGCAATGACAAGAACCACAACAATCGCCCTAACAATGACAACCGAAATTACTACTTGGGAGGTCACAACCGCAAGCGAAAGCCAGATAATACTGTCGCGGCAATGTCACAGTCATCCAAGAAAGGTGGCGGTTCGAATCAAGACAGGCCCTTGTTCAACGAGCTCCTAAAGAAACAGTGCCTATGGCACCCATACCACAAGCACGCTGCGATAGGTTATTTCAGTCTACGCAGAGTCATAAAGGACCTGCCGAAACCATCTGGCACTAAAGACAAGGGCAAGGCCAAAGAAAATGAAGATGATGGTGACAATGGTAAATTCTAGAACCCATCTAACACCATCAACGTCATCTTTGATGGCACACTGGATACTACTACTAAGCGGTCCCAGAAGCTCGGCCTTCGAGAGATTATGTCCATTGAACCTGCAACACCAACGTTCCTAAAATAGTTCGAGGTACTAATTACCTTCTCCAGGAAGGACCAATGGACTAGTTTCTCAGGATCAGGACGGTATCCCCTTTTCCTGGACCTAGTAGTCGCTGGCTCCAGACTCGCTAAAGTACTCATCGATGGTGGTAGCGGTCTCAATGGTTGTTCGCCAGGGCACTGAGGAATATGGGCCTCGACATCACAGATATACTCACTTCAATGAACTCTCCGTTCTATGGGATTGTCCCACGCAACGTGGTTGTACCCCTAGGATAGGTGGTTTTGCCAGTTACCTTTGGAACCAAATAGCACTGTCGGACAGAGTACATTCGATTCGAGGTAGTAGACTTCAAAACATCATACCACACTATCCTCGGAAGACCAGCATTGGCCAAATTCATGGCCATCACGCACTACGTGTACTTATTACTCAAGATGCCGAGACCCAAGGGAGTATTCTCCCTGCACAGAGACTTGAAGAGGTCGTATGACTACGACACGGAAGCTGTGGAGCTAGCAGCAACTACACAAGTACCAAATTTGATGATGCAAGTGTGGCGGATCCACCTCGGATTAGCTAAATCAAGGCACGGTTAGGTCGCCTAACATGCGACACTCAGCCTTAATCGAGCTAACACGAGATGTCGTCGGATTTCATCCGATTTAACCACTTGAACAGGACCGAGTTAGCAAACTCATACGAAGGTGAGCGGTTCCAGAGAATACAACAAGTCCACTGAGTTAATCCAATTGACCATTTTAGTTCAACAACAAACAACATCAGGGTTTTACAAGATTTAGAAGAAAACAACAGAAGGTAAACAAGCGGAAGCTAAACGCAGGGGGTCGGACATCCTTGGTGAGGCCAGCCAAGACATCAGTGATCCCTCTCCTCGCCGTCCGAGGAGGGATCCCACTCGACCGTCCAACCCGGAGGGAGCTGGGGTGGCCAAGTGCCAACCGAAGAAGGCTCGGGAGCAGCAACTTCACCTGAAAAAGAAAAGCCACAACAAGGCTGAGCTACTAAGCTCAACAAGACTTAACCGGCAGGGAGTACGCTACTCCACCACTTCTAGACATGCAAGGCTCTTTGGCTGAGGGGTTGGTTTGCCAAGAAGCACTAGGTAGATCCTTATTTTCAAGTTTTAGCTCAGATTCTAGGTTCATTAACCGGTCTAAGTGGGCACTTACTCTAAGCAAACATAGAACCAACCAAGGGTGTATATATCATCATCAAGACCATGTCATCATCAGATTCCTTTATTACTCAGTGTAGCATAGCGATCAAGCAGTCTCAAACTGTGAGAGGCAGACGAATCGATTCGAGTTCTTTAACCATGCATGGTGAACCTAACCTCACGACATCCACGCACCACCGAGGGTGGCTTCCTGTGTCGGCCTTCCCCATCAATCCCTAAACCCGTGTCGGGCCCATTTCCTTTGGTGCAATGTTCCACAGACCCGACCTCTGCCGTTCTGTGACCACACTTGCCACCACGTGCGGCCGCAGGGGAACTCCGTTCCAAGGACAATGGGGCGACCGCTCACGTCTAGGTTCAATCCGGTACTCGGCTTCCTCATCCCATAATAAGTATGAGGTTAGTACTTTCAAACACTTGATCATGAACACCACCACTGTCGGGCCTTAACAAGTTCCATAGACAGACGGGGTGATCAGCCGATCACCAAAGAGTTAACCAAAACCCTGCCCCGTCCATCGTCCTTATAGTTGTAACAGAAAGGAAACAACCAACTCCTATAAACTCGCGAGTGACAGGAGATCACTCAGCTTTTACCGCTCCCTATTAAGCATAGCAACTACTCGGACCCAACAGACTAGTGTTCAGCTCAAGGGAACTAAGTCATGCATCTACGGTTTCAAGCAACTCCTATACGTAAATGCACAAACAAGGAACAGAAGGCATGCGCAAGTTATGGAAACTGGGATTCATGCTCCGGGGCTTGCCTTCGAACAAGGAGGAAGGGAAGGGGTCTTCTGCGGGGGCAGCTTTGGCTTCTGGAAGCGGGAGCTCGGTTGCAGCTTCGTCCTCTGGCGCCGGGTGCAACTCGTAGAAGCCGTCGGCGAGACGCAGCTCTACACGAATGCAATGCAAGAGTTAGCATTTAGACGGTTATTTCAACAGCAACACTTGCAAGTTCTAGCTCAGAAACTTTGTAGCATAGCTACGGAAAGAGTGGGGAAGTTCGCTTGGGTTGGAGAAGAACAAGGCAAAGGGTCGGATGGGAAGAAGCTTATGATCTGACCCTTAGACTAGAGGAATAGATGTGTTGGGGGTCCTTAGACTTAACGCCGAGAAGTCCCCGTTAAGGAAAAAGATACAGCCGAGCCCTCGGGCGAGGCGGAGAAAGGGTCGACAAAACAGAAAGGGTCGGGCGAGACGGAACAGGGGTCGGGCGGATAGAAGGGGTCGGACGAGGCGGAAAAGGGGTCGGCAGCTTACCTTCGTCTTACAGGTGAAGCTTGAGGGTCGAGAAGGGGCAGACTCGGTCGGAGGAACTGGAGCACTAAGGCTTGGGCAGGCGATGATGTCCGGCGGTGCTCCGGCGACAGCGGGGCTTTTTGTGGACTAGAAGCAAGCTCTTGCGCAGCGCGGAGGAGCAAGCGACTGGGCGGATAGGAAGGGCGGGCGTGGAGCGGAGAGGAGAGTTCCTCAGGGACTTAGGGTGTAGCGCTTGAGCACGAAACAGAGAGCAAGGTGGAAGGGCAGCGATGGCGAAGGGGACTCCGGCGGAGCTCTGGCATTCCCTTTTATAGCTGCGTGGAAGAGAGAAGGTTGGAGCGGCGCGAAGACCGGGAAGAAGCAATCGAGTGCTCTACCGGGGCGGAGATTGAGCAGCGGCACGGCGGAGCAGGACTTCGGGGATGGCACCGGCGGTCATTGGGCACCAACGACAGGGCGGCGCAGGCGCGGTTTTGCTGGTGGTTGAAATTTGGCGGAGGTGGGCGTCGCCGTGCGGTGGATCTGATGGAAGTGACCAGGGGAACGGCGCTAGAAGCGAGGGCGCACAGGTGAGAAGACAGGCAGGCTGCGGTTGCGCGGGCGTGCGTGAAGCAACAGACTGTCGGGGGCGCGGCTCTGACAGGGCGGAAAACGGAGCTGTCGCGGCCGGGGTCTGGGTTTGCGGAGGAGGAATCGTCGCGTAGCGTATTTGGGGTGGCGCGACGGTGGAGATGCGGCAGAAAAGATGGGAGGCATCGGGCTCTACAGCCGGGGGTCTGGTGGGGTGATGATGGGCGCGAGCCGTGAGGTACTGCAGAAAGGGTAGCAGAGGAGCTTCCGCTGCGATTTGGGAAAGGGGCGCGAGAATCCATCCGGTCATGGCCGGCGACGAAGCGGAGCGGCGGGTGTCGGAGAAGTTGAGCCACGCAGCGGAGAAGCTCTGAGGCGGGCCTGCTAATCGAGTGCGTCTGTCGCGGGAGATCTGGGAGAAATATTTTGTGGGTCCACTGGTCAGTCTTGGTTGGTCCACTGCTCAGATGGAGAGAGAGGCGTTGCGGGAAGACTTAGAAGGATCCGACGGTTGAGTTTGGGGTCGGCAGGGTCGGGACGGGAAACCAGCGGAGAGGGGTCGGATCTCAAGGGTCGGGACCGGACTGGGGGTTGAGCACTTAAACTCGGGGAAACTAAGATAGGGGATTAGGGACCTGGATTAAGATTAACTCAAGAGATTTTGGGGGTCGGTCGTCACAGCAAGTCTTCGCCGCATCCAAGAAATTGTCTCCGTCAAAACTCGAGATCTCAAAAAAGAAGTCAGGGGCAACCAAGGTCAAGCCATCAAGTGAAGTAGATGTCAAAGCCATTGACCTTGAGACTGGTGACAGCTCCAAGACAGCTCTAATTGGCGTAGGGCTGGATCCTAAATAGGAAAGCGCGCTCGTCAGCTTGCTCTGGGCCAACCGAGACATCTTCGTATGGAAACCAGCGGATATGCTGGGGTTGCCCAGGGACTTGATTGAGCATTTGCTAAACGTGGATCTAAGAGCTACACCAAAAAGGCAATGCCTACGATGATTTGCCTGAGATAGAAGGAAAGCCATCAAAAAAGAGCTAGCCAAACTACTCACGGCAGGCTTCACAAAAGAGGTCTATTATCCAGAGTGGTTTGCCAATCATATCCTAGTATGAAAGAAAAACAACAACAAGTGGAGAATGTGTGTCGGTTACACAGACCTCAACAAGCACTGTCCAAAGGATCCCTTTGGGCTCTCTAGGATTGATCAAGTAATCTACTCCACAGCTAGGTGTGCCCTACTCTGCTTCCTCGATTGCTACTCGGGTATCACCAGATAGCTCTCAAGGAAGATGACTAAATCAAAACTGCGTGCATCACCCATAGATGTTTTCTGCTACACTACAATGTTTTTCGGACTGAAGAACGCAGGCGCTACTTATCAACGGGCAATCCATGAGTGCATCAAGAAGCAGTTACACTGCAACGTAGAGGTGTACGTGGATGATGTGGTCGTAAAGACCAGAATTCTTGATGACCTGATTGCATATTTGGAAGAAACCTTCACAAGCTTGCAAGAATTTCGTTGGAAACTAAACCCAACAAAGTGCATTTTTGGCATACCCTCCGGAAAACTACTTAGGTTCATCATTAGTCACCGAGGAATTGAAGCTAACCCTGAAAAGTTCTCCACCATTACCAACATGCATGCCCCATCGTGCATCAAGGACATCCAGAAGATAACTGGATGCATGGCGGCACTCAACAGATTCATCTCAAGCTTTGGAGAATGGGGCCTACCCTTTTTCAAACTACTCAAGCAGCGAGATAAATTCTAGTGGACCGAGAAGACAGATCAAGCCTTGCAACAGTTAAAGGACTTTCTATCAAAACCACCGGTCCTCACGGCACCAAACCCCAACAAAGACTTTCTGCTTTACATTGCCACGACTAGTAACTTCGTCTATAGGTGATCGTGGTCGAAAGACTAGAACTAGGCCATGTATACAAAGTATAAAGGCTCGTCTACTTCGTCAGCGAGGTGTTATCAGATTCCAAGACTAGATACCTACTAGTTTAGAAACTTGTTTACGCAATACTACTCACCTTGTGGAAGCTACAACACTACTTCCAGGAGCACAACATCTCCATCATCACCGATTTTCCCCTACAAGAAATTCTTCACAATCGAGATGCAATGGGTAGAATATCTAAATGGGAGGTAGAACTCGGAGCATTGTCCCTGGAGTTCAAGTCGAGGACTGCAATCAAATCCCAAACCCTAGTCGATTTCATGGCAGAGTGGTGGGAGAATCAACTACTAACGCCAGGAGAGCGTCCAAAGTATTGGGTCATGTATTTCGACGGATCACTCAAACTCGAGAGCGCCGACGCAAGAGTACTCTTGATATCTCCCAAAGGCGAATAACTCAAATACATCCTGTAAATCTTTTAGGAAGTATCCAACAACGAAGCTGAATATGAAGCGCTTCTACACGGGCTCCGCCTGGCAGTGTCGCTAGGAATCAAGCGATTGTTGGTATACGGTGACTCACTTGTAGTAATCAATCAAGTCAATGACGAGTGGGACCGCCACAAGGAGAACATGGTTGCGTACTGCCTAGAAGTATGCAAGCTAGAGAACAAATTATCCGGTCTAGAGTTCCACCACGTAGCTCACGGCAACAACGTTGCCGTGGGCATCCTATCCAAGCTTGGATCTACTCATGCTCAAGTTCCAGCTGGGGTTTTCGTCCTTGAGCTGCACAAGCCATCCATAACAGAGCCGACACCATCAACAACCACCGATCGAGGTCATGTCGTACCAGACCTGGAGGTTATGATGACCGACATAGACTGGAGAGATTCTTTCATCGACTATATCAAAGAGCACAAGTTGCCTCCAGATAAAATAGAGGTAGAGCAAGTCTAATGACGTGGCAAGAACCACGTTCTAGTCGGAGACAAGCTTCATAGAAGAGGCGCATCATCAGGAGTACTCATGAAGTGCGTCTCATGACAAGACGACAAGGACAAACTGGAGGAAATTCTCAAAGGCATTTGCGGCAACCACGCATCCTCACGAACAATCGTGGGTAAAGCTTTCAGAGCAGGGTTCTATCGGCCTACAGCTCTCGCTGACGCTGAGGAACTAGTCCGCTGATGCCAAGGATGCCAATTCTTCACCAAACAACAGCACGTCCTTGCCTACAAGTTGGTCACCATACCACCCTCTTGGCCCTTCACTTGCTGGGGGCTTGACATGATTGGCCCACTTTCCACGGTGCCGAGAGGATTCAATAGAGTACTGGTGGCGATTGACAAGTTTACCAAGTGGATTGAGGTGAAGCCAGTAACTTGCCCCAAGGCAGACAGAGTACTCGACTTCCTCAGTGAAATCGTCCATCTCTACGGCTTCCCCAATCGCATTATCACAGATCTGGGCTCCAACTTCAACAATCACGAGTTCTGGAAATATTGTAAGAACCGCGGGATCAACATCCAATACGTCTCCGTCGCTCATCCGCGGGCCAATGGATAGGTTGAGCACGCTAATGGGATGGTACTAGAAGCTCTCAAGAAAAGATTGCATGATATTGAAAACACGAAAGGGGACAAGTGGCTAAAAGAACTTCCCAATATCCTCTATGGGCTCTGTACCCAGCTGTGCAGGCCTACAGAGCAATCGCCCTACTTCGCAGTCTACGGATCCGAAGCTTTCCTCCTTACCGATGTCATATGGAAATCTCCAGTAGTCGAGCAGTACGAGGAGGGCGCAGCAAAAGAAACAAGATATCTAGAATTAGACAGCCTCGAAGAAGCCCGCTGTGCAGCACTCATCCAGTCTACAACATACCTTGAAGGATTACGCCACTATCATGATCGCAACATCAAAGAACGTTCGTTCAATATAGGCGATATGGTCCTCAAGCGCATCCAAGACACCAAGGGGTTGCACAAGCTAAACTCACCATGGGAGGGTCTGTTCATCGTCTCCAAGATCACTGCACCTAGGTCATATAGGCTCCAACACCTCTCTGTTGAAGGCGTCAACAACTCGTGGAACATCGAGCAACTCTGTCGATTTTATCCTTAATTTACGCATTCATGTACACCGGCCATCAGCCTTAGCTGTAGATTTTCAAGTCAATAAAGTAGTTTTATTTTTTATCATAATACGACTACTTATTTCTGCCTATTTACAGCTTGCAGAAGCAAGTTTGTCAAGCTACTCGGCTCCATTGGCAAAATTGCCTACATGCGGCTTGTAATAACAAGTCCGCAAAAAGTTTCAAAAGAGTTATTCAACTCACTGGACGAAATTGTCGAAACACGGCTTGCAAAGACAATTTCGCAGCAAAATTCATGAGTTATTCAACTCATTGGACAAATCTGTCCCTTAGCAGCTTTCAGAAAAGGAGTCATCAACACTTCGGGAGTTATCTAAACTACCTGAGATAATATCCACTAGATACGTCTATCTAGTCGCGACTTGTAATAACAAGCTCACAATTCCAGGTTTTCAAGAGCACAACATCAATATAACCCAAAGAGGTTGTAAAGATATGCTCTAGTCGAAGAAATATTGAAGAGACTACTCGCCCAAGAGGTCTAACTACCCATGTACCTTGAATACTTGTACTCCGCAGAAAGGAGTTGCATCCTAAAGTACTCTACACCATGTATCTGAAGAGGCTCATCAAAGAAGCCTTGTGTGCAGACACTTACATCTACCATACGAGCAATTATCAGGGTAGATCATAAAATGCACTAAAGCAACAAGTTGAAAGCAACAAAAATTGCAACAAGGCTATTATTTACATTTTAGAGCATTCATATCATGTTTACATTACAAGAACTATTGTTTGCTTTTTGTACAAGACTACTCAATGTCTAAATGATTTGCTACTTCTTTCGCGATAGGGTCCATCTCTTGCAGGTACTGCTGAAAGAGCTCATCCGAGCAGTCCTCCGCTATTCTTTTCGCAACAGGAGCTAGCTTAGCCTGCGGGTAGAAGGACTTCACGAAGCTCAGCAGTTGCTTGGAGACAGACTTCGCTATCTTCTGGACGTAGCCGGTGAACTTTGCTGGCACATCCTTGACTATTTTAGACAGAGGGTGGGGCTCTACACCGTCAACAAGGGGCTCCACCATGTTCGCAATCGTCCGAGCTACTTCAGAAATTTCCTTCAAAGCAAGTCTTGAAGCTTCAAGGTCGGCTTCGCGCTCCTGGAGGATCTTCATGGCATTGACCAAGTCGACCTCGCCATCTTCGCTCATCTTCTTTTCCTTCTTCAGGTGATGATCCAGGTTCTCATATAAAGCAGTCAACTTATCATGTTGATCGGTCACTCGGTAGTACAAGTTCTTCCAATCGGTGACTTATCCGTGGAGATCATCCCTTGACTTCTCAAGCGCTGCACAAATAATCCACAAAGAGGATTAGCATTGTAAGTAAAATCGGTACTCGAAGACCAAGGAAGAAGATCAATTACCTTTCATCTGCTGGTTTAGAGACATGTTGCAACCTTTGATACGGTCCTTCTCCTCATCCAACTGCTGGATACGATTCCGGTACTCGGCGGCTTGTCCGTCGTACTTCATCAACAATCGGGAGGAGTACTCCCTCTCCTTAGCAAGCTCCCTAGCAAGGGCCTTAACACGGAGTACTAAGTCCCCATAGCCTTAAAGCATCTGATATTTTCACCGGGAGCATCTGATAACATCCTGCACCACAAAGTAAGTACTCGTATTAGTATATGACTACTAAGTACAAATCGTGTATCAACGCAAGGAGTCAGATCAAGCATACCTCTGTATATGCAACAATGCGGCGGTGCATCTCCATCATTCCAGCTACCATATCCATGTGTAGTAGTGGGTCATCGATCAATTGGATGTCCTCAAGATTTAGTTCTCCAACTGCCAGTGGGTCCCCGTGTGCTTTAGAATCCGTTGCACTAAGTGGAACATGGCACGACTTGTCGGCGGACCCGGTTCGGAAGATGGGACGACCACCACGACTTCCAGCACTTCCGCTGCTTCAGCTGCTACCTCTGGCTTGGAGGCTACAAGAGTAGCCATGGTGCCAGAGGTAGTCGCCTCCACAACTTCAGGCACTCATTGCTTGGGACCTGGCACTACTACGTCAGTCAACAAAGATATCACATCCTGCATCAATGCTGCTACGATAGATATGGCACCTGAGTTGCTTATCAGCGCAGGATGTTCTTCTGGCTACGGACTTGCTGGAGCCGGAGAAACGTCTTGGATCAAGTGGCTACTGCCATCAGTCGCCGGCTTCAGGCTAGGACCTCCAAGTTCCATGTCAGAGGATTTCCTGCATGTGGAAAAGTTTCAGGGAAATAAAACAAGTCGTTCGTGAGCTACAATTACTACTTGTAAGGAGTAGCAAGGCATACCTTGAAGATCTCCTCAGTTTCAGGGAAGGTTCCCCTGTCAGGCGAAGGGGCTTAACTGTCAAAGATGACTTCTTTGGCGCGGCTTGCAGGATTGCAGCACGATCGTCACCTGCCTTTGTTACCGCCTCTATTCTTTGAGTACCTCTCGTGCCGACAACATCCTCCTCAAAGATAGAAGGCTCTGGATCGTCTTCGGTTTCGATCACCTCCTCAATGACCGGCAGTTTGTGTTGAGCAACCTCAGCAGCCACCTTCTCCGCCTCGGTCACCTCTTCGAGTACATGTGCACCACCAATACCATTTTGAGTAGACATGGTGGTATTGGAATTACTTACTGGGAGTACTCGATCCTCAGGATCTTGTCCTTCTTTATAGGTTATTACCGTGGGGGGTATGTCTTCCTCAATAACAGGCTTCCTCACAGATCGCTTTGTAGTGATGGACCGTTTCTTCCTCGGTGGCGGAGCAAATGCAGCTTCAAGATCATCTTTAGCTGCGCGCTTCGACGATCCAGAGGACGACCCAGCCTTATTAGATGGCCATGCCTTGATTTCAAAGTCCCCCGTAGCTTCGAAATCAGAGCTGCTGGAGGCCTCGACTACTTCTTCTTCCTCCTCCTCCCCAGCTTCACTCTCCACGCTCGCTACTGTGTGGACGCGAGGAGCAGCTTTGCAAATGTCTTCTGATTCGGGAGGACGAGGAGCAGAGCAGTACAAATGCACATCTTCCTACACAGATAGACAAGATTATTACACTCACACATTAACAAAATGAGTACTCGGGGGCTGCGGCCATAGGTACTTACAGCTTTTGGTGGGTTGGCAGTGCAGAACTCTCGCACAATGGTGGGGATTTCACCCACGTTCTTGAACATACGCCTCAACCGTGCCATGACCTCGTCTGTGCTAAGTTCCTCGGGAGTCATTCTTGATGGGTCATTAACTCCCGAGTACTCGTAATCCCAGCGGCATCGCAGTTGTAGGGGCTGAGTCCGCCGCTTCATGAAGCTCAATGCTACCCTGACTTCAGTCAGTTCTTCTTGCTTCAGCTTGGATATCCTGTTCAGGAGTTCGGGTAGTTGCAGACAGTCTTCATGGTTTGGCTCATCTAACCATCTATTGTTCTAGGTGGGACGATGCCCTATTAGCTTGGGGAGCTTGGGGTCATGGTTGCCAATGTAGTACCACTTCTCGTTCTATCCAGAATGTGAATCAATCAACTCATAATCTAGGTAGAGACTCTTGAGCTTCTCTCTCATTTTAATTCCGACCCCTCTAACTACTTCGGTGTGCTCCCTCTTTGGCTGCAGCTTCACTCGGAAGAACTTCCAAAATAGTTGGAAGTAGGGATAGATCCCCAAGAAAGTTTCGCACAAATGCACAAAAATCGAGGCATGCAGAATGCCATTGGGATTCAAATGTACAAGCTCCAATTTGTAATAATCCAAGAGACCCAGGAAGAAATCTAACGCCGGCAAAGCAAGACCACGCTCAATGAAATGCGCAAAGATTACCGTTTCCTTCGGGTACTCCTTCAGTGGCAATGAGTTGTCTAAAGCGGGTCTCCAGTTGATGACATCTTTCTCTTGGAGAAGGTTGGTGGCCACAAGTATCTTGATCTCCTCTTCCTTTAGAGCGGATCTCTTCCACGCACATGCAGGAGTCAGTGGTGCAGTTTGGTCCGTCTTTCCATACTTGGGCACCGGCAGTTGCGGCTCTTTCTTCTTGTCCGCCTTCTTCTTCTTGCCCTCAACCACCTTGGATGTAGCTGCTTTCTTCCCCATTCTCGATGTCACGAGTGCCTTCTGTCGCATGCGCTCGAGGGCTGAGTGGGGTGGGGGGGAGGGGGCGCTAGCGCTCGAAGATTGGGCAGCAGCGCTAGAGCTACAGTGTAGAAGTTGAACAGACATATGGCCAAGGTAAAACGGAAGGGATAATTTCCTCCATTATTTATAACCGTGGCGCAATAACAGCAGCGGGAATAAAGGAATATTCAAGTTTAATGGATCTGAGGTTTTCACACCTGATTGGCAGTTATCTCTATTTTGAGAAGAGATAAGGTTTCCGTTGACACATGGTCACGTTGACCAAAGGTTGACCCTTATTGTAACACCTGATGTTTTAAGTCATCAAAGGTAACTAAGAAAAGCCAAAAGCAGAATTATGGAGAAAGGGAGAAGAAATTGGCTAAAAATCAAATTCAAGTCAAATTTGACCAAAATTTGAATTTTGAATTCGAAATTCAGAAAAATTTGGCAAAAATATGGAATGAAAGGATGAGAGTGTTTAGAACTTGGAGATCAAGATTGGGGACAAAAATCTGGACCTAAATATCTCAAGAAAGCCAAAGAAAGAAATTAAAACAGAAGGGTACTGTTCATCGTCCGAAAATAGGATTTCAGAAAAAAAAACAGCATCAGTGTCCATTTTGGAGATTGTTTTCTATCAAATTTTCCAAATAAGTGTACCAAGGCAACTATACAGTGATGAAGTATGAACTTTGGACAAATAGATTCGGGTGTTGTTGATCAGGAACAGTAAAGGGAACAAATTCAAAATTGAGCTCAAAGTCAGCACTTTGTCACGGTAGACTGAATTGCTCAAATTGTCTAAGTCTGAAACAGCAATAAGTAGCTGAGTTTGGAGCCGATTTCAGAAGAATGTAAAGCAAAAGGTGTAAGTGTTTATGAGCAAAATGGAATCCTTGAAAGTTGTAGAACACAAATGGGAATTAATTGGACTAAGAGGAGTGAGCTTGGGCCACTGAAATTAAATCAACAAAAGTGCAAATGACCATGTTGAAGGTCTGACGAACTGAATGAGGTGTCAAAGGAGATTCAGTTAACTGAGGGAAAGAATTCGAAAATTTCCAACAATTGGATGTTTATCTCGGGTAGGAGTCTAAATATGAATTAAAGAGCTCAAGTTTATCAACAACTTTGTTTAAAGGACCGTGGAGCCGTCGGATTCAAAATCGACCGTGGCCGAGCTTTGAACTTCGGGTGTCAGGGAAACAAGGAGGGGGAGGGCGACAGAAGCAGGGCACAACATGTCGTCGCCGGCGTCTTCGGTCGACCGCCAGCGCAGCAGCTACGGCACCTCCTCACCACGCAAGTCCCTAGCTAGGCCACGGTGTCGACCATGCGCACGGTAAAACTTCATATATCTACCGCTCCTGCCGCCACTTTCACCGTCGGTTCTTTTTACCGCCGCCGTCCTCTCTGTCAAGTCGCCGCCGCCGGGTGAAATTCCTCCACCACACCGCAGCTCTCATTGATTCCTTCCGTCCACACCTCCACTCACACCCCACCAGCAACCCTAGCAACTTGTTGCCCAGCCTCTCCGCCGGCGTGCCCTACATCACCGTCGTTTCTGTCCGCCACCGCCGCACCTCCTGCTCACGCTGAGCACCTCCTTGCCATCGTTTTCTTTCCGTGTGGACAGTCGTAGGTGAGTCCTTAGGGTACTAGGAAGCCGTAGAGGTAGTCGTCGGGGTAGGCTGCGCCGTCGTTGTGTTTAGTCGCGACCGACCGTTAGCGCCGCCGCCCGCCGCCGTGGAGGGAATGGCTTCGGCCACCTTCCGGGGAGCTACCGTCGCGCACGGGTGCGCTAGGGCATGGGGATGCTTCCCCGGCCTAGCCCCGTCGCCGGTAGGGCGCCGGCCGGCAAGCCGCGCCGCCCCCTGTCGCGCTCGGATTTTGGCACGAGAAGGAAGAAGGGTCTGGCATCGGCGGGCTCGCGCGTCAAAGGGAAAAGGGGAGAAGGGAGGCCGGCCGGGCAAGGGCGTCGGATGGGCCGCAGTCTTGGAGGACCGGGTGCCAGTGCGGGCGGCTGTTGGAGGAAAGAGGCCAGAGGCCCGTGAGATCCAGTGAGCCGGTGGGCCGGTGAGGCAGGCCGGTGTCACGAAAAGAAAAGGACAAGGAAAGGCGGGCCATTGGGCTGGTATCGGATTGAGAAAGGAAAAGGAAAAAGAAAACGGCCCAGTGAGCCCAGCAGAGGAGGAAGTAGGCCGGCGGGTTGGATGAATAGGAGAAGGAGGTGGGTCCGAGCCGTGGGCCCAGCGTAAGAGAGAGGGGGTAGAGTGAGGGCGCGTGAGAAAAGTAGGCCGGGGCTTTTTCGGGAAAACTTAGATTTCCTTTTGTAGAATAATAGATTAAATCTGGTTATCACTATTTAAATCACAGAAATTTCTAGGGGTGTCCAAAATTAGTGAAACCAATTTTGTTAGGCTTATTTTATTTTCCTTTATGCATTAAAATTTTTATACCCTAGGAAAAATAATAAAAAAATTTGGGTATTTATTTAATGCCTTTCTTTTAAGGTATTTAAATAAATACTTAATCTTTATTAAATACATAAAATATGGAATCACATTTTCATAATAACACATTATTGTTAACTCATAGGAAATTAAGTTTCAAGACTAGAAAATAATTATAACATTTTCTAAAAATAAAAGGAAGAGCCTTAGATAAGGTTAATAAAGGAAATAAAAATGGTGGGTTAATCTTTTCGGGTTTTTGTGTGTTGGCTTGCAACTTTATCATGATAAATTGTATAGTCCATTGTTGGCTTGCAACTTTATCATGAAGGAAAGTTGTATAGTCTTGTATTCAAAAAGTTGCATTACTAACCCCTGCATATGCTTTATCATAGACACCGAAGCACCGGAAGAGGATTTCTCGGAATTTTCAGAAGGATCTCCAGAGTTCGAAGAGATCATTGAGTTGGTCCCCTGTGAGGCCAATCCTTCAGACAGTGCTAACTTTTTTATAGAACAAGGCTAGCCCCGGTGCATTACACCTATTTATTTTGGAGTCATAATTTCATGTGTCCAATTATCGATTATTTGCTATATGAATGCACTAAGTCTAGGAGTTGATTGAAACTCATTCTTGTGCATTATCATACCTTGTTTTAAGGACATCTTTGCCACTTGTTCAAACATTTAGTAAGTAACCCAAGTCTAGAAATGCTTAGTTGCCTAAGTAATTGGTTTACCGAACCTTAAGGTGAAATGTGGGGTCATACATGCTATTTATGGAAAGATAGCTTGAAATTAAGAAGCGGACAGAAGCTAAGGATGTAGTTCTGTCTGCTAGATTAATTTGGTTAAGGCCCGATCGTTGTCTTAACCTCTGATCAAGTGAATGACATCTGATCACTTACTGGGTATGGGACCAGTAAAGCCCAATAGGTTAGTAAACTCTCTGATCGGGAATACTTCGTACCCGTGCTTGACGTGCTGGAGATTGGCAGGGGCGTAGCCTGAAAACTCACATGGTGATCAGGCCAGACATGGGGTCCCATGTGGGGGTGCGTCCCTGAGTCCGGGTAGTCTTATTCCCAATCATTGGATTTGCTAATCGAAAGGTCGTTACGTACGACCTGGACAGTCGTATATAACTGGTGATCAGGGTACTCTCTTGCATGATGTAATTTGATCCGGATCGCCGCAATTCTCGGTTATGAATGCACTTGATCACTGTTGAGCATCGTAGTTCGAATTCATGAATGCTATATCTTTCCACTAATATTTTGGTGTATGACTTAATACCTTGTTGTTTGCAAATAATCTTTTTATCATCATTTAGAATGGTTAGGTAATAACTTAATCGAAATAAAAGATAAAGCTAAGGTCTCACTTTTAGTAAGCTCTTTGGGCAAAAGTGTGTCAGCCAGTACACCGAAAAAGCTATCATATAGTTCCAAGAAAAGCTATTATATTAGTTAGTCGGGTAAGCCTTGCTGAGTACCCCGTACTCAGGGTTATCCCTTGTGGCTGTTTTCAGAAGCACCGCCGGAATCCACTGAGAAGGAAGCCCCGAAAAACTAGGGTATTGTTATGAGTCTCACAATACCCTTAGAAAAATCTTGAATGCTCATCTCCCACCTGAACCCGTTTATGTTTAATTCCTAGAACCTCTGTCTAACCTGCACTGTTAAGTTTATTTCAAACTACGTCTTGTAATAACTCGCACCTTATGTATGTATGTAAAAATGTAATATTTGTTGATGCTTTCCCATCGCGGAAACAATCCTGGTGTATGGCTATGAGACGTGACGTGGATCATTCGAGGAGTCCTAGGAATACTCGACGGACGACCGGATTTATATTGTTTTAAGTGCGTTTCGGATAATTGCTGTATCGGCAGCGATTAGGCGCATTTAAACCAGTTTAAGTTGGACGGTTCCGCCACACTTATACCTACCAAACTAGTCGGTAAAAGGCTCGGGGGTTGTATGCCACGTGTAATCGGCAAAAAAGTTTTTTCTCTGGATTTTAAGGGGAAAATGATACAAATTATAGATTGATCCTCAGCCTGATTCTTCGATTCAACCTAAGGCTTAGGGGCTACTCCATATGGAGTGCGACTTTCATCGCACTTTCATATAAAATTAGAGATGAAGGATTCAATATTAAGTTATATGAGGCTTGAGCACATTCTTGCCACATGACAGTGCTCGCGTACGTTTGAAGACTCAACCCGACGAAGTGCTCGAAGGACACCAAAACTAGTCGATGAAGCCTACAAAAGTACTCGGAACTGCTGCATTTGACTAAAAAGTACTCGATGGCTTGTCGTACATACATCTATGGGCCCACCAGAAAGTTTGGATAGTCCTAAATACAGGGCTGTACACCAAGACGTATCTGACATGGAGGCTATGGTGCAGGACAGTGTAGTCTACGTGGCAAGACAGGAACTAGTCGAGAATTAGGAAAAGTACTCGTAGCAATTAGAGTAGGACTCGCCTAGTCGGTCGAATCCGACTAGTATTCTTGTAAATTAACCGACATGTAACCATGCCCCCGGCAATATAAGGTGAGTCAGGGACCCTCTCCAAAGCAATTCAATCCAACCGACACATAGGACGTAGGGTATTACGCAATCTAGCAGCCCGAACGTGTCTAAATCGTGTGTTTGTGTTCACCTTTGAGTTCCTGATCTCGGCGAGCCCCATTAACCAAAATACTACCTCGGGCACCCCTGGTACGTTGCAAACACCGACAGACTATGCATATGTTGTAATTCTGAGCATGGATAGCGAAGCAACACATGTATGATCTTAGTAAAAAAAACATCTTTAAATCTACACCTCCGGTTCGGATCTCGAAACCCCCCACCTTACACAAGAAAGATCATGTCATGATCACCTCTATCAGCGCTAGCAGGTTAAGGATATGATCATAAGAACATGTCATACTCATCGGTAGATCGGGCATGCAAATCTGGTCAACACGACCACAAGAACACCCTAAGCAATCTATCATCAATTAATAACCCGATAAAGCATAAAACCATCAAAGGAGACACTTAGATTGCTAAGAACATGAATACATTTATTACTTCACCATGAATTATTGAGGGATAAGGGTACCCATGGTCCCCATCGATAAGGATACTGGTTAGCATGTCAGTGGGCCTGCCCGACCATATTGTGGTTGGAATGTCAGTGGGCCTGCCCGACCATACCATGCGGGTCAAGGTATGAAGACACGTGGAGCACAAGCCAGGAGGCCGAGCGAATTAATTCAGCCCGGATATCACGAGATACTTGTTGTAAACCAACTCAGATTGCCTACTAGAATTAGATCCTGTCTGATTGTAACCCTAGGTCGTCAGCCTATAAGATGGTCAAGGGTGCCCCCCAAAGGTGACGGATCCCACCTCAACTTCTCGCATCCCATACCAGTAATACAATCTACCAGGACACATAACATAGGGTATTACTCTCCGAAAGTCCGAACCTGTTGAAATTTGAAAACTATGTTGTGATACCTAAGTAGTGAACCAAACAGCTATAACGTTGTTCATTACTATTACCGCATCAAACCAAACAAAGGACGTAATCAGTGATTCCACCAAACAAAGGACGTAATCAGCGATTCCAAAAGAAAACCCCCCCTTAAACGCTACGTTAGCCGTGCAATTAACACTGACATGTGGGCCCATATGTGGCTGGAAATTGCACGTGTAAGTGAACATGTTTCGTACTCTCGTCCAGAAAGCAGTAGAGCAAACATGCACATACACACTTGTTTTCCTTGAACAGATGTCAGACAAAATTTCGAATTGCATCGACAAATTAAGCTAGGTGCACCACAACAGTAGCCTACAAGACATGAACTCGTGAACACAACCAATAGTTAACAAAATAGCAGAAGACTTCCCTCTTCACAATAAGACGGGATGGTAGCAAGCCCATCAACACAAGAAAAGAGAACGGAGGGTCTACATGTATCAGACCACGCTACGATGCTCCTATGGAACAAGCCTGTTGTCCACCCACACACAGCCTGATTAGAAACCTCGCTGCGGTCGCTCCTCTGCAACATTCACTCGCAGGGCACGGCCATCCAAGCTCTGTACAATTACAGGATGAGAAGTCATATTTTTGGGGGTAACAAAAGCTTTAATTTGGCTGTGGAATATAGAAGAGGTAGAAGATAGAATCACTCCACGGTACAGCCAAATTTGCTTCATTCAAGTACTACTGTTATGCAAATGGCAGGGAATCAACACTGACCTGTCCGTCAAGGGCAGCAATAGCATCATCCAATTCCTCCTGTGTTGCCATAGTTACAAAACCGAATCCCCGGGAACGCCCAGTTTCTCGGTCATAGACAACTCGGGCGTCAACTACTTTACCATGCTCGCTGAACAACTGCACCAATTTAGAGTCATCCACTTGCCATGGCAGGTTGCCCACATAAATCCTGAAAGAAGGCCCAAATTGTCTGGGAGATCTTTCTCTTTCCACACGAGAGCCTCTAGGAGCTGCTTTATTTACAGTCAGAAGCCTTCCATTGACATCCTGTCCACATAAACAGGTACTCAGCAACTCATGTAACTGTACATTCTTAAATTGTACTGGGACATCCACATCCATATAGGATAGAATCATGAAATTTCGAGATATATATATATATATCTGTGTGTGGAAGATAGCACTCATGCATAGCATATAGATGAAGTCAGTATAAAGTATTGAAGTTCACTTACAACAAAGCCTTCACTTGAACAGCACACAAACAGGCATGTATGTCTAAAATCAAAGTCCTTACAGGCATGTGCTATGGGTTGGCCGTGCAGGAGCTAGAAGATTAGGAGCACTTCTCCAGCTCCTTCCTTGTTCCAAGCCATTGCATGGGACTATGGGACGGGAGCAAGGAAAAGATACTTAGGTCCAGCTCAAGTTGAAGCTCCGGTGCCAGAAACATTGAAAACTATATTTTCCAACACTAGTTGAGACAGCAGCAACATAAGCACAGGGGAAAGGTGGGGAAGTGCTGACTTTGTTACTTGTTCAATGGCTTGTGGGTCCTACAAGAGGGGCTAGCACATTGCATGAATTTTTAGTACAGATGAATTTGCTGGTGTGTCAGTTAGATCCTCACACACCACTGCTCATGCCCTAGGAATGAGAAAAATATACCCCTATGCCCTAGCAATCTATTAATGTTTACATGAACCATATTTATATGCAAGCTGCGAACAGCATTCGATGCATAACACAGGTGTGCAAATTAGTAGTTAACAATGGTTAAATGAATTGTAACTAGCATAAGCAAACAAGGCTATTGTAACCATAACTAAAGTACTAAACCCAGAATTTATCAAGAAAAACAGCTCCATCAAGTCATCAAATACACTCACATAGCGATGGAACATCTCCACTGCCTTCTCAGCCTCCTCAACAGTACTCATGGTGACAAATCCAAATCCACGGCTCCGATCTGTTTCTCTGTTGTAAATGACCTGCATAGCAACAAAGTAAGTTTACTTCAGAGCACATAAGCAAACTCTTTTTTCAAGCCAGGGGGAACAGGAAGTCAGGAACACATATATCCTCGAACGAGCAAACCATGAATATCCTTGAACTAGGAGCATCATAAAAAAATCCATTAAACGCCTGACCTAACAGATACAGCTAGGTAGGCACCTCCATAGTGTGCAGAGGTTGGATGAGCAACAAGTGTCAAGTGTACATGTTCAGTGTCTTAGGCTGACAATTTGTGCTGAAAGCTAAACAAGGCTTAGGGCCATTTTGCTTAACAGCACATAACAGGTTTTTAATCACCTAGCCAAAGATGCTGTTCTGATAAGAACCTTTAATCACAGCAATATCTCAACACACAACAAGAACATCTCATGAAGCAATACCACATTACAACATACCGGAACCTAAAATATCTGAAGGAATAAGGTCATAATTCGGGCAAGTAGGCTAAAGTAGCTGCACGTTTGCAACTCCAAAAGTGCATTTCGCTACTCTTGCGTAGCGGCATAAAGACATTCGCACTACCTGACTAAAAGTGAAGCCGCTCCAGAATGGAGGCAGCGGAGCCAGTCAGAAGTTTAAATTGAGGCAATTTTTATGCATGGCGTATAAAAATTAAGGAGGCGGAACCGCGGAAGCAACGGCTAGTCTCACCTCCGCGACCTCGACGACGCCGGCCTGCTCGAAGAGCTGCGCGAGGCGCTCGCTGTCGACGTCGTAGGGCAGGTTGCCGACGTAGACCTTGGCCTCCTCTGGCGGCTCGACGTACTCCCCGACCTCCTCCTCCTCGACGGCAGCGTCCTCCTCCTCCTCCCCCGACGCGAACGCCTCCTCCTGCTCCGACTCGGCCCCGTCGGCGGCGGCCGGCTCCGCGTAGTCGACGCCGACGGAGGACTCGAAGGAGTCGGAGGCGGCGAGTGGGGCGAGCGGTAGGCGGCGGGCGGAGCGGAGGCGGAGCAGGCGCGGGGGCGTCGGGGCGAGGAGGACGAGGAAGGGGGAGGTGGGGGTGGTGGGCTTCGTGAGGGAGGCGGAGGTGCTGGCGGAAGCGAGGGCGCGGAGGGACGCCGCGACGGAGGAGGCCATGGTGGCGCCGCGGGCGAGGGGAGGGCAGAGGGGAATGGGAGGAGGAGGGGAAGGGGATAAGAGAGGGAGGGAGGAGCGACAGCGAGCGGGGAGGGGATTTTGGGGGTGGGGCGCCAGGACCAGGAGGTCCAGGAGTCGGCAGGGCAGCGCACGAGGAGGAAGAGGGACGAGCCGATATTTTCCGCTCGTTTTCGTATGGGCCGGGCCGCGGACGGGGTGTTCTACATGGGCTGGGCCGTGTATTTTGCTACTCGCATTTTTAGTCCAAGGTCAGCCAGTTTCCCAAATGGCTATCAAAAGAAAAAAAAAACAAAGTTCCCGAAATGGTTGTTAGTATTTGCCACATCTGATACAAATCACATCACATCGGGGAAAAAATGGAGGAGGAGAAAACATTTGCATATTCCAGGTAATCATAAAACCGTCGATCCAAGGTAATTCTGATGTGAGACCTAAGGTTAACCTAATGTCGACTATCAAACTGACTGAACTCTAGGTGGTACTTCCTCCGTCCTAAATTATAGGTCGTTTTGTCTTATCTAGATGCATAGATGTTTGTATAATATATACATCTATGCACCTAGAAAAGCTAAAATGACCCACAATTTGAAATGGAGGGACTAGCAAGCTTCAGAGTTCAGGCTGCACATCATCTGCCGTTCCATTCCCCATCCATTTGCGCTTCACCTGCGTGCATCAAAAACAAGGCTTCGTTAGTTATGAAATACTCATGCCCACCTAGCTAGGTCCAGATACTTTTCGGTGTGGTTGATGCAATTCAGATCCTTTTCCCCCCTCGTTTAGCGGTGTAGCAGTGCCACGAAAGAGAAATGTCAAATGTGTGAGCGTAGTGAAAGTTTGCAAATAAAACACGAGTGTGTTGGTCCGCTGAACGGCACCCAAACACTATGAGGTGCATATGCCCACTAGCCAAGGAGGCAAATTCTGAAATTCTACTCCCCCATTTTTCTGAGAGGTAACTACATTGAGATCAGCAAGACAGATTATGGCTCCAGTATCTGTAAATCTTTTGTTTGAAGTGATCAGATCAGAAACCTACCTGCACTAGCAGAACCGTCTCAGCAAGGTGGGGGAAGAGGAGTCCCCGGAGGCGCACTTGCAGCCTGCTCACTGCAGATCATGCCATTGCGAAACAATCAAAACTCTAGAACAACAGAGACATACTATACATCTAAATGCATTTGAACCAACACCTTCAGTTCCTCTGACACATACCGGATCCACTTGTCGATTATCGCGCTGTACTGGGCTGGTATCTTCCTCAGAGCTTCCAGAGCAAACTGATCCTCCTTCTCGGCTTGCGACATTTCCCTTGACATTATTTCGGTGAAATCCACAAACTGCAAGGAATACCAAAAGCAGAAATAGAAAAAAAAATCAAATCAAGCACATGAGAGAGAAAGAAACGAAATCCTCTATTTGAGAATAGTGTACATGTAACTATCATGTACCTGGAAATTGTCAAACAAACGCCGGTTATCGTGGCGGTGAATACGATCATCCCATGGCACATCACCAACTCCAACGAGGACAATAGACAAAGGGAAATGACTGCAATAAAAAAACCATATAACAACTCTATATCTACGTATGGATCTTTGCAAGTAGATTGAGCTTTCTCGACAAGGAGAATTAGGTGACTTAAAAAAAACTTTAGTTGACTATATTAGGTGACAGTTACCTGGCATGTATGAGAGCCTGAAGAGTCCTTTCTTCAAGGATGTTCACAGATCTTGTCTCATCCGGATACCTTGCTGAATGAGCACCAGTAATCATCGGAACCTGGGGCAAAATGAGCAAATACAAGCATAAAAATTTGTCAGTAAAGCAGTGGTAAGTCATCCGAAACTAGAGAAGGACAACTTCATTTATGTCAGATTAAACAAGGCCGTGGCGAAATGGAAAGCGCCTTATCTATTTGAAGAACATCTGCAATGCACAGTGATCACACTTTTCATACTTTGTTTAGTTAATCACCGCAAGAGCATAAATCTTGATATTTCTCATCTCTAAAAAAAACAGAAAGGACCATACATGCCAAGAAAGCTCAAATCTGACTGCCATATGAAACAATCGACGAGATTTTAATTAGGGCATTTACACAGAAAATGGCATGCATACCTGCCCATCAGCTATGATCAGTAGAATGTGGTACTGGTGCCTAGAAACTTCAACAATTCTCGTTGCCGTTTCTATGATCGGAACTAGAGATGTCGGCCCTAAACCAGAACCCACCGGCCGGTCAGTGAGTGTGATGGGGGGACAAACGGAATGACTGAAAGATGCATTGTACCAGAAAGCCGAACGTGAGGAGCGATCTCTCTGTATCGCTGCAGTGCTTCTGAAACACCAGTGCACGCCCGGCCATCTCTGTGGAAGTTGAAGACGTTTCGATCATGCGTCGTTGCTGAAACAGACGTGGAAGCAAAATGAGAACACCATATCTCTCCTCTCTGGTTTGTTATATGCAAAGGAACGAAGAATCAGAGGTCTTACTGTCCCCAAAGCCGAAGCATGGGATCTTGTTGTCTTCATCGTATGCTGACAGCGTCCTCCCAATAATGCCGATCGCCTGCTCGTACGGGTTTGGAGCGTTCCCGAGGTGATGCAGGCTTCTCCCGTTGAAACAATGCTTCCCTTAAATTACACAATCGATACTTCAGTCAGTTGTCATGCACAATGACTGGGAAAAGGGAGGGAAAAAAACAAGGTGATCTATGGTAAGAAAGAAAAGAAAAGAAAAGAAAATAACTGATAGTGTCAACCTGTCCATTCGTTGCTCCTGGTGAAATCCACCCCGATTACAAGGTTAGATGACTCGAGCCCAACCTTTTGGAGTTTCTCCTTCACCTGGATGGGGAGAGAGAGATACCCAACCCAAAACAACACTGGCAGCGTCAGGAGGTACTCAAGGGTTAGGTAAGTTCTTGGCTTCATGCATCTGTAATTCTCACGCCGGGGGTAATCGGTAATGAAATGGAGTGAAAGTGAGCATGTAGCTGACCTGATCCAAGGTGCTGCAGTTCTGGTCTGTTCCTGCCGATCCATGGCTTTCAGCGGTGACTCTCTTGAGACGAAGGGACCAGGTGAAGCAGAACAGCAGAAACAAAGTGGAGAAGATCATCTCCGGGCTACAAAGGCTCTAACGCTCTCAAAAGCAAGCAAGAAATGGCAGTGAAATCGATCAGGAGCTGGAAACAAGCAGGCTTGGGCGCAGTCGCACTCATCAGCACCTGGAGCCTTTTTATAGTTTTGGGGATGAGACGCAGCAAGGTGAATGCGATTGGCCGAGAGAACGAAACTGCAAGGCAACGACCCAGCAGGACTTAGAGAGGCCGCGACGCGATGGCAACGACGCGCAAAGGATGTCGATGGACACGCTGAAACGAGCAGCCTACGGTGTGGTGCTCTGCTGTGGTGGTGCGAGTGGTTGGTTGCCATGCAATTCTTTAGGGTATTACTACGTTATTAAACTTTTACACCGACGAGGTCGCTCTTAATTTTTGCATAAGAGATGGATGCGTCATGTCCAACTTTCGTCGTGTACGAATAAAGGAAACACGGCGGGGAAAGGAAGATTGGGATTCGTTTATACCTGGAAGAAAAGAGCAAAAGGCCGGCTTGTTGCTAGCCTGTTGGAATTTGCTCTCTTTCTTTGCTGGTTTTCAAAATCTTGTCCTCAGAGGAACCGCAGCTCAAGCACTGAAACTCTGGCGCCCTTGGGATAATCTGGATGATGGTTCAGGATCAGTGTATATCGATATTCTCTTTGCAGAAACGCGCTAGATAATTCCAAGAACAACCATTACCTGGAGGTTGAAAAGGCACTCCGCGTGCAGTGAGACGGCACACGACTTGATATAGCTGTTGACCAGGAGTGGCATCTTATTCGAGTCATTCCAATGCCGCATCCAATAGCAGTAGGCCAGCAACACAGATATATCAATTTTGCAGCTTCACACTGCTGTTTATTCCCACGATAGCTTCTCAAATATGAGTATTCAACATCTTTATTTGTACACTGGAAACTTGTAGACTTCCCCTTTACAGTGTCATGTACCTAATCTAAAGCAGCATAAACGGTTTCTCGTAATGAAGACCAACTGGTGTTCGTTTTCATCTTAAAATGGAACAATCTTGTCAAAGAATGGAAATCTCAGCATCTTCACTATATCAACTTTTACAATTACACGGAGCCATCCAACACTCTCGTCAGTTTTCCACTAAACATGCATCAACAAATTGGGAAAACATCTACACAAGAACGCAAATCAAAACAAAATTTACCGTTCCCCTTCTCTAAATGAAGGAGCAGGAGCCGTATATGTAAACTGTATAGACATGGCACAACTATATTATTAGGGGTTCAGATAGCTCCATCTCATTGGATGTCTGCTCCGTCTCCGCAGGAGGTAACCGCACATAGTTCAGTCCCAACCATTGCCATGGCCAGCACATGTATCTATGGCCATTGCGGTTAACAGAATCGGTTCTATTATCTGATTCTTCAAGCTGCCTGTTAAGCTCCTCCAGCCTCTCTCGAAGCCTGGATGATCGCAAATCCGCTAGTTTTAGAGACTTCTCTGCAGCATCGCGTGCTGCCATCGCTGCGGCTGCTGTCTCTTCCTTGAACTTCAGCTTGTTTTCAAGCTCCACCATAGCTTGCTTTGCCTCATCTAATTCCTTTCTAAGGGATGAGATCTGCGTGACAAAGCAAATCCCATCAGATTGAACTCAGCTAATCAAAAGTTTAAAAAAAGGATGGTTGAAACTGATGTTTCATCATCATAAACAAACCATCCATTCCCTTGCATCAGTTAATCTATGTATGTTCGCTTAAACGCAAGTCCAAACGCCATGGCACTATATCTACAAAGGCTCTATAATGCTCCATTGCAGATTGCTGTATGCTCCACACAGTCATCATGGCACTGTGCCGGCTATTGGTTCAGCCGCATCTTCTGCCACCACTAGTTGCCCAAGGCCTTCCTTGCATTACACATCGATAGGTGAAATTTGTCTATCTACGATGGGATAACTGCAGAAGGCATCTAACTTGTTTCTAAACTGAAATTATTTAGATGATTATTAAGCTAACAGGACCATATCTAGGAAGGAATGCACTTAAGAATACTAGAATGATAATCATTAAGTATGGACATGCAATTTGTAACAAAAATAGCAGCAACAAAACATACTCCCTCCGGTTTTTAACATATGAAGGGCCCCTCCCCTGTTTTCAATAAGATATGTATGCCAAATCATATAGTACTGCAGGCTTATGCTTGTCTCACTTATTAGTACCCATAATATGTATGTTTTGGATAATTGTAACATGTAGCAGAGGAAAATCTGCTGAATATCCTTTTTACGGGGAAAAAATCGGTTAAATGTTATTCTCACGGATGCTACTCTAGGTGTTGCAGGCAGTTCACTTTAGATATATTAAACATATAAGTTGCAAAACCAATCACGGTAGTTTGATTGCGCATGGGACAAACTCACTGTACTAGAAGTTACTCCAAAAGAAATCTTTCTAGTCAGATAACTATGACGCAAAGGTGACAAACATGATAGACCCATCAGCTTTTATGAGCAACCCCAACCCCTCAAGAAAACACAAACAAGACACCGAAAGCATAGAGACCAAACAGAACTATATGGAATATGTTTGTATTAAAGCACCTGAATCTGGAACTCTTGCTCAATTGATCTACCAGCTTCAGCTTCCTCCTCTGCTGCCATCTTCCATCTTTTAATCTCCTCTTCAGCAGCTGTCACATCCATCATCAGACCCTCAACCTGAACAGAGTGCATAGAATGTGATTACCCATTGATAATAACCTTAAAGAGAAATAAGTAGTGTACTTGAAACATCAAATTATACATGGGGAAGAAAATTACACTTTCATTTGCCACCCTTTCCTTCTCTTCAAGATGCTTTATTTGCTTTCTTAGCTGGACAATCTCTTTTTCCTGCCCTTCCAGCCTTGTTCTTAGTAGACCAGACTCCGCCCTTAAAGCCAGCAATTGCATAGATGATAAGAAGCGGGAAGCAATTTACAATGGTTCAAAGCATCCACAATAGGATATAGCAACGCAGCAATATCCAAATGTCTTTTTGTTGCAAGGAAGTTCAATAAGCATGTCTTAAAAACCATATGTTCAGTTTACACGAAACCTAAGCCAAATGATATTCTAAGTTCATTAAAGTCACTCTAAGTTCAACAGGCAGAGAAAACAAGGACTAGATGTACAATAAATTGAAACAGGGGATTTCTCTACCCCTAGAGGCTAGAACTGGGTGTGAGCAATCTTGGCCATGGAAATGAACTAAATAGAACCAAAGCTCATCTGTAACCAGCTCGCAAAACTAAAAAACATTCATCAGTCACAATAGCTACCTTAGTGCTTCGATGAGATGTTGGAGCTCAATGATCTTAACTTGGGACTCCTTCATGGTATTCTCTAGTGCCCCTGCCTGCAATGTTGATTGCATAACTAACAATTTAGCGCACTATGCATGCTGAAGAACTTGCAATAACATGGATGGTAGCATCAAATTGGCCATACCAGGGTATAGACCTCGTCCTTCTCCACACTCCCTGGCCTGTGCTCCTTCCGCTCGTCGAGTCCAATCTCAATGCCGGCCTCCCTCAGTCCATCCTCTGCAACCTTTAACACCTCGCTCGTAGTCGCCTGCAGTGCACTCCTGAGCAGCACCCCAATGTGCTCCTTCTCTTTGATCAGTTCATCCACCCTGTCCTCCAAACCCCTCAGCTTGCTCTCCTTGTCATCGATGCATGCCCCAACCTTCTCCAGGGCCATTGCCGCAAGCTCATAGGCCAATTTCGTCCCTTCCAGGGACACCTTGAGGCTTTCCTCAACGTCTGTCTCCTTCCAGACAAAAACCGAGTCTGACAGCGTGCTGGCAGCATCAGCATCGACCAGCTTGACCACCTCCCGCATTTCATCGTACAGCTTGGAGGCGCAGCCGATCTGCTCGGCGAGCACGGGCCTCTGCGCGTCAAGCTTTACCTCGAGAGATGCGATTTTGTCACGGAGCTCGGAGATCTCGGCTTCCCGCTGCGAGAGGGACTTGGAGAGGGATTCGCAATCGGCGGACCTGGACGCGACCGATGCCTCGAGCTCGGAGACCTCGATGGCGATCTGGTAGTTGCGGTGTTCCATCTGCTCCCGCGCGCGGTCGCGGTCCCGGTTGGCGGCGTCGATCTGGGCTAGGAGATCGTCGACGATGTCGTTGGCGCGCTTGAGGACGCCGTACGCGAGGGCGGGGAGGCCGGAGGAGTACTTCTGGGAGGTCGGGAGCGGGGCGGGGGCCGAGGAAGGGGAGGCCTTGGCGGAGATCCTCTCGAAGCCGGAGGAGAGCATGGAGGAGGCGGTGGAGGCCTCGGCCTGGAGCGCGGCGAGGGAGCGGGCGGAGGCGGCGGACTCGGCCTGGAGCGCGGCAAGGGAGCGCGCCGAGGCGGTGGACTCGGCCTGGAGCGCGGCGAGGGAGCGCGCGGAGGCGGCGGCCTCGGTGGTAAGGTCGTCGCGCTTGCGGAGCACGTCCTGCGCGAAGGCCTTGAGGCGGGCGAAACGGTTCTCGGCCTCCGCTAGGGAGCCCTCAGCGGCGCGGCGGAGGCGGCGCTCCTCCTCGAGCTCCGCGGCCAGGTCCAGCAGCCGCTGCTGCGCCTGGGCATCGGGCTGGGGCTGGGCCTGTGGTAGGGTTTTGTGGGCGGAGGCGGAGGCGGAGGAGGGAGGCGGGAGGGGGTCCTCGTCGACGTCGGAGAGGACGGCGGCGTCGTCGTCGTCGGCCATGGCGTCGGGAATTGGCCGGCCTGGACGGCGGCGGTGGTGGTGGTGGGTTTGTGTCGTCGCGTCGCGTGGACGGGGAGGTATCTTCCTTGCGGCCTTGCCTTGCCGGGTCGTTGGGCCAGCTGACTTGATTAGGTGCCGGTTCGGTTTTATTTTATTTTTTTCTGCACACAAAACGAACTGCTCTGTTGGGCTGTTTGGACACCTTCTGGAAAGATGATGACTCGGACCCGCCGTCTCGATGCGTGCGGCTACTTTTCAAGCTCCATGGACGGGCAGGTGAGGTCGCCGGAGACGGAGAAGAAAGGAGTTGGATGAAGCACCATAAAACAGAAGTCTTCAAAATTTTTTTTAAAAAAAGTCTATTTTACAACCCTCACCTATTTACTTTGTCCACTTAACCTCCTAAGCAAAATTTAGGTTCGTTTTGCTCCTCTAAACTATTTCATTTGATCCAATCTACCTTCTAATTAGGTTTTTTTTCTTCACATGCAAGTTGAGATTTAATTTCAGATTTTACCAGTTGAATTATAACACGATGCTCTACGTTAGAAAAATATATTAGTAATTTTTCATGATTACCTTTTATACAGTTTTATATGTCTAAGATCAATTTCGTATTAAATATTTCTAAACTATGAAAATAACCATGAAATTTTTTTTAACATAAGATATCATGGTATCTGCTCACAAAACTTGAACTCAAAATTCAGCCCATATACGAAGAAATAAAAAAGAAAAAATTAATTAGGGGATAGATTGGATTAAATGAAATAGTTTAGGGAGTAAAGTGAGTCAGGGGATAGATTGGATAAAATGAAATAGTTTAGGGAGTAAAGTGAGTCAGGAGGTTAAACTGACAAAACTGATGGACTAGAGGAGAGTAAAATAGACTTTTCTTTTTTTTTTTTTTTTGGGCGAAGGGCGAAAGGAAGGAATCTTCGTCTCGTATACACTCCGATGCTTCAGTAACTCCGCAACGGAAGGGAACGCATCAGCAGCGACACGAACAAGTTTCATTCCAATTTCACCTAGGACGCGTGTACGAATCTCGTAGTTGTATAAACTTTCTTCGAGAGCTTGATATTTATAAACTTGCAGCTGCATTATGCGGAACAATTTGTAAGCTGATTGAGAAACTTAACCGCACTCTTCATACACACTTACAACGGCGAAGAGCAAATGAGCTTTACAGTTTCTTTCCATGCAATCACAATTCACAACATACAAGCTACTTTTTCTACCAGCACTTGTTTAGATACCATCTGAATTCTTGGCGGCGTCACTAGCCTTTGAACCCTCATAGCTAGTTCTTTCATCAGTTTTTAGTCAGATGAATGTAGCGTAGCATCATCAGAGATGTCATAGCGACTGCCTATTGCCATATCTCGTGATTTTGTGAAGAAGCCATGACTGAACGCTTCTTCAGAATCGGAGATGTCATAGAGACCTCCTTTCACCATATCTTGTGAAGAAACCATGACTCAATGCTTCTTCAGCAGTCAACCTAGCTGAGGGCTCATAAGCGAGAAGGCGCTTCAGCAGGTCAATGAAATCCCCAGCAGAGTGATCCACGTGCTGCATCACCAGGTTCTGCGCCGGAGACAAAGGACCATTGTTAAAACAGTAAATAAAATCAAAAGGGTTTTTCAAAAAAAAATTAAAAGGCAGTTGCCAAGGAGAAATAGATGTATTGCCTTCGAACAAGAAAACTTGAGTCATTGTGCATAATAGCAAGGTGGGAAAATAAGGTTTAGTGAACAAATTGAAAATCCAGGAGGAAGCATTAATCATCCAAGAATTAGGAGCCCTGTCACATTTACCTGGAGGCGAGGCAATTTGAGAACAGCTCTAATGCTCTCCCTTGTTGTTGCCCCTTCTGGCCAGTTCAATTTTCCTCTTCTGACGTACTTCTCTGCATGTTGGCTGAGTTTACAAAAAGCAAGCAGCTAGAGTTAAGTCTCAAAGGAAGCATTAGGTGCTAATAGTGCCAATAGCACAGGTAAAAAAGCCATACTCTGCTTTTTCCAGCATGTGCCGTGGAAGAGACCCTAAAACTCTCTCCATCATTGCCAGGTGTTCCAAGTTCTCGTGGGTTTGGAACAGCGTCTCACCCTGTAAAATGAGGCCAATGATTTAATCAGACATTCACCCTTCTCAAGGATAGCAACAAACAAAATAAGAGAAGTACATACCGAGCAAAGCTCAACAAGTATACAACCAACACTCCAAATATCACATGGGTAGCTCCATCCATGCCCTTACAAGTTGCAACGGTGACATAAATATTAAGCTCCCGTTCCACAAGCAATGAAAATGGTGTATGCAATTGGGTAGCAACTACAGTCAAGTTCATACCCAAAATAACTTCAGGGGCTCGATAGTGCCTAGTAGATACAATGTAGCTGCGGTCCTGGTGATGGTATGCTGCACTTCCAAAGTCAATCAACTTGATGGCACTTGATTTTGGCAGTTTCCTTGAGAATGATCCATCCTAGATTGAAAATTTTTAGTGAAGATAACTAATGAAGCAGAAAGTATAGTTCAAGAGAAATAAGAATGAACTCGAGATTAAACTGATATCTCTTATGCGCCTTAGCAGCGACAGCACCATGTAGGTCCAAGCACACAAGCAGCAACCATATGCAATTAGATTAACTTAGTTTGCTTGTTAGCTAAATTAAGTAGTACCAACTTTGGATGGTTATGATTAGATGAGATCAAGTTTGTTAGCACCATTTGTAAGGGCTGGCTCTATAAAAATATGAGCTGGTGTATCCCATTGAATCAAGCAAGAATTAAGAAGAAAAGGTCCTTATTGCTGTGCCAAGAGCTTAGGCCCCCGGCTAGCCATCTCTCCTTCCCTTCCACCACGCAAATGCCAATTCATAGCAATGAGCACGGTCAAAATTTGTCTAAAATCTTTCCTATAGTTAATCTTAATCATGTAAATGGTAAAAGTACCTTAGAATCAGGTAACTTGACATAATCCGAAGAAACAAGAAGGATGTTCTCTGGTTTCAGATCAGTATGAATTAGCTGCAGACGATGCATAACTGCAAGGAAGGAAAGGCAAACATCAGGAAATAAATCATGGCAACCCATGTTAAGAGTGCTGATATAAAAAATAGACAATCCCAAAAGGCAAAGAAAACAGCACCAAAATAGCACAAAAGTATTTGAAAAATAAGAAAAGTTTGCTAAAGAAAGGGAAAAAAACATGACAAGCACTATCCACTGTCTTTCAAATGTGAAAAATTTTGGACTCGAAATATTGAGTTGAAGCTAAAGACGATTAGGACATCAGACACAGAAAACAAAAAAAGTGAGGAAGAATCTTGATAGAAAAAATTGACATATTTGAAGTTTGCAGGGTACTGTATCTACACACATGCAACAGATTCCAAAAGTTGCTCTCCAATCTGGCGAACTAGATCAATTGGGAATGGGCGGTAGCCAGTTTTCCGCAGAAAATCATATAAGCTTGGGCCAAGCTTCTCGCAGACCTGTTCATTCACCGAAATTTATTGATTGATTTGACCCCAATGTCTACTTGACAGGTTGGGGAAAATTCTATAAATCAACCATATACTTACAATACAAATATGGCTACGATAGTCAAACCAGTTCCGTATTTGAACACAACTGCAAAAACACTTGTAAGCATGTAGCCTGCCTCCATCACAGTAGCAACATAGTAGTTTTTAAGAAAGAAAATAATTTACATCACGGAAGTTATTTGTTTGGTTTCATATTGTGGACAAGTAAACATATGACTTACTGTTTGCCTGATGCATCGTTTCTTGCAAGCTTCTGTAGGACATCAATCTCTATCATTGCTGCATCACTGTACTTCTGTACAGAACGAATAACTTTAATAGCCACCATCTCTTTGCTTTCTCGGTCCCAACATTCCAGTACCTGACCAAATGTACCTAAACAACAAAAACATATCAAATATTACAGGTAAGTTTTGCTCAGTTCCATCATATAAATAATTTCGGTCGACATGGTCCTTCAGAGACAATAACAATGCCACCTTTAGATTCGCAAATTAATAAATTAAAATTAAACAGTTCACATTTTACAATATGAATACATGATAGCAAAGAAATACTAACCTTCACCCATTTTTCTGTATATTTTGTCTGCAAAAAAAAAGATATATTAGAACAGTGCCATTTCTGTGACTGCAACAAGTTCAGGAGCATTTATCAATAAGAAAACAGACAGCCGACATGCACTAAGAAAAAAGGAGCTTATGTCAAGATGAAACATAATGGTAACATCACTGGCTTTAGCTATAAAATAAGTCAACACAGACGACCTTGAAAACCTTGAACCACCATAGATTAGAAAGGAAAACTGAGATAGGAACATCCAAGTAAGAAATATTTTTTAAATGCCCTTTTCTGAATGAATTAGTTGTTTAAAAAATGGTCCCAAAAGGGTATCACAGCAAATAGATCAACCTTTAGCATTGAGGTATGTTTGAAAAACAAACGAAAGGTTTAAATGGTGATGCACATTTAAAAGAAAAGAATATGCTAACACAAGGTATCCGCAAAATTTTTTAGAAGAGTCAAAAAAAGGAAATCCAAGAAGGATAAACATCACATATCACAGAGATATTAATCCAATAATGATAGTCAAGTGTAATTACAGCGAGAGGTCAAATTCTCTCCGACAGCAAATACGTAATGGCCATCTTTATCGTCTTCTCTCCAAGGAGGGGAAGCATTTCGAGCCACACCCTTCGGGAGCAGAGACGAACAAGTATGGTCGGAATGATTTGCTGATAATAGCAGGCTGGCCACACCACCAACTTCTTGCCCACAAAATGTTCCTATCTGAGCCTACACACATCCATCCATTCATTTTTTTCATGCAAGAGAAAAATATAAACAAATACTTCCCCATGTGATGGTAACAGTGATAAGTGAGCCAAATAAGAAAAAAGGGATACAGTGGATAATAGCACAAGGAACACAGGCGTAGTACATGACAGATTATAAGTAAGAACTTGAAAGCATGTATTGTACATTCTTTCTTTCATTCCATCCACACCACACAGGAAAAATGGAACTAGGCAAGCTACAAATTACTTGTATTAACATGCAAACTTTAACAGATACCGCACTATTCAGAAATGTTATCGGTAGTTCTTATTTGATTAATTGAATCCAGTTAGATCATAATCATGTAGACCCAGCATAATAACAATCGCAACAGAATGCCTTGGGTGAATTATCTCAAACCATGTTCCTATTTCACAATTTCAGGCAGCAAGCTCATATAATTTATGACACTAGTTTATACCAAGATGTTTCCCATGATTAAAGCATCTTAAAGGGTGAATTGTCCACATATGCAAAATTTAATGTGTATCGACCCAATTTTTTGGTATTTTAAAAAAACTATGTGCAAGCTCTAGAGTGTGTTCTCAAAACAAGAAAAACGTGCAAGCTCTAGGGTGTGTTCTCAAAATAAGAAAACATGCAAGCTCTAGATGATACTAAAAGCTGTTCGGAGTCAATCTGGCTTGATAAAGAGTTAGCAGCACCCTCCAGAACCTTAACATGCTAATTTTGCAAGGCAGTTCTAGAAACTCTACAGATCCGGACTCTAAATTAAACAACTAGACCTAGATCCAGAATCTTCATTTATCCGCAATTCATAACAAGGTAATGACATAGGTAGCTAAATAGATGATCGATCCATGCGAAATCAAGCTAACCGAAATAGATGATTGATCCATGCGAAATCACCTCCTGGGGATGCCATATCTAGGCAAAACGTATCCTAAACTGCACATCGGAGAGCAGGGGAGTCGGTAAAAAGGGGCGTTTACCTCGGCAGCCGGCGCCACGTCCCAGCCAAGCCTCGGGCGCTTGCGGGGGCGGCCGGTGGCCAGATCGGCCGCGGCGGCAGCGCACTTGGCCGCCATTTCTGTTGCTCGTGGTGCTCCGATTAGCGCGTGTTCCCGAACGGGGAGGGGGGTTGTGAATTGGGGAATTGTGAGGAGGAGGAGGTCGCGCGAAGGGGAAAGTGGAGGGACGCCCGTAATATGCTGGGGAATGGGATCGGGTGCGGACCTGCTGCGGCAGGCCGGTAGCGTACGCCTCCTGCTGGTGCTGGGTCTGGTAGTTTGACCAAACGGAGGGAGCTCGCGCTGCGCCAAGATTCGTGCTTCATCTTGATGCGTGCACCGTTCCGGGATACTCCCGTCACCCGAAGGAAGAGGAGGGGAAGGTACCGTTAGCAGGTGGGTGGTGCTGCCGGTGGTGGGAGGGTGCGGCCGGCGGCGGCTCCGGCGGCGGGGCTCGGGCGGGCGGCGGGGGGTGCGGCCGGCGGCGAGGCTAGGGCGAGCGGCGGTGGGGGCGGCTGGCGGTGGGGCTCGGGCGACGGTCGTGAGAATAGAGGTGACGGAGGGAGGTGCGGGATGGGGAATAGCGGAATAGAACAAAACGTTTTTTTTCCATAACCAGTGGTATTGGTGGGTAATTATCCACCAACTCCACGAGGAGGTTCAAAAGAGTGGTTTCTGGAGCAGCAAAAGAGGTGCTCCAAAACTCCACCTTCATTTGCACTACAGCTCCATGAAGTTGACAACTCCATGGAGTTTTGGAGTTGGGGTGTTTGGCTGAATTTTTTTATGGAGTTGCTGGAGTTTAGGAGTGAAGCTGTGCCAAACAGGACCTAAATACATAATAATATCTATTAAACTAAAAAAAGCTAAAACGACTTATAATTTGGAACGGAGGAAGTAGATGTGACATCCTGGCCCAAGGCTTAATAGGATTGATAGAATACTCATACCAACAAGTTGCAACTTCTTTTCCGAAAGCTCATCCTCAAAGATCTCCAAGGTTAAGCGTGCTTGGCCCGGAGCAATTTCAGGATGGGTGATCGACCGGGAAGTTCTTCCCGGGTGCGCACGAGTGAGCACAAAGTGCGCAGAAAAGACTTGGGTTGATCTGTGAGGGAATTCTTGATATCCTAGAGAGCTGACAGGTGTAAGCGGGCCTGCGCAGAAAAGACTTGGGTATCCTAGAGAGCTGACAGGTGTAAGCGGGCCCGGGGGCGGGACGCCAGTAGACTATAAGACGGTGTTTGTTCGGTCTCATGTAACATAATCGTATTAGAGCATTCCAATCCAACTATCATATTGGAAGAATTAATAAGAAAATAGTACTCCAACAGTCTCACTTTATCTTTTCCTTTTCCCAATAATTCATCACAACTCTCTCTAAATAAATAAAGGATGAGTTATGAGACTCCCAACATGGTAACATTACGGCTGTTTAATTCGGTGGGATCTGCAATGCGTTAACACATAATTGGATAGCGGGCAATTTATGGCCCATTCCGCTCCTCCCTGACCGGTATCACATCGATTAAGCTACACTCATCTTACTCTACTGTTAAATAATTGCACCCAACCAAATAAAATCTGCAATCAACGATTCCACCACCAAACACCCTGTAACCTGATTCCCTCACCGTTTATGTTACCCGAGCGTGAACCAAACACATCTTAAAAGGGAAGCGAAAATACAGTAGTGAGTAGTGACAGTCTGATCATATATTTCTGCCACTGCAATCAAATTTCGCCCTGCATCGCAAACATGTGGCTTATGTATGATACTGTAAGAAGTATCAAGTTTCGATCAACCTCATGCTGTGAATGCATCCATTTATAGTCTCAAAAATCAAGCTAAGCGTACGAGTATGAAAGTTTTGATCAACCTCATGCACTTAGACAAGGAACTACAAAAAGAAGATGCTATGAATGCAACCATTTAGCCTCAAGAATCAAGCTAGCATACAATTATAAAATTTTGATCAAACTCATGCACTTGGACAAGGAACTACAAAAAGAAGATGCTGCGAATGCAACCATTTAGTCTCAAAAATCAAGCTAAGCATACAAGGAACCGAAAAGGAAACAGAGCATCAAGTTTGATCAACCTCCTTCAGTTGGACAGGGCATTGGAAAAAGATGATGTGAACACATGGCTGCAACCGCTCCTTTTAGTCCTTTCACTTCTACAGATTATTATTAGACAATAATCATGTAAAGTAGCTGCAGACAGGGGCATCATAGTATGATTGTCTACAAGTACCAATCGAGAAATCCTCATGTAAAGTACCCCCTCCGTCCCAAATTACTATTCATTTTGGCTTTTCTAAATGCATAGCAAAAAAAGTACCCCCTCCGTTCCAAATTACTATTCATTTTGGCTTTTCTAGATGCATAACTTTTGCTATGTATCTAGACGTAATATATATCTAGGTGCATAATAAAAGCTATGTACCTAGAAAAGCCAAAACGAATAGTAATTTGGGACGGAGGAAGTAGCTGCAGACAAGGGCATCACAGTATGATGGTCTACAAGTAACAATCGAGCAATCCTCAACAGAAACTAAATTTGGATCATATGGATTTCATTTCATTATTGAATATAACTCAGTTCCTATGGAATAATGCCATCAAACAATGAGGTCACATGAAATTTCGTATGCTAGACAATTCAGTCTAATGGTCTAATGGCTCAAAAATGGATTTCAGTATTGGCCATTCTGTCAGAACCTACAAGCAGCAGCCTGTCAGGATACACTTCAACATGCCCAAAAGCGCTGGTGCCAGGAGGACACTCCAATGCAGCCTCAAGAGTGCGGTGATGCACACCGTGCGAGTCCACAGAGTGGCCACCCTTGTGGTCATGCCCCGCAAAGCAGGCCTTGACACAGTTGTACCGGTGAACAATAGCCATAACCTCATCGTAGTTCCACATGAGAGCTGCCGGGGAAGAAGCACCGGGATCCATTGGGAGATGGCTGCATATGATGACATTTTGATGAAGTGTCGATGCGTCCTGGAGCACATCATTGAGCCAGGACAGCTGCTCCTCGCCAACTGCACCATTAAACTTCACAAATCGCCTGTCAACGCCAACCAGACCATCAGGGCTGTTCTTGTCAGTGTTTGGGTTCTTTTCATCCAGGAGCTTCGTTGCTGCTGCAGTCACAGGATGATCATGGGGCCAGCCAAGGCAACTGAAGTCATAAGCATCCAAAACAACAATTCTGAACTCAGGGCATGGCGAGAAGTCATAATAAGCTCGATCTGAATGGGTTGGCATCTTCAGCAAAGACACCAGCTTGCTGCGAGGAAGGTTGTAGAGGCAATGGTTGCCAAACATGTGATAGGTTGGCCCGTCAAACACGTTGAATTCATCAAGGACCTTCTGCACCGCCGACAGCGATTTGTCCTTTGGGCAGTAGCCATCGATTATGTCGCCAAAGTTGATCGAGAACTTAATGTTGCCATGCTTGTTCCATCTATTGACAGCCCTTTGGAGGACACTGATGCTGTGGCGGTAGTAGCGCGGGACGCCGAGGAATGAGCGGCCATCTGGGATATCGGCATACTGCACATCAGCAATTACACCAAACGAAAACATGGGTTCCTTCGCAGAAGCAGCAGCCACTCCATTTGCCACAGACATCATCGGAGATTCTGATCTCGGAAGAAATTATCCCTGTGCTGGAACTGAAGACAGACACGATGCATTCAGGACTCTGAAGCCAAGGGTGGCAATGGGGGTTTCAGTTGAACCCAAAATTTTATGGAGAACTTTCAGACTGAAATTTGTGGGCGCACCTTAAATAGGTCTGACAGAGTACTAACAACGTACTATCGTGTCCTCTGACTCTCTGAGATCGATCCACACCTTAAGAGCAAAACCTAATTGAACAAGGGATGGATGGGTTGGGTACTGATAACATAACGGACTCACAACAAGGGAATCCATCTATACAAGCTACTATGAAGCTAAGATTGCTTACCTGCAAAAGAAGGAATCAACCAAGCCCAGATGGATCTCCGCTCCGCCCCACCAGACCGAGCGAGGAGCGGCTCACAAAGTAGACAGGAGTCGAGACGAGGCCGTCGCCGAAAGCGTCCGCTGCTCTGGATAGACTTGGTCGGATTCCTCGGCGATCTCTGAAAATCTCCCACGGCCAGGGCACTGGTTGTCCTCCGACCGCACAACCTCGAAGCGCCCTCCCGAGGAGGAAGAGGAGTCTTGTGGAATTGTGGAACCTGATCGGGATCTGCCCCATTCTGAAGAAGCCCGAGCCCGGCCCAACATAGGTACAATAGACATTTGGGCCTGCATTTGGGCAGGAGCAAAATTTGCAGGTCCCAAAATTTAAGGGAGGGTTTTATTTTTCGACAATGTGAACTTAAGTTGATGAAAGCTCCCGTTGATGAAAAACAGGAGGAACCTGCTGGGCCACGTGCGTGGTGGGGTGGTGCCGTGGTGGTCACTTGCAACAAAGCACTTTTGTGTGTGTCAGATGGAATCGCAAAATTGATTTAGGGTGCTTTCCAACAAATTATGGAAATTTTTGTCCATCTGGATTCGAGTTTTTGATTTGCACGGGTACTCGTATTTTTTAAATTTATTTTAGACTTAATAAACATTATTCTTTTAGTAATAGATAGCGTGCCCATTAATAATGAGACGTTTTGGTGACTTTATCAATAATAAGATCTATCAGCTCAATTTCTCGATAGTACTCACAACGTTAGAGTTACATCGCATGTATTCATAGAGGTGAGTGTGCGTGTGTATGAGTGTTGGGGGGAAATATTAACGATCTCCTAAATACCGCTTAAAAGAACAAACATGAAGGCCCAGGCCCATCCGGGATAACGAAATCGCCGTCGAGCCCAACATGAGTGGGACTCCGCCTCGCCCGACCACAGTCCCGAGGTCGGGAGCGTCCAACCTCTTGCCGCGAGGCTCTGCCTCGTCCGACCGCGACCCCGGGGTCGGGAGCGCCCGACCCCTCGCCACAAGGTTCCGCCTCGCCCGACCCTGGGCATGGGGGTCGGACTCAATGGGGTCCACCTGACGGATATCCCCCTCGGACGCGGACCGGATAAACAGGGTAACGATCTCATGGGACCCCCTTGTCGTCCTCGTCATAAATGCGCCGCAGGCCTGGCAGGAAGAAGGATGACCGCGCTCCTCACGCAACCCGCTGCAAGTACCCATGCACGACCGCACTGTACAAGCTACAGTACCAGCGGCTTCCTTCCATTCGCCGCAAGGTACTCATGGCCTGCGCCGTCCGGAGCAGAGGGAAGACTCGCCCGTTCTCGGGACCCGCGCGCCCGGCAGCAGGGATGTGACGCCCGCTCTCTGCGAGCCATCATCAGAACGGCGGCATCCGCCGTCCCTCCCAACGGACACCAGAGTGGTGACGAAACGCCCTCATCATGACCCGGCGCCTACGGACACCGAAGGGGCTATCTGTAGGGCGCGACGACAGTTGGCGCACGGCCGACCTTCTCCTCCAGCATACGCGTCGGCAGACGCCGAAGGCCGGCGAAGGCGCCGGGCGCCTAGGAACTTGGATCCTCCCTTCATGTTGTATTTTTACCATACTACGTTTAAACTCTTTACTGCCCTCATCACCCGGTCTCTCCTGTAGCCCCGGTTGTCCCCTTACGATATAAAAGGGGCATCGGGAGCCAGAGATAGGGGATCGGCTTCTTCTCCCTCCAGACAAGAGCACACTCTCACATTCCCTTAGAGCACGAGCACCTTCAAGAGACCTGGGATTAGTCCCTCTCTCGCCGATCTGTAACCCCTACTACAGAACCCCGCGTGGGCAGCACGAGCATCCTCGATACTAGACGTAGGGCTTCCCTTGCCCGAACCAGTCTAATCCCGTGTCTCCCACGCCACCATCTGAAGCCTTACGCGCATAAAAGAAATTTACTAGTCTAAGTCTAGATCCGCAAATCTTGACAACGACAGTTGGCGCGCCAAGTAGGGGAGCCTTTGCGCGTACATCTCCAGCTTCAGATGGCCAACCACGACGCCAGCTTCGCCCCGGGCTCTCTGATCCGTTTCGGGAGCCTGGACTTCCTCGCCACCGGGGAAGGGATCGAGCTGATCCCTATCCTCGTCTTGCCCGCTCGTCCTGCCATCCTCGGCCCCGCCGCCGGGACGGCGGCGAGCGGCCGGGCGCATACCGGAGGGCCTTTCCCAGGAGGACGGCTTTTCAGGCTACGCAACGCCGCGGAGACTTACGACCACCTCCTAACACGATCCATGACCGTGTCGCCCGCGAGCAACGAGCTCGCGGGTGCGGCGAGGACGATCTCCGACACCGGCTCCAGCAACGGGAGCCCCCACCCCTCGCGTGAGTGCCTCATGGCCGACGTGCACTCCGAGAGGTCCAACGACAACGGCGCCGAGGGGAGACAAAGGACTCCCCCCTCGCGCGCCGCGGCTACGAAGAGAAGATGGCTTTCCCAAGGTGGACGGCTGCTTCATGATCTTCGGCGGCTTGGCGGCGTACGATTCCAAGCGCCAGCAGAAGCTGGAGCGCCGGGAGGTCTACGCGGCCGAGCCGGCAACGCCGGCCTTCCTCGACTGGTCGGGACCGGCCATCACCTTCGATCGGTCCGACCACCCTGGACGCGTCTGGCATCCGGGACGCTACCCCCTCGTCGTCGACCCCATCGTCGGCACGACGCGCCTCACCAAGGTGCTCATGGATGGGGGCAGCGGCCTCAACATCCTCTACGCCGAGACCCTCGACGCTATGGGGATCGACCGTTCCCGCCTCCGTCTCAGCAAGGCGCCGTTCCACGGCGTCGTGCCGGGGAAACAGGCAATGCCTCTCGGGCAAATCGACTTGCCCGTTACTTTCGGGACCCCCTCCAACTACAGGAAGGAGGTCCTCACCTTCGAGGTGGTGGGGTTCCGCGGAACCTACCACGCCATCTTGGGACGGCCATGCTACGCAAAGTTCATGGTCACCCCGACTACACCTACCTCAAGCTCAAGCTGCCGGGGCCCAACGGGGTCATCACTGTCGGCACGTCCTTTCAGAAGGCGTATGAGTGCGACGTGGAATGCTGCGAGTACGCCGCGGCCATCACCATCACGAGCGATCTGGCGGTCCAGCTCGCGGAGGCCACCGAGGGCCAGCCCGACTCCAAGCAGCCGGCCGCCTCCTTTGAGCCCACCGAAGGCATCAAGGAGGTCCCCCTCGATCCCAGCAGTTCCGACGGCGGGGTCGTGCGGATCAACACTACCTTATCCCCCAAATAGGAAAGCGCGCTCGTCGACTTCCTCCGCGCGAACAGGGACGTCTTCGCGTGGAAGCCCTCGGACATGCCCGGCATTCCGAGAGAAGTCGCCGAGCACTCCTTGAACATGAAGGCCGGCTCCAAGCCAGTGAAGCAAGGACTGCGCCGCTTCGACGAGGAAAGGCGCAAGGCCATCGGCGAGGAGCTCCAGAAGCTTTTGACAGCCGGATTCATCAAGGAAGTGTACCACCCCGAGTGGTTAGCTAATCCTGTTCTTGTACTGAAAAAGAACGGGAAATGGAGGATGTGTGTTGATTATACCGGTCTAAACAAAGCGTGTCCAAAGGATCTGTTTCCTTTGCCACGCATAGATCAAATAGTCGACTCAACCGCCGGGTGCGAAACCCTCAGCTTCCTCAACGCGTATTCCGGCTACCATAAGATCGCAATGAAAGAGTCCGACCAGCTCGCCACCTCTTTCATCACCCCTTTTGGCCCCTACTGTTACGTTAAGATGCCATTCGGCCTCAAAAACGCGGGGGCTACTTTCCAGCGATGCATGCTAAAGTGCTTCGGGGACCTCATCGGGCGGACCATTGAGGCTTACGTTGATGACATCGTGGTCAAATCCAAGAGGGGCGATCAGCTTGTTCCCGACCTTGAACTAGCCTTCAAAAGGCTGAGGGATAAGCGTATTAAGCTCAATCCCGAAAAATGTGTGTTCGGAGTCCCAAGGGGCATGCTGTTAGGCTTCATCATCTCCGTGCGCGGCATCGAAGCAAATCCGGAGAAGATAGCGGCCATCAGCGACATGGGACCCATCCGGAACATGAAGGGAGTCCAGCGCGTCACGGGATGCTTAGCGGCCCTGAGCCGCTTCATCTCGCGCCTTGGCGAGCGGGGGCTTCCTCTCTATCGACTCCTGAAGAAGACTGACCGCTTCGAATGGACTGGCGAGGCCCAGGAGGTACTTGATCGGCTCAAGGACCTCCTGACGAAGGCCCCGATCCTAGTCCCGCCAACCGACGGCGAGCCCCTCTTGCTCTACATCACGGCGACCACCCAGGTGGTTAGCGCGACCCTGGTGGTGGAACGAGAAGAGGAGGGACACGCTCTCAAGGTGCAACGCCCGGTATATTTCGTCAGCGAAGTCTTGTCCGAATCCAAGGCGCGTTATCCGCAGATCCAGAAGCTCATATACGCCGTCCTCATCACGAAGAGGAAGCTGTGCCACTACTTCACCTTCCACCCGGTAACGGTTGTTTCGTCGTTCCCATTAGGCGAAGTGATCCGGAACCAGGACGCCACGGGACGGATCGCGAAGTGGGCACTCGAGCTCATGGACCAGGGCATCACCTGCGCCCCCCGCACTGCCATCAAGTCCCAGGTACTCGCTGATTTCGTGGCAGAGTGGACGGAGATTCAAACGCCACCAGTGCCAGAGAAGCAGGAGTACTGGACGATGTACTTCGATGGGTCGCTGATGAGGGCCCGTGCCGGAGCGGGTCTCGTCTTCGTCTCTCCTCTAGGCGTGCGCATCAGGTACATGATCCGCCTCCACTTTCCTACGTCCAACAATGTCGTCGAGTACGAAGCCCTCCTCAACGGGCTTCGCATCGCCATCGAGCTGGGCATCCGTCGGCTAGACATCAGGGGCGACTCCCAGCTAGTCGTCGAACAAGTCATGAAGGAGTGGAGCTGCCACGACCCCAAGATGGTAGCCTACTGCAACGAGGTTCGCAAGCTCGAAGACAAGTTCGACGGGCTGGAGCTCAACCACGTCACAAGGCGCTTCAACGAAGCCGCCGACGAGCTGGCAAAGGCAGCATCCAGCCGAATGCCCGTCCCCGACGGCGTCTTCGTTAGCGACCAGTTGAAGCCTTCAATCCATTACCCAGAGCCGGCGGGGGTCGGCGAAGCACCCCCGGCCCCGGGGTCGGGCCCCGACCTAGGGGAGGTCGGCAGCACGCCACCTATCCCAAGCCCGGGCGCCAGCCCCGACGGGGTCAACACCGCTTCGCCTGACTCGGCCCCGGAAGCCGATCCCTCCGGCCCCATGGTCATGGAAATTGCGGCAGACCCCACGGTGGGGGCCGACCCCTCGGCCGACTGGAGAGCCCCATACCTCGACTACCTTGCCCACAACGCGCTCCCGGCGAACAAGACGGAAGCCCGTAGGATCGCACGCCGCGCCAAATCCTTCGCCATCATCGATCAGGAGCTCTACAAGAGAAGCCACATCGACATCCTCCGGCGCTGCATCCCGGTCGAACAGGGAAAGGCACTAATCTAGGACATCCACGTCGGAGCCTGCGGCCACCACGCTGCGCCAAGGACCCTCATCGGCAACACCTTCCGACAAGGTTTCTACTGGCCGACGGCGGTCGCCGACGCCACCCAGGTAGTCTGCACCTACGAAGGGTGCCAATTCTTTGCGCGCCAAACTCACCTGCCCGCGCAGGCGCTACAAACCATCCCTATCACGTGGCCGTTCGCGGTCTGGGGGCTGGATCTCGTCGGGCCCTTCAAGAAAGCGCCCGGGGGCTTCACCCACCTACTGGTCGCTGTTGACAAGTTCTCTAAATGGATCGAGGCAAGACCAGTGGCGCAAATCAGGTCCGAGCAGGTGGTACAGTTCTTCACTGACATCATCCACCGCTTCGGGATCCCCAATTCCATCATCACCGACAACGGCACGCAGTTCACCGGGAAGAAATTCCTCCAGTTCTGCGACGACCACCACATCCGAGTGGACTGGTCGGCCATGGCACACCCCCGCACGAACAGGCAAGTCGAGCGAGCCAACGGCATGATACTCTAGGGTCTCAAGCCACGGATCTTCGACTGCCTCAAAAAATTCGGCGGACGGTGGGTTGCCGAGCTCCCCGCAGTCCTTTGGAGCCTGAGGACGACCCCTAGCCGGGCGACGGGCTTCTCCCCGTTCTTCATGATTTACGGGTCTGAGGCCATCCTGCCCAGCGATCTAGAATACGGATCGCCGAGGGTCAAGGCATATGACGAACAAGGGAACCAGGCATCGCTCGAAGACGCACAAGATCAACTCGATGAGGCACGAGACGTAGCCCTGCTGCACTCGGCTAGGTACCAGCAGGCCCTACGGCGTTACCACAGCCGTAAGGTGCAAGGTCGAGCCTTCAACGTCGGCGACTTGGTGCTCCGCCTCGTCTAGGACAACAGGGGTCGGCATAAGCTAACTCCCCCGTGGGAAGGCCCTTTCATCATTGCGCAAGTGCTGCGGCCAGGCACCTACAAGCTGGCGACTCCCGACGGGCAGATCTTCAGCAACGCCTGGAACATAGAACAACTAAGGCGCTTTTACCCCTAGCTTTTATTTCCAAGTTCTGCACAGACTTGTCTGCAATTTCGATAGTTTTCTTTTTGCGGAAAAAAGAAATTCCAAGCCGTCTCTGTTCAGGCTTTTCCCGTCAAGCTCAGGGGCATCCAACCCTGGCCTCGCTCCAGGGCCACATACCCCTTGGGGGCTATCAGGGGCTCCAGCCCAAGCCACTTGGCACCATCTAAAAGAAACGTTTTTTCTTTCGAGCCGAGCCCCCCTTTCTAAACTTTTGGACACAAAAAGGAAAGAGTGCGCGAACGATGTTCAAGCAAGATTGATCGGACTGCAAAAAAACCTACGCCCCAGCGGCTACGGTGCCTTCGCTCATCAAAGCTTACTGACACACCCGACAACGCACTCTAAACTTTCAAGTCCAAAGGAACAATAAAGGGGATCGGAAACTTTCGCACGGCAAAGTTATAGAAAAGGCCTCTATGGCCACCACGCGATAAGTCCGAAATTGATATATTTACAATTTGGGCGCCAGCCCGGTACAGTTAACCCGACGGGGAATCTTCAGGAGGGACGGCCTCATCCTCCAAGAGCTTCGCAAGGGCCTCCGCCGGGGTGAACACCGCCGCGTCAATCTCGTCCAGCTCGGCCTTGGAGTAACCGGCGGCGTACCCTCCGCTCATCCCGGCAAAGTTGATGCCGGAATAATGGGAGCAGAAGACCCCGAAGGCGCGCCGCACGCCGGTGTGAAGTGCATCCACGGCGATCTCGCGGCTCCGGCGGCGCATCCCGAGGACACGAGCCGGCAGAGAGCTTGACCCCTCCTCCGGAACCACGCCAAGGCCGTCGTAGACGACGCGGACCGCATCCCGCAGGGCGCCATGCTCACCACGCTCCGTATCGAGCAGGTCCCTCAGCTTGACGAATTCACCTGTAAGAACCATCCGGAAGACCCACCAAGTCAGAAACCACCGCAACACCACGGAAACACAGAAACGAAAAGAAGTCTCACCGTCGGACCAGGCCTTCAGCTCGCGCTCCCGGTCGGCTCCCTGAGACACGGCGGTCTGGAGTCCCTGCACTGGCGACCGGAGTTGACCGACCTCCGCGCTAAGGTCAGTCGCCACCTTCTCGGCCTCCTCCTCCCTGACTTTCTCGGCGTCCCGGTCCTGCCAAGCCTTGTGCCGCTCGCGCCGGATGCGCTCGATGGTCTTCTGGAGGGCTTCATGCTCCCCCCTCAGCCGTGCGAGCTCCTCGGCATCGCGGCGGGCCTTTTCGGCGGCGGCCTGGAACTCCTCGCGGTCAAGGCGGGCCTTGTTGACGACGGCTTGGAGTTTAGCTTCCGACCGCCGAGCCTCCTCCTGCACCGCTTCCTCACGCCTTTGCAGGTTGCCGATGACCCCCTGGGCGGCAGCGACCTGCATAGACAGCTCCCTGGTTCGCTCCCTCTCCACGTTGAAGCGCTCCCAGATCCCCCGCTCCAGCCGAAGGAAATCAGATTTCCCCCGACTGCACTCTTGGAGAGCCTGCAAAGCAACATGCCGTCAGGGACAATGCAATGGGAAAATGATAATCGCCAACAGGAGCGGCAACGTACCTGGCTACCAGGGAGGACGACGTTGTCCAAAGCTCCCATCGCCGAGGATAGAGCCGCGCGGGCGTTGGCGAGGCCACCCTGCACCGCCTGCCATTTGTGCCACTCCGCGGCATCATCCAGGGTGAAGAGGTGCCTCGGCAGGTCCTCACGGGACGCCCAGCGTAAGACAGACCCCCTCCACGCCCTGGGAACGGGAGTGGCCGACGCCGAAGCGGGAGTTGACCTGGCAGCCGCCGAAGCCACCGATGGCCTCGACGCCTACACGCTCGTCGCCGTCAGGGTTGCCGCGGACTCACCTGACGGTCCCGCCACCTCCGACGCAGGCCGCGGGACAAGTACCCCCGCGGTCACCTCGCCCTCCGCCGCAACCGCCGAGGGAGGCTCCCCCGCTCCTGCGGGAGTCCCTCGAGCGGGCTCCTCCGCCGCTGGTGTCACCTCCACTGGGACCTCCGGGGCGGAGGTCCCCATCTCCATCACCGCTGCCTCCTCCGCCGCGGCCACGGAGGCCGACGCTCCCTCCTCTGTCGCCGCCGCTGCCGATCCTGCCGCGGCTGCAGGGACATCCATCCCGCCTCCCGTCGCCGTCATCCCCTCCGCCTCGTCGGCGTCAAGGTCGATCACCTCCCCGGCCTGAGGACCCTGGGGGACGACACTCTGCGCCGGAGGAACGACCGGGGAAGCAGAAGGTGGAACGGGGTCCGCTCCCCCTCCCGCGACCGACGCTGCCGTCGCTCCGCCAGCCGCCGTCACGGGGGCCGCCTCCGCGGAGTGATCTGCGACCTCACCAGGGACCCCGCCGCTCACCGCGGGCGGAACTGCGGTCCGCCCCACGGAGGACGACGACACCCGCAACGCCTTCTTGGGTGCCAGCTGCAGGACGAGACCACGGGGGGCGGCGCTGCACATCAATGAACAAACGCCAGTGGGAACGAACGCGAGAAGGGGAAAGGAACGAGACGCACGAGGAAGGCCAACTTACGTTCCTGAAGAACAAGGACGACGCGCGCGCTTCGCCTCGGGGCCCGACGCCGACCCCGGGGCATCCGGCAGCGGCCGCTTGTCGCCGCTTCGCTGCCCTCCAGTCTCGGACGCGACGGCGGAGGCGGTCTCCGCGGACCTCCGGGGAGCGCCCTGGGCGGACTCCTGGAGGGCGCCCCGCGCCGGCTCCTGGGCAACGGTGGGGGTAGGCTCCGAAGCCCCTCGGGGGGCGCTCCGCGTCAGCTCCAGGGAGGCGCCCCGTGTCGGCTCCTGGGGGGCGTCCCGCGCTGACCCCTGGGGGGCGTCCCGCGCCGGCTCCTGGGAGGCGCCCCGCGCCGACCCCTGGGGGGCGTCCCGCGTCAGCTCCTGGGAGGTGCCCCACGCCGACCCCTGGGGAGCGTCCCGCGTCAACTCCTGTGGGGCGCTCCGTGTCGACCCCTAAGGCGCAGCCCCAGGGCCTTGCGGAACCGAGGTCCGGGCGGACGTCCCCTCCGACTCATCCCCCGCGGCCGTCTGCGAGCGCACCTCCCGGATTACGAGCGCGCCCGACCGGAGGGAGGAAATCAGCTCTTCCCCCTCTTCATCATCTTCCTCATCTTCATCCTCATCATCATCATCATCGTCGTCATCGTCGTCTGACACGACCCACCCTCTCCGCCGCCATTGGAGCTCCTTGGCGGCCTTCTTCTACCTTTTTGCCGTCTCCTTGTCCTTACGGCGCTTCTGCGCTTCGGCAAGGAGACGATTTTGCGTCCGCCGATCGGCGTCCTCCGGCACCGGCGGGTGCGAGTCCACGACCCGGGTCAGCGTGCCATGCGAACGTGAAATGGCCCCGTGTCAGAATGACGACTACAAGACGTGAAGAAAGGAGGTCAGCGCCCCAATCCCTTACTAGGTCGACGAAGCCCGCGTCCGGGCGCATCGGTGGGTGCCCAGGCACTGAGTACTCAGCATCCTTGTCCTCCAGCACCTCCCGAATCCGTTGCCTGATCTCGAAGGCAGCGAGTGCACCCGCCGCCAAGGCGGTGCCCTCGGTCGGCGTGTCCGGAGTCATGGCGTCAAGTGAGCGGACCCGGAGCATTAGCGGCGCCACCCGCCGGGCATGGTACGCCCCAATGACCCCGGCGCCGCTAAGACCCCTCCTCTTCAGCTGCTCGATAGCTTGCAGCAGGTCGAGGATCCGCTTCTTCTCCTTCTCCACCGGCCCGTACGCCCACACCTCCGGCGCCACGTCGATGGTACGGCCGGTGAACTCCGGCAGGGAGGAGTCCGAGTAGTTCTTCACGTAGAACCACTGGTTATGCCACCCCTTGTGGGACGCCGAGGTCTTTATCACCCTATACTCCTTGGAGCGAGTATGGCGGAGGTGGATTCCGGCGCACCCAATCGGCACCGGGGGCGACCGCTGCTGGCTCCCCCTCTTCTCCGTCTTCTGGTACAGACTCATCGCGAAGAAGTACTTCCACAGCGAGAAGTTGGGCTCGATGCCCAGGAACCCCTCGCACAGTGCAACGAACGCCGCAATGTGCTGGATCCCGTTGGGGTTGAGGTGCTGAAGCTCGAGCCCGTAGTAGTGGAGGAGCCCCCGGAAGAAGCGGCTCGGTGGAGTCGCGAACCCCCGCTCATGGAAATGAGCGAAGGAGACGACGTAGCCGGGGGGAGGCGACGGCACCTGCTCCGACCCCGGCAGCTCCCACTCGCTCGCCTCCGTCCTCTCGTAGAGGAGGCCTTTTCTCACCAGGCCTTCGGCACGCGAGGAGTTAAAGTGGGAGATCCCCCAAGATCCCATCGCCGGAGGAGGAGGAAACTTGACAGGGGTGGGAAGCGAGGGCGCAGCTTGGAGCGTAGGAAGGCGAAGTGGACGCAGGTGAGCTAATGGCGAGTCTGAAGGCGAAAAGGCTCGAAAGCAGAAGGCGGGCGGAACCGGCGAGGCGGGGCTTCCGTTTTTATAGGAAATGCGCGGGGGAAGCAGAACCGACGCCCCTGTCGCCATAAATGCGGCACCAGGTACGCTCCCGTCACGCCCACTTTCTTTTCGGAAACCGCACGCACGATCGGCCGCGAAAACATCCTATCTTCCTCGATTCGCGGGTCGACGCCCTCCATAACTCCGTCTCCCGGAAGGCACGCCCACGGCGTCCCCCACGTTCGGCCCAACACGCGACGTCCGCCCCGATTCGGCCCAAGGCCCACCGAATGGTAAGAAAGGGATACGGGGCTGAAAACGCCCCTACGGCCCATTACAATCTAGAGGTTCGAAGGCTGGCCCGCCACGGGTTCGACAAGTGTCTCAGGACATCCCCCGAGCGAGGGGTGAGAAGGGACGGGTCCGCTAGCGGCCAACACCCTGGCGAGCGAAAGCCAAGGGCGTCCTGACCTCACGTTCGAGTTCTGACCAGCGTAAAGTTCACGGTTTTTCCACGAGGAAAGGCAACGAGCCCCCGGATCCGGCCGAACGGACCCGTGAACTATATGAACTGGCCGGCTAGAGATTGGAGTATGCCACCAGCTTGGCCCGAGCCGGACCCCCCCCGAACGGGGACCGGGACTCCACTCGAACCTACCCGTTCGCAGCTCAACGAGCACCACGGTTCGTCCAACGAGGATAACGTGGCACGGCTCAACCCCTTCGTCCTAGCGAATGGACGCTTGAGGGGCAACGATCAAAAGTCGACCTGGCCTCCTGATCAGTCTCCTGCAACGCGCGGGGGCTCGGGGGCTAGCATCGCAACCAACGACCACGCGAGTGGTCGCTCGTAGGCTCCCCGGCCAAGCTGGGCTAAAACAAACGCACCCTACCCCCAACAAGATCTCCGGCGAGACGGCGAAAGAAGCCTCCGGAGGAGCACTCTTGCTCCACCACAGGCTCGGGGACTACTGTTGGGGGGAAATATTAACGATCTCCTAAATACCGCTTAAAAGAACAAACATGAAGGCCTAGGCCCATCCGGGATAACGAAATCGCCATCGAGCCCAACATGAGTGGGACTCCGCCTCGCCCGACCACGGTCCCGGGGTCGGGAGCGTCTGACCTCTTGCCGCGAGGCTCCGCCTCGTCCGACCGCGACCCCGGGGTCGGGAGCGCCCGACCTCGCCACAAGGTTCCACCTCGCCCGACCCTGGGCATGGGGGTCGGACTCAATGGGGTCCACCTGACGGATATCCCCCTCAGACGCGGACCGGATAAATAGGGTAACGATCCTGTGGGACCCCCTTGTCGACCTCATCATAAATGCGCCGCAGGCCTGGCAGGAAGAAGGATGACCGCGCTCCTCACGCAACCCGCTGCAAGTACCCATGCACGACCGCACTGTACAAGCTACAGTACCGGCGGCTTCCTTCCATTCGCCGCAAGGTACTCATGGCCCGCGCCGTCTGGAGCAGAGGGAAGACTCGCCCGTTCTCGGGACCCACGCGCCCGGCAGTAGGGATGTGACGCCCGCTCTCCGCGAGCCATCATCAGGACAGCGGCATCCGCCGTCCCTCCCAACGGACACCAGAGTGGCGACGAAACGCCCTCATTATGACCCGGCGCCTACGGACACCAAAGGGGCTATCTGTAGGGCGCGACGACAGTTGGCGCACGGCCGACCTCCTCCTCCAGCATACGCGCCGGCAGACGCCGAAGGCTGGTGAAGGCGTCGGGCGCCTAGGAACTTGGATCCTCCCTTCATGTTGTATTTTTACCATACTACGTTTAAACTCTTTACTGCCGTCATCACCCCGTCTCTCCTGTAGCCCCGGCTGTCCCCTTACGATATAAAAGGGGCATCGGGAGCCAGAGACAGGGGATCGGCTTCTTCTCCCTCCAGACAAGAGCACACTCTCATATTTCCTTAGAGCATGAGCACCTTCAAGAGACCTGGGATCAGTCCCTCTCTCGCCGATCTGTAACCCCTACTACAGAACCCCACGTGGGCAACACGAGCATCCTCGATACTGGACGTAGGGCTTCCCTTGCCCGAACCAGTCTAATCTCGTGTCTCCCACGCCACCATCTGAAGCCTTACGCGCATAAAAGAAATTTACTAGTCTAAGTCTAGATCCGCAAATCTTGACAACGACAATGACTGTCTACGTGTATATCATGTTTAGGAAAAAAACATCAAGATATTAGTGCGGTAGAAAAGTGTTTAAATACCAAAAATGAATTGTATGCCTTTTCTATTTATTTTAATTAATTTTTTGGCTGAACAAGCTACTAAATTAACTTAATATGTTATTAGAACTAGATCTCTCGAGCTTGTATCTTGGCCATGGACACGAGGAGTGTTGGAATACACGTAATTACTTTTCCTGTCATGTAAAGGTTTTGGGTTAATCTTGCCTGTGCATGTAGCTTAATGAAAAGGCCAATAGACTTTTGTAAAGAAATAGTTAGTCCTACAATTCATCTTTAGTGCCCAGAACTTGTCATGCTTTTGTCCGTGAGGCGAATAGATATGCGATGTTGTTTGTTGAAGCTGCTGAAGATACTGTTGCAATCCTCAGTCGCGTCGAGATGTTAATGTCCTAAAAAACAGTTGTGGGTGTCCCAGACAAATGGTCAAGGAAACAGCTTATTCGAATGCACTAAACTTTATTTGTATCAATTTCAACGAAATAATGTCAAGCTACTTGGAATTTGTCCTGTTATAAATTTTCATCCGAGGTCTCATTCTGTCAGAGCCTACAACAGCTACAAGCACGAGCGTGTCAGGGTACCCTCGACGTGCCCAAACGCGCTAGTGCCCGGGGGGCACTCCAGCGCGGTGATGCACGGGCCGGCACGCCGTGCGAGTCCACGCAGCGCAGCAGCCGCGCCCGGTGGTCGTGCCCGGCGAAGCAGGCCCTCACGCAGCCATACCGTGGACCACGACCGCCATCCCCTCCGCCGTAGCATGCAGTTCCACATGAACGACTCCGGGAACGCCGCGCCGGGGTTAGTCGGGAGGTGGCTGCACACGACGCCGCTCCCCCGGCGCGCCGACGCGTCCTGGAGGACGGCGTCGAGCCAGCACAGCTGCTCCTCGCCGATGGCGTGCGCCGTTGTACTTCACGAACCGCCGGTGGAAGTTGTCGAACTCGTCGATGACCCTCTGCACTGCCCAGAGCGACTTGTCCCTGGGGCAGTACGTTCCCGCCGTTGACGATGTCGCCGAGGTTGATGGGGAACTTGACGCCGCTCTTCTGCGCGTTCCACTTGGCGACGGCCCGCTGTAGGACGCTGATGCTGTGCGGGACGCCGTGGATGGAGCCGGCCGTCCGGGATGCCGGCGTACTGCACGTCGGTGATGACGCCGAAAGGGAACAGAAGGTTCCTTTTCCTTCGCATACGCACGGGCTAGTGGGCTACTGCTCCGTTGGCCGCGCACCTATCGTTCGTAGGGCCGACGAAAAATCAACCGGCGAAACGAGACCTTTGTGCTGTTGGAACTTGGAAGAGACGGTACGAGAACTATACTACCGGTCTGAAAAGGCCCGGATGGCCGGATTAGGCCCGACCGTTACGATGGCCATTTCCCGTTTGGGATGGCCCGGCACGCTCTTCGTTCTTCCAGGGGGTGTTTGTACTAAAGTGCTAAACTTTAGCAGTGTCATATTCAAATAATATTTGAATGCTAATTAGGAGGACTAAACATAAGCTAATTATAAAACTAATTGCATAACCCTGTGCTAATTCGCGAGACGAATCTATTAAGCCTAATTAATCCATCATTAACGAATGGTTACTGTAGCACTACATTGTCAAATCATGAACTAATTAGGCTTAATAGATTCGTCTCGCGAATTAGACTCCATCTGTGCAATTAGTTTTGTAATTAGCCTATATTTATTACTCCTAATTAGTATCTAAACATCCGATGTGATATGTGCTAAAAGTCGTGCCATATTGAGAAACCATGAGCTTGATTCTCAAGTAATTCTGCGCGCGTCATAGTCAGAGCAGGCAAGCAGCTGGGCTGGGGCTGTTTGGTCATACGGTGTTAAAATTTAACCACCGTCACATCGGATGTTTGGATGCTAATTAGGAGTATTAAATATAGGCTAATTACAAAACTAATTGCATAGATGGAGTGTAATTCGCGAGACGAATCTATTAAGCCTAATTAGTCCATGATTTGATAATGTGGTGCTACAGTAACCATTTGCTAATGATGGACTAATTAGGCTTAATAAATTCGTCTCGCGAATTAGCACAGGATTCTACAATTAATTTTATAATTAGCTTATATTTAGCTATTCTAATTAGCATTCGAACATCCGATGTGATACTGTTAAAATTTAACCCTCGTATCAAGCACCTCCTGATCTAATCCGCCACGGTGGCCACTGCTCGCTCGGCCGCAGCGACTGGTCGGAGACGGCCACACCCGGCGAAAACGTCACCACCGCCACCAATCCCCACGTTACCACACCCGCGCCATTTCTTTCCTCGCCTGCCACCCCCGCGGGAAAAATATCTCCAGCCGCTGGCCCCACGTGTCATACGCTCTGCCGCGCCGGAGGTTCCCATTCCGAAGCTATTTAACGGGCGCAGAAAACAGGTGGTGGAAATTTTTTCCTTCCACTTTCCTCCCTTCCCCTCCTTCCTTCGCCGGCGATGGGCGCCGGGCTCCTCCTCGGCGACGCCGCCGGCCTGGGGACCCACCTCGCCATCCACCGCCGGTCTGGGACGCGCCTCTACCTCCGCGGCTGGGCCCCGCGCCCGCGGCTCGGCGCGGCCGCTTGCGTCTCGCGGAACCGCGGCCGCCGCGGCCACGTGGCGAGGTTCGCGGCCTCCGCCGCGGGCGGCGGGGACGAGCCCGGGGAGCTGTCGGAGGACGAGGCGCAGAGGGAGTGGGAGGCGGAGCTGAACCGGCGGCTGAAGGAGGCTGAGGAGATGGAGGAGCTGGAGCGCACCGCCGAGCAGCTGCAGAGCCAGGCCGCCGCCGAGGCCACCGAGGAGTCGGAGGAGGAGAAGCGCGAGCGCGTCCGCCGCGAGCTCCAGAAGGTCTTGCTCTTAACCTTACTGCTTATCAGAGCTCACCTTCCTACAGCTATAGCTCCAGCCACTCAATTGTCACTATACTGATCACTAGTAACTACACATGCCACACACACACACACACACACACACACACAAAGAGCACGCATGCTAGAACATGGGGGTAGAAATCATTTTTTTTTGCGTGGACTCCAATTTGCAGGTGGCACAAGAGCAGGCAGAAAGGAGGGCAACGGCCAAGCAAATGTTTGAATTGGGGCAAAAGGCATACGGGAGGGGAATGTATGGCCGTTCAATTGAATTCTTGGAGGCTGCACTCACTATCATACGTCCCTCCTCTCTCCTAGGTGGCGAGGTAATGTATCGTCACCCATAACTAGTGTATGTGTATCGGTTTTTGAGGTCTGTGTATGTTTAGGCTTCTCACTGCATACCAAATGTTTATCTTGAGTGAGTTGAACAGGAAAGAACATGGAGTCAAGATATAGCGTATCAGTGCTGCTAGTGACTTGTGACCAAGAATGTTGGCTGTTGTAGCAGTACATGTTTGCATCATATATTCCTATGTATCTTGGTGTCAGCTTGCTAAGCATGCTGAATGATCATTTTTGGTAAATTGAGACAAAATTCAACAGACTCTCATGTTAGGTAAAAGAAAATAACTAGAGCCAAGTACAAAGTGGAAGTAACTTTCTATGAAACGTCATGTGAATAAAGGTTCATGAACCCCGAACATGTCAGAATCCCACAAACCAACGAATTTACCAAGTTTCTGGCATTTTTTTGGATGAACCAGTTTCTGGCATTCTAGTTACAGTTTCTGGCATTTTGATGTTTCAGTGGCTAAGTATGTTTGCCGACTGGAGTGCGTACCATTATCTATATGTGGTTGTCAGCATGCTGCCACAATCTTTGGCTGTATCGGTGTATCCTAACCTACCATGGACCAGCTTTTCTCAAAAAAAATTTTGCAATCATCATTTATAGTGTGCATGGCATTGGAATTAATCTACACATACTTGGCTAAGTGATGATATAGCAGCAGGGACATGTAACCTGAAATATCTAATTAGTTTTGACAAAACTCTTGATCATGCTTGTAACTATATGGCTAAGATTATGTAGACATCTCTGTGATATAGATATAGTATATATCTAATTCTTACTCAAATTATTCTTTTCCAGATCCAAATTTGGCTTGCAATGGCATACGAGGCCAATAGGAGGCACAAGGATTGCATTGCATTGTACAAAGAATTGGAAAGTAGCCACCCCATGATCAATATCAGGCGGCAGGCTGCTGAACTCAGATACATTTTAGAGGCACCCAAGTTGAAGATATCAAATGACGAGGTGGTCACAATACCACAAATTGGGAGCAGCTGGGATTGGTTAGTTATCTTTCTGACACTATTCTACTTTCTCTCTATGTCATTCAGCTATGCAGATTACTCTGTGTATACGTGGACATTGATTTTCAGTTCGTTGGCGCCTAAGTATCAAAATGTCGAAGTTACAAACTGAAAAGTCTTTGTTTTATGTTCACCTTGCGTAAAACAACTTTGTAGATTGCAAGAGTTCAGATAGATCTGAAGTCGTAATCATGTCTAGTCTGCAAATACCTTTTTCATTGAATTATGCATATTCAGCTGTATATTTTCAAGTGTATAGTGCTTGCTATCTGCTTGCTATGGTGTTCATTCCTATATGATTCTCTTTTTAACTGAAGGCTGCATGGTGAACCCACCTGCAATTGTAACTAATGGGTAGTTTTTGTTGCATTGTTTCTCTTAACCTGCATGTGGCTATGGAATAATGTTTGAGACCCATCTTTGAGAAGAGATAGCTACCTGTTTATCTTGGTTGACATCATTCTTTAGCTACTATACGTTCAAGAACCAATAAACTTTTTCCCACCCCTTATCTAAATTCTTAAACCTGAGATACCACCATAATAAACAGTTGCAATCATCCTCCTCCATGGAGACTTTTGCAGTTTTTGCGTGGTACTGCTTTCCTATCCCATGGTTTCATTTCAAACAATGGACATCGATCCACAACTTCTCATTCATAACATGCTGCGTGCTATTATGCGAATCAGGTATGCCGGAACATGGAGCGACAAAATCAAGGAACAAGAGGACAAGAAAAGAATGATGAGTGCTGCTAGCAACCAAGTTCAACCTTCTCCAAACATCTTTGGAGATTTCTCCTTCTTGCGACGGCCAAGTGAATGGAAGAAGAGCGCATGGGTGGTCATTACTTTATGGATCCTTTTGATTGGTACAGCAATCTATCTGCAAACATGAAGAACTCCCGCAACTCTGGAACAAGCCAATTGCATGTTGGCCGAACACTGATCCATGGTTCGACAACTCTGGAGGTGCTGCTAATATGGCTTTGTCTCAGAACACTCTAAGACAAGATAGGTCATGGTGGATTGCATTTGTTATTTTAGCTATGCAATCCAAGGATGCATCATATATACTCTTCCGGACTGGCATGGGCCATTTGTCACTTTGAAGATATTTTTTTGCTGCAATGTAAATACTAACTATTGTAACTAGCAATGCAAGCAGATGCTAGCTAGTTCAATTGATTAGCAACCCATCTGTCTGCTCATGTGCACACTTGATACTATTTGCATCTGGAGTTGATTTGTAAGTACCTTGATCTGAGCTGATACGTGCTCCGTGAAAAAAAAATATAAGCAGCGCAATAGACTGATCAATGTTCTGTTTTTAGCTAGGAGTCGCACTTTACAAATACACATTTGATAATATCTGCATCCGGAGTTGACTTGTAGTTTGACCATCGGTTTCTTCTACAATATATCAATTTCTACTAAATCAACGTCACATTAATAGATTTGTGAAATAAGAGCCTATTGATATAAACTCTATGCACGAAATATGCATGTAATTTGACCAATTTTTGGTCAAAATTTATGACGCCTATAATTGTTGGGGATGTGCCCTTTGGGGGTCTAGGGACCTCTTTGTGTATAAAAGAGGCCCAGTTAGAGGTCCAGGGGCTCGATTTAGACATACACGGGTATCATTGTAAAGCCTATGAACTTATTTGTAATATCTTACCCCACCAATAGAATAAGCATAAACAACCATCTCCTCCTACATTGCCCTAGGTCTAGAGGGCGAGGATACTATCGGTGTTTTAACCCGGCAACCTACCAAAGGAGTACCTGAGTTAGAGTTTTGGTTGGTGGGTATCGCTGAAATCAGGAGCTCGATGGTGACATAGGTACACGATTTAGATAGGTTCGGGCCACTAGATCGCGTAATACCCTACGTCCTATATGTTGTATGCTTGTATTGGATTGTACTTGTTTTGAGGGGGCTCCTGCCCGCCCTTATATATCAGGGGAGCAGGGTTACAGGGTGGTTTGCTTTATAAGAGTACTAGTCGGATTCGACTACAGAGTTCTACTCCAACTAGGAAGAGTAGTTTCCTTGTCTTCGACTAGCCTTTTGGACTCCATGTAGACTACGTCGTCCTGCACCGTAGTCTCCATGTCTGATACGCCTCGGTGTACTTCTCCAGATGTGGATCCGTACAACCCTTCTGGTGGGTCCATAGATGTATACCCGACAAGCCCCCGAGTACTTTTTAGTCAAATGTAACAGTCTCGAGTACTTTTGCAGACGTTGTTCGACTAGTTTCTGGTGTTCTTCGAGTACTTTTGTCGTGACTGAGTTTTTGAGTACTTGAGTACTGTCATGCGGCTAGAAGATACTCTAGCCTCATCTGACACTATTTTTGGAAAGTCTATCTTCAAATCTTTATATGGAAGTGCGATGAAAATCGCACTTCATATGGAGTAGCCCCCGAGCCTTAGGTTGAATCAAAGAATCAGGTTGAGGGTCAATCTGCATTTATTCTATCTTTGTCTTGATCTTGAAGAAAAAAGAAAATTTTGTTCGACAGGCATGGTATATGCAGCCCACGAGCCGTTACACGACTAGTTTGAGGAGGTATAAGGGTCATTCAACTACTACTGTGGCCCTTGAGCTTATGTTGGATAGGGAATATTCTTGTATCGGGTTGATAAGTCCGAAATTATCGCCATTATGCGAAAACATTGGTCTTTTTACTTCTGGTGACTCTGCATGGTTATAAAGGATGGGAAAGTTACCCCCTCCTTAATCACGCAGTCATTTGCATCTGTTATCTTCTTGCTAAAAAAACCCTAACTTTTCCTCAAGCGCCGCCACACACCGACCTTAGGTCGTCAGCGCCGCCTCCCCTCGCTTAGCCCCCGAGCATATGCGCGTGAAGAGGCTTGTGAAGACCAGGATGGGGAAGAAGGTCGTGCTAAGGACGTCAAGGGTTCCCGGAAGGGTTCCAGCAAGGGGAAGGAGCCCCAACTACCGCCACCGAAAAAATCTTGGAAGGATTCCAAGAAAGGGAAGGAGCCCCAATTGCCGCCACCGAAGTGTGGAGAGACTAACCAGACCGCACTGCCCAATCAAGCCATGGCCTGGAAGAGGTCGATGATGAAAGATGCGGAGATTTAGGAGCTGGTCGAGGCCAAACTACTGAAAGAGAAGGCGATCGTGGGCTGGAGGTCATCATATGGCAATCCTTGGATGTTTGAGACGCATCCCCAAGAGACAATAATTTTTGCTCGCTTTGTTGAGCGTGGATTTGCTGTCCCAACCTCTGATTTTTTTCTGGGGTATTTTGGAGTACTACTGTTAGCGCTAGAAATCGGCTGATCGAATTCCCAGCGTCGGACACACGACCCGGGAGAATTTGCTTAACTCCTGTTCGGGTGATCGCCCTGGTGCGGTTCGCGCGGCGTGCCAGCCAATCTGACCTGTTGATTGGCAAGGAAAGAAACGTGTCAGATCCCAGAGATTGCGATCGGCTAAGGTTCCGATCTCAAGATAGCTTATCAGCAAACCGGGCGATTTGCTGTAATAAAGAAATCGGCTATAATGCAGCTGATTACCGAGCAACGTTAATAAAGAAGACTGCTGGAGTAATCTAAACAACGCTACAGTAGCAACACTAGGAACAGATCTAATCGGCTATGCGTAAAATGAATAGATTAAATAACAAAGTACAGGAAAGCCGAAGGTTCCAATTCCTAGCTGTATAACTGGTAATAAAACTAGAACAACAGGTAAAACCTAGAATTCTAGTGAATATTGATAACTGGTGAATAAATCTAAACGAAACAACAGCGATGCGCCCGAAGTTAAAGCTTAGAAATTATTTGATAAGCGGAACTTACAAGATTGGCCGGAGATCAAGTTGATGCAGCCCCGCCAACCTGTACGAACTCGTGAGAAAGAAGAAAAGTATTGGCGAAGTCGCCGGCTTGAAAGTAAGTACGAGGAAATAGTAGTTTGTTGTATTGATTTGATGATGATTACAGATCTACAAGGGTGGCTATTTATAGCTTGTTACAAACGACTTCTTATCCGACTAGAACTCTATCTCTAATTTTAAACAAAAAACAAATATTTCCAAGTACGACTCGTACTAGGTCGATTATCGCGCTCTTTATGGGCTGATTCCCTCTTCATCTTCATAATCCTCTTTAAGCCCACACCGGCCCAATCGCTCCAGCCTCCTAATCGGCCGATTTCTACTCACTCCATCGGCAAGGGACAGCCGATTAGGGCCCACATGTCGGGGGCTCTGACTGCTCCGACCCTGGGACCTAAGGTTGGGCAAGGCGGAGATCCTCCCTCGGAGGGTCGGGCGCATCCGATCCCAGGACTCGGGGTCGGGCGAGGCGGAGATCCTCCCTCGGAGGGTCTGGCACATCCGATCCCAGGACTCAGGGGTCGGGCGAAGCGGAACTCCAAAGGTCAATCGGCCGATCCTCGACTGTAGCACCAATCGGCCGATTTCCAACCGTCACCCTTGTGTCTCGCCGCATCTTCTGATTTCTTCATTCCCTAACGCCGATTTTACACGTGTCAAAATCTGGCGTCAACACATGCCCCCCAGTTTCGGAGTAAAACATAGTCTTTACTTCGAAATTCTTTTCAACTTCCCTTCCGAAACAAACGCATTGAAAATATCCTTCCGTTTCGCGGTCTCCAGCCTGATGATTGCAATCTTTTCGAAACGGGCGCCCACGACAACCACTCCTCCTGAAAAAATCGAAATGCCGGCACGGTAAAAATTCCGCTTTTACCCCTTCTCAGACCACCTTTAAATATCAGCTCGTCCCGTACTCCCCTTACGAGCTCACGTCTTCTTTAGCGTACAGGCCTTCTTCTTCCTCCGGCGCCTTCCTGAGCTTCCAGCTTTTTCCCCGGCGTCTCTTTCCATCCTCATTTCTCCCTACTTCTCCAATGGCGGCACCTTCAGGCACTTCACCAACGCCTGAAGCTCCGGAGATGGCCCCACTGGCAGAAGTTCCAGCGGCAACGGCAGCGGCTCCATCGACGGGAGAAGGAACTCCATCAGCGGGAGCTGGGGCTTCAACCGAAATCCCATTGGCAGCTTCATCATCTGCAGCTCCACCGGCGATCCCACCGACTATGATGAGCTTCATCCCGGAGGTCATTACCGAAACTTTCCTTATCAGTAATGCATTTACTTTAGATCTATTCTTACTTCCGCACCCCCTTTTTCCTTCTTTAGGCGGTTAGGCATCAGATTACCATTCGCCTTACAGAAACTCCCGACCTTATCTGCCTTGGTCCCATGGGAAACCCAGATCCAACCGACTTAATCAATTTGGAAACCCATAGGATCCCTTTTAAGCAATCAACTATGGACCTAGATCATTGGTCGGGTACCTTCAGATCATGGCCGAATGAAACCCCCGGTTGGAGAGAATGGTACCAGCGGATAGCCGCCTCTAAGAGGGTCCAATGGGATGAGCGCAAAATCGGCCAGTGCATCGATCTATCTTTGTCCCAAATGGAAAGGAACGAGCCATTAGTGATAGCAGCCTCTTACTTCTGGTCCGATGCTCTCAATGCATTCCTCTTCGGACACGGACCTATGACTCCCACTTTGGCCGATGTGGTTATGTTAACCGGCCTTGACATCTCCTCCCCGGATACCCCTTTTCGCCTTTTGGCCACGACATCTCATCAGTTGGACACAAAGAGAATCGGCGGATGGAAGGGATTCATTAGATGCAATAGGAGGGCCGGATCAGTCGAGAACAGAGAGCACACAGCTTTCCTGATGATGTGGCTAGAGAAACATTTCTTCTGTGGGAGAGCAGCAGGTCCATCCACCAACACACAGGCTCTGGCCGAGGCATTATCGACAGGGGCCTCTATTCCCCTTGGAAAGCACCTACTGGGGGCAGCCTATCACATGCTCCACCAAATCGGCGTTAAATTACCCCAAGGGGAGCCGATTGGAAACCCCGGTGGGCCCTGGTGGTTTATCAACTTATGGCTTAACCTCTACATGAGCAAGATTTCTCAGCAGCGAGTGGAGCACATGACATTCCCCAACATCGAATCGGCAGAGAACCCCACTGTCCGATGCCGATGTACATCTTTCGACGAAGCGGCATCAGCCTTTTCTGGTTACTCGTACTCTGCTACCAAGGTGGCCGAATACTTCAGGTGTTTTTATAATGGCTTCAGCGAAGACGCAACCAGCTGGTTCCCTTATTAGAGGGATGACCCAATCTTTGAGCTCCCTTCTTGTTTTGACTCAACTACTGGCCGATTCGATGAAAACCTCACAGACGAATTAATCAAACCGGGAATCTTACCAGCAAACTTCTTCTCGGGGAAGGATGCTCCTACTTATGAGTTCTACAACCCCTCTGTCGCAGCACGGCAATTCGGCATGGGTCAATTGCCGATTTATGCATACTTCGCCGGCTGAGCAAAGTTCAGAGATGAACTCACCAAGGGTCTTGACTATAATCGGCTGCGAGATCGGATTCCAGACTCCAGTACCATAGACCTGAATGAATGGATAGTAGCCTCTTTCGCCGTTCAGCAATTCAAGCTATGGTGGGCCGAATGGAAACAATACCTGTTCTGCACTTCTGCATCGATATACTGCAACCTCCTGGATCCAGCCAACATCGATCCAAACGCCGAGGTACTCTTCTTTTCCCTAGCCGATTTTCATTTCCCCTTATTATTATTATTATTATTTTTTTACACATATATACTAACTCTTGCTGTTGACTCAGTCTGAAAGCCGCGTTCCCCCAAAACGCAGCCGGAGTGGTCGGCCGATAGAGGATCGTTATCCATACACAACATTCCCCCTCATCGGCTATCATGCCCCTTCTGTAGACGACATCGCCGGCCGAGCGAAGCAGGCGCAGAGGAAGGTTGTCAAGAAGACCAGTCGCCGAGTGCGTGCCTGTACAGAATCGGCCGATCCACCCATGATTATAATGGCAGAGACTTCGGTCGTGCCGACCCTTCCGACCGCTGAAGAGGTAGACATTCAAGTCGCCACAGAAGCCGGAGCAGCCGCCGCATCATTATTGGTGGAGGCTATGCAGGTAAACTCACTATCCGATCTTCCCGATTGCTATTTCCATACTGACTCCTCTTATATTAGGCTGCACAAACTTCCCTTGTGAACTCTCAGCAATCGGCGGTAACCCAAGCAGCTAATGAAATGTCAGTGCTCCCTCCTGTTGAGGTATACGATCCTTCAACCCGATCTTCTAGTATTTGGATGACGCTCTTACTAACTTTGACACAGGTTACCGGCACGCTAAGCTCATTGCCTGATCAACCATTGGCCATCCTTCAAGAAGCTGGCCCGAGCAGAGCGCCGATTGTCGTTGAGTTCTCTTCTTCCGACGAACCAATGGTACCAGTCCTAGAGTCGAGGATGACGATTTCGCAAACGCAGCTGGAAGAAATCCATTTTAAAGAGGTATAAGAGATCTCCCACCCTTAATTGGCCGATTTACTAATACCATCGGCTGACTTGTCCTCTTTTCGTTTACTATTTTACAGGAACATGACACCCCTAGTAACAGAAGTAGTTGATGAGTTCAACCATTCCAACAAGCCAAGAGAAGTAAGTACCCATGGCCACAACTCTCGAGTACTTATTTGTCATTGATCTTTGTTCCCAACATGTTTCTCCTTGTGCAGGAAGATGTACTCGTGTTTTATTCATCTCCTCCTCCTTCTAGTGCTGATGATGCTAAGGCTACGTGGATAGTATTTCGCTTCCGATTACCTGGGGAATCCTCAAAAGAAGAGGAGGAGGACGATGAAGAGATCGAGTCCTTCAGCGGATCTGATTCTGACACTGCGGATGATTTTGTTATGCGGCCGCGCTCCTCTAAGCAGACCAAGTCGTCCTCTGGTGCATCAAAGCGACTTGCGAACACAAATCTTGATGCCGACCTGGCTCCGCCTCTAAGGAAGCAACGGACTACTGTGCACAAGAGACGCATTCGGCGCAACCTCCGCATTGCTGACGAGGTGCCCCCATCGGTAATAACTTTTGCGGAAGGGCAAGATGTCGAGGTATGAGTACATTTATACTTATCTTGTTGAATCAAGACATCTGATCTTGAATTTCTTCTACTGCAGACTATTGATAACGTAGTTGAAGTAACGGAGGCGGCTGCCAATGATGCAGCCGGTACGAGAGAGACGACTGCTGATGTCATGGTCGAAGCATTAGAAACGATCGCCCCCGATGTAGTCGGGGTGAAAGAGATAGGTACTGACGTCACCCTGCCCAAGGTTCCTGTTGGTGAGGGGGATGTGGATGCCAGTGGTGACCAGGAGCCCGCTGCTATACAAGCGGATCCCGCGAGTAATTCCGGGACTCAAGAAATTCCGTAGCCTGCTCCATCGAAGGTGCCAGCCCCCATCATCCCGCCAATGCGCTTGGCGGGGAAACCTCCTCTGGTTCCTTATCGATCTAGCTGGTGAGTACTCTACCTGTGCATTGAGTACTCATTTTATGCTGAGTAGTTGTCTTCTGCTACTTATACTCTTGTGTTGCGCGGGGCATCTTTAAATGTTGATCTTGGTGCATCAGGCTCTGCCTCAGCAGTTGATGGCGGAGGCCAATCAACTGAAGATCCAGCCCCTACTGTTGTCACAACTTAGGAAGAGGAGAACCCAACGCCAATGTTGAAGGCTGGCGCTACGTCATTGGTGGCTGCACTAATGTGCGACGTGGTTGAATCCCTCAAGGATGCTACACTGCAAGCCCCCAAGACTACTGCGCCCGGGCTGTTTCCTAAAGCTGCTTCTATTGAAGACCCGCCTGCATCGGATGTCCTGGATGCGATACCTCTCAATGCCATGGATTCTGGGGCTCCCGAGCTTGAGGCTGCTCGTGTGCTTGAGGCCGTCGTCGCTGCTGCTAGAGCATTGTCCGAGGCGGGGACTGTCGGCCATACATCCTCGGGCCTACCAGAAGATTTGTACGGACCCACTCAAGGGAACGTACTCGAGACGTATCAGGACATGAAGACTACGCTACAGGACAACGTAGACTACATGGAACTCCTGAAGGACTAATCGGAATACAAGGAAACTACTCTGCCGAGTTAGATTAGGACTCTGTAGTCGTGTCCGACTAATGCTCTTGTACCAATGAGTACCATGTAACCCTGCTCCCCCGATATATAAGGGCGGGCAGGGATCCCCTCAAAAGAAGTTCAATCAAATACAAGCATACAAGGCACAGGATATAGGGTATTACGCGATCTAGCGGCCCGAACCTATCTAAATCGTGTTCCTGCATCACCATTGACTCCTTGATTTCGGTGACACCCACCAACAAAAACACTATCTCGGGTACTTCCTTGACAGGTTGCTGGGTTAAAACATCGACAGCTGGCGTGCCAGGTAGGGGCAGTCTCCAAAATTCTCCACGCGAGGTTGATGGCTCTAGGCATCATCAAGCCTGCATTCATGTTTGAAGCGGGCGCAATGTTTGTTTTCGTCTCCTGGCTTTGCATCGCTGATAGCATTGGAGGTTTCCAACGCTACAACATCAAAGAACCGGAGATGAAGCATGTCGGCGGAAACTCTTGTCGACATGAGGCGGAAGATTTCATCGAGAAACTTGAATTTTTTGATCTGAATAACACCAGGTTCGACCACAACTCGGATTCAACCACAACTCGGACTAGTCCGCACGGACAGGCAATTCAACCATCGTATGGACTGGATACAACACCAAGCTGATTCCCGCTTGGACTTTTAAACGTGGTCACAGTTCATCAAAAAGCTTTATCCAAACTCCAATCCGGACTGGAGTCAATTGAGGACCACGACTATGACTCGGACTTTCTTGAAGAACTCCCCTTATCAGGTCCGCAGCAGGGCCTGGTAATCACATCAACACCGCAAGGTAGATTCATCTACTGGCCGGGGATGAAGCCATCCTTCCTTGCCCAGGACAACGAGTCACGCCTCGTCGCACACTTGGACATCCTCCCATACCAACAGGGTACTCCACTCTCACCGATTCGCGAAGAAGATGGTTCCACTGAGGTCATAACATCCAGCTCTGGAAGCTACTCTCCGGATAGAGAACTCCTTGTTGTTGTTTCACTAGCTGATGGAAAAAGAACAAGCGATCAACACCAACATAAGAGAACTCCTTGTCGGGAATTCCAAGTCGAAGAAGTCTCCTAAGATGAATTATCAACTGACGCCCCGGAGGGCGAAACTAGCAGCCAGAGAACTCAAAGAAGAGGAAGAAACACTCAGAAGCAGAACGTCGTCGACTTCTAGCCGCGAGATTTCCCATCGTGAGTCTTGACAGAGCATTTGAAGCAGTACAAACACGAGAACACAACATGCCACTCGCCACTATTGCTTCTATCGACCTTATCGCCCGTTCAATGCCTCCGGACAAGTACAACGATATCCTGTCATACTTGGCAGAGTGCGTGTAGAGGCTCCTCAACAAGGAAGCACCAATCCCATCCTTACCTTGCAACCCAAGTCAGCATGGTAGCAGCAGAGACCATGCAAGACACTCAAACCGACCACACGAAGAACCAAGACAACATGGGGGTGTACTCGAAGGCCCAAGGCAAAGCAGAGACACACCTGAAGCTCCAAGACAAAACAGAGATGTAGCCGAAGGTAGTCGTACGGCCTCCGCGGAAAGCCCACATCACCGCAGAGCTAATCCAGAACCCTCGCACATCAGTGATCTTAGGGAAAGACTAAACCACAACTGTGATGCTCAAGATATAATCAACAATCGTCACCGTGAATGTGAAGTTGAAGGTGATGACAATGACCACTTCCCCGCTTTCACAAGATGAATCATGAAGATTGCTCTATCAGAGAAATTCAAACCAATAGGCATCTCCAAGTATGATGGCAAACAAGACCCAGTTTAGTGGTTCCGCTGCTACTCACTAGCAGTCCAAGCTATAGGCGGAAGCGACAATACAAAGGTCATCCCTTTCCTCATATGCATGGAACCCACGCCACTAACCTGGCTCGAATCTTTGAAGCTTAACTCCATCGACTCATGGTCTGATCTAAAGAAAGATTTTACAAGCAACTACACGGGAGCTATGCAGCGCCCTGGCAATAGAATTGACTTGGCTCAGGTTAAGCAGCAAAAGGATGAATCCCTACGCAGCTACCTACACCGCTTCTTGACAAAAAGGCTACAATTTTCGACATCTCAGAGGCATACGTGATAGAATGCTTTCAAAACAGCCTCTGGGACCAACGTATGTTCCAAGACTTTGGCAAACGCCGTCCAGTAGATGTCAAAGAACTCAAAATTATGGCTCAGTCATGGGCAGACAAAGAAGATAAGGAACGTGAAAGGTTCGACTCACACCGCGATCGCGGGCGTGACAACAACAACCAAGGTAACAACCAAGAACAAGATAGAAACTGCAACAGCGATCACCGAAACAACTACTCGAGCAATCAAAATCGCAAGCATAAACCAGACAATACCGTTGCAGCAATGTCAAACTCAAGCAAGAAAGGACCAAACAAACGAAATGATGGCCCTTCATTCAACGAACTACTCAAGAAACAATGCCCATGGCACCCGCACAGCAAGCACGTTGCAATAGACTGCTACAGCCTTCGCAGAGTAATGCAAGAGTTGCCAGAACCTCCTGCCAACAACACTAGTAATAACAACAATAAGGACAAAGGCAAGGGCAAGATGGATGAAACTGAAGACGGCGAAGATAAGTTCCAGACAACGTCTAAAATTGTCAACGTAATTTTCGGTAAAATTCTAGGCACTGCCTCCAAACGATCCAACAAATTAGTACTCAGAGAAATCATGGCTATAGAACCAGCCACCCCCACACCTCTCAAATGGTTTGAGGTACCCATTACCTTCAGCAGAAAGGATTAATGGACTAACTTCTCAGAACCAGGACGTTTCCCTTTGGTACTAGACCCAGTTGTCGTAGGCTCAAGAGTAACCAAAGTACTCATCAACGGCGGCAGTGGACTCAACTTTATTTTCACCAAAACTCTAAGAAAGATGGGCCTCGACATCACTGAAATGCTTACCCCAATGGATTCTCCCTTCTATAGGATTGTCCCAGGCAACGTAGCTATCCCACTAGGACAAGTCATCCTACCTGTCACCTTCAGCACCAAAGAGCATTATCGCACATAATCCATCAAGTTTGAGGTAGCTGACTTCGAGACTTCTTACCACGCCATCCTCGGAAGATCAGCCCTGGCCAAGTTCATTGCCATCCCACACTACGTGTACCTGCTACTGAAAATGCCTGGACCAAAAGGAGAACTATCTCTTCGTGGAGACCTGCGACGATCCTATGAATGCGACACGGAAGCTGTTGAGATAGCCGTGACTACTCAAGTCCCCATAGTTTTCACTGCGTCAAAAAAGCTCACCCCGGTAGAACTCAAAATTCTAGAGAACAAGTCGGGAGCCACTAAAGTCAAGCCAGCAAATGACAAGGACTTCAAAGCCATTGACCTCAAGACTGGCGACTCATCCAAAATAGCCTTGATCATAATAGGGCTAGACCCTAAATAGGAAAGTGTGCTCGTCGGTTTCCTTTGGGCAAACCGAGACATTTTCGCGTGGAAACCAGCTGACATGCCAGGTGTGCCCAAGGAACTGATCGTGCACTCACTCAATGTCGATCCTAAAGCTACTCCAAAAACACAACGACTACGAAGATTCGCTCAAGATAAAAGAGACGTAGTTAAGAAAGAGCTAGCCAAATTACTCGCCGTAAGCTTCATAAAGGAAGTTTTCCACCCTGATGGCTAGCCAACCCAGTTTTAGTTCAAATGAAGAAAAACAACGAGTAGAGGATGTGTGTGGACTACACAAATCTTAACAAGCATTGTCCCAAAGATCCTTTTGAGCTCCCTAGAATCGACCAAGTAGTTGACTCCACAGCTGGATGAGCACTACTCTGTTTCCTCGATTGCTACTCGGGATATCACCAGATAGCACTCAAGGAAGAAGATCAAGCCAAGATCATGTTCATCACCCCTTTTGGAGGATTTTGCTACAAGACAATGTCCTTTGGGCTGAAGAATGTAGGAACGACTTATCAACGTGCAATTCAAATGTGCTTGGAGAAACAACTACACCGCAACATAGAAGCCTACGTGGACGATGTAGTAGTTAAAACCAGGAATCTAGGCGATCTGATCACAGACTTAGAAGAAACTTTCACAAGCTTGCGAGCGTTCCGATGGAAATTCAATCCTACCAAGTGCGTTTTCGGCGTACCATTAGGGAAACTACTTGGGTTCATCATCAGCCATTAAGGCATCGAGGAAAACCATGAGAAAATCTCCGCCATCACCAATATGCAAGCCCCATCTGCCGTAAAAGATGTGTAGAAGCTCACAGACCGCTTGGCGGCCCCAAACAGATTCATATCAAGACTTGGAGAACGGAGTCTACCCTTCTTCAAATTACTCAAGCGATAAGATAAGTTTCAATGGACAGAGGAGGCGGATAAGACTCTGTTACAGCTGAAAGACTTCCTGTCAAAGCCACCAATCCTGACAGCTCCAATACCAAACGAATACTTGCTCTTGTACATCGCTGCGACCACTCATGTTGTCAGCATAATAATAGTAGTCGGAAGGTCTGAACCAGGCTACGTCTACAAAGTCTAGAGACCAGTATACTTTGTCAGCGAAGTACTCTCGAACTCCAAGACACGGTACCCACCGGTCCAGAAGGTAATCTACACCATACTACTCACTTCGCGGAAATTACGACACTACTTCCAGGAACACAATATATCCATCATCACTGACTTCCCGCTCTGTGAAATCCTCCACAATCGGGATGCCACAGGTAGAATCTCAAAGTGGGCAGTGGAACTCGGAGCATTGTCCTTGGAATTTAAACCCAGAACAGCAATTAAGTCCCAAGGTGTAGTTGACTTCATGGCTGAGTGGAGGGAAAACCAATTGCCTACACCGGTAGAATGTCCTAAACATTGGGTCATGTACTTCGATGGATCTCTCAAGCTTGAGGGAGCCGGCGCAGGAGTACTCTTAATATTCCCAAAAGGTGAACAACTCAAGTACATTCTTCAAATCTTTTGGGAAGCATCAAATAATGAAGCCGAGTATGAAGCACTACTACATAGTCTTCGCCTAGAAAATTCACTAGGTATCAAAAGATTACTAGTCTACGGTAACTCATTAGTAGTCATCAACCAAGTCAATAATGAGTGGGACCGCAACAAGGAAAATATGGACGCATACTGCAGGAAAGTCCGCAAACTAGAGAACAAGTTCTCAGGCCTTGAATTTCACCATGTGGTCCGTGATAACAACGTTGCTGCCGATATTTTATCCAAAATGGGTTCAACACACGTGGAAGTCCCAATAGGCATTTTTGTTCACAAACTTTGCAAGCCATCCATAATAGAAAAAGCAACTCTAGCAACCACCAGTAAGGGTCCACAGAACCTGACCGGGAGATCATGATGATCGAGGTAGACTGGAGGACTCCTTTTATCGACTACATTAAAGAGCACAAGCTTCCTTTCGACAAGACGCATGCAGAACAAGTATCACGGCGAGGCAAAAGCTACGTTCTAGTCGGAGATAAGCTCTACAGAAGAGGAGCATCCTCAGGAGTACTCATGACGTGAGTCACTCGCGAGGACGGCAAGGACATCTTGGAGGATATACATAAAGGAATCTGCGGAAATCACGCATCCTCAAGAACAATAGTAGGCAAAGCTTTCAAAGCAGGATTTTACTAGCCAACTACGCTGGCAGATGCAGAGGAACTAGTCCGCAGATGTCAAGGCTGCCAATTTTTTGCCAAGCAACAACATGTCCCTGCCTACAAACTCATCACCATACCTCCACAATAGCTTTTTGCATGCTGGGGGCTTGACATGATTGGTCTGCTCCCAACAGCCCCAGGAGGATTTAGTCGAGTTCTTGTCGCCATCGATAAGTTCACCAAATGGATTGAGGTAAAACCCGTCACTTGTCCCAAGGCTAATAAAGTTCTCGACTTCTTGGGCGAGATCGTACACCGCTACAGATTCCCAAACAGAAGTATCACAGATCTGGGATCAAATTTCAACAATCACGAGTTCTGGGAGTACTACGAGAATAGCGGAATTGACATTCACTACGTCTCCATCGCTCACCGAAGAGCCAACGACCAGGTTGAGCATGCCAATGGCATGTTACTTGAAGCTCTCAAGAAAAGGCTGCACGACATTGGCAACACTAAAGGAGGCAAGTGACTTATAGAACTACCCAACATTCTCTAGGGGCTACATACTCAACCGTGCAAGCCTACTGCGCAGTCGCCCTACTTTCTCGTCTACAGGTCAGAAGCCATACTCCCTGCTGATGTCATGTGGAGGTCCCCTATGGTTGAGCAACATGACGAAGGGGCAGCAGAGGAAACAAGACGCTTAGACCTCGATAGCTTGGAAGAATCATGCTGTGCAGCACTCGTACAGTCAGCAAGATACCTTGAAGGACTACGCCGTTACCATGATCGCAATGTCAAAGAACGTTGTTTCAACATTGGCGACATGGTCCTCAAATGCAAGACACAACGTGGCTGCACAAACTCAACTCACCATGGGAAGGGCCTTACATCGTGTCCAAAGTCACATGACTAGGATCGTACATGCTACAACAACTCTCCGGTGAAGAAGTCGTGAACTCCCGGAACATTGAGCACCTATGTCGCTACTACCCATAGTCAATAGACTAAGCGGCACTGTACTCAGGCCACTGGCTTCAACCTTTCATTTATGATCAATAAATTTCCTTTCGGCAACTATCGACTACTCATCTTTGCCTACAACTAGCGGCTCGCAAAGGTGGGTCAGCTGCAAATCGAGCTATTTAGCTCTACGAGCCTCTGTGCTCTGACTTTGACTTGTTTCAACAAGTCTAGCGGCTCGCAAAAGCGAGTCAGCTGCAACTTGAGCTATTCAGCTCCACGAGCCCAGTGCTCTGCTTTTGACGTGTCAACACAAGTCTACAACTCATACAGTGGCTTACAGCTGCAATTTGAGCTATTCGGTCAACAAGTCTGCACGAACCACTCAGGTGCACAGGCATCGGTTTGTCACAATAGACCGACAAAGAGATTACAATAAATAACCCCACTGTAAGAAGTCGGAGTGTTCAGAGTACAACATAAGTGCTCAACAACGACTGCAAGCAACTACCTACTGGCAGTCACAACAGAAGTCCCAGGCTTTTTATATCACAAGAATACACTTTGAGCCTGGTGACTACTCACAGTTCAAGAGAAAGAAATGCCAAGAGGCAGGAAGCATACGCAAGGAAGCTACGCTCTAGGCAGCTATGCCCTTCTCCTTCCCTCGATGGTGGCATAGACGGAGACTGGGGCTCCACGCACTCCAGCCCCGCTGCCCTCCGTTAACACCATTTCACCTCTGCAAGTACTTGGAACTGGATTTCAAGTATGCATCGTGTACTTGAGTCTTGCCCAGGGATGTTGCAGAGAGAGTGAGCAGTCGAAATCATGCCTCCATCCTTGACTAGACAGCTGGATAAAGATCGTGAAGCTCATCATCCTTCACCTGCAAGCTCCAGCATGGTTACTACCAAAAAGCAGGAGAAAAGACGGAGCACACAACAAATCCTCCTACGTGGATTCTTCTAGCATCATAGCCATCTTTTTTAGCATGAAGATCTATGGAGGGAATGTGGAACCTCACTACGAGGAATCTTCTAGCACTGGGGCGCTTATTGGAAACTTGCTACTATCAAAGAGAAGCAACCTAAGGCCAACCATCGCTATCCATGTTTCAGCAATGGCAGCTGGAGGCTCTATTTACAGCTGGAAGGCCAGGCAACATAGCGAGCCTGTGACTACACAGTAATTCGACTTGTTGTTTGGAAGGACAAGATCCACGTGAAAGCCTACCTGCACGGAATCAAAAGGTCGCATGTGAATCGCTCAGGCTGCAACCGACAAGTCCTTCATAGTACACTCGTGCGTCCTCGCAAATACACGACAATAATGCAGCAGTTACTACGTTCACATGCGCACCCTCGGCAACCATCTGCAACAATTGGGGTCTACATGGAAGACTAAACTGCCAACTCAATGATTACTCGCAAGACTACCCATTGGAGATCTGCAAGCAAAGTACTCATTGCATATACAATGATCAACACCCTAAGAGAATCAATAGATACTTGTTTAGATGCATCGAGTTCATCGGCAAAATTACAAGTCAATACAAAAAACTAAGACTACTCCAAACTGATAAAGCCCGCAACACGTTCAGCAACTGGCTCCAAATCCTCCAAATATTGCGTGTACGCATCATCGCTGTAGTCTTCGGCGATACCGTCTGCGACCAGAGCCAAGTTTGCCTTTGGATAAAAGGATTTTACGATCGCCAGCACCTGCTTGCAAACAGACTTTGCCATATTGGTGATCTGGGCCGATGCGTCCCTCAATCTCGCAATTAAGGGGCAGAACTCCACTCCTTCTTTGGGGGGCTCCATCACGTCAACCAGGGCCTGCGCTGCATTAGATAACTCCTTGAGATCTTTCTCCTTTTTCTTCAGAGAGGCTTCATGACTTCTAACAACAAGCATAACATCAGCCAACATAACCCTGAAGTCTCGTCACCTACTCCTCACCTTTTCACGATCCTCCCTTGCATCCGCCAACTGGGCTTTGAGCTGCTCAACCTCGTTGGCGGCACGACTGTGAGCATTCCTCCAGTCAAGCACTTGACTATTGAGTTTGGCCTCCAGACCGCTTAGCTCTATAAAGAATAACGACAATGCGGTCAGAGAAGCTGTTTAATGCATTTAAGAGATCGAAGGACTAAGGGTGCGAGTACTTACCCTCCAACTTTTGGCGCAATGACCTGTTACGTGCCTCCATGTGGCTCTTCTTGGATTCGAAAACCTGCCTTTCAATTCGAAAGGAGTCAACAACATCTTCATACTTCTTCAGGAAGTTGGCAGTGCGGCGACGCTCATCAATGATGTCCTTCTCCAATTGTGCCACATGGCGTGCAGCCTCACTCCGCTCTTGGACAACCTGGATATTCTTGCTAGATTTTTCATATAACTCTTGCACAATCAAGCAATTAGTACTCTTCACGAGTACAAATGGCACCAGGCTGCAAAAATAAGTACCGAACCATAGTATTAAGGACTCACCTGAGTATAAGACATCAACTGCTGATTCAAGTTCATGAAGTTTGATATTGGTAGCAGCTCTTCCAGGGGGTTCTCAACAATTTCGACTTTCTGCGACAACCCTGGAGCCTCGGCCGCCACACTAGCCCTCACACTCGGCGTAAGGACCAGCTGCTGGGAAAAAGAGGCTCCAGCTTCAGAAACATCCTTGCCCGCCGCTTGCTCAAGCACAACAGTTAGCACAACCTTCTCCCCAAATACCTTGACACTCTGCACGACTACTACAACCCCATCTTCGGTACTCGCCACTGTTGTACTCGCTGCAATCTTGGTTACGGGGGAGGATTGTCATTAACAACCTCGAGGGCTAGCGGCACCGGATCCTCAAGCGAGCTGATTACATCCCGTAGTATGGCGTCCGCGAGAGTCACCGCACCTGTGCCACCAGTGTACGATGGGTCTTCACTTGTCAAATCGATAATGGATGCTGCTGCAGAGTCCGTGGCCGATGGATTTTCAACCTGCTCCATGCTCACCCCTTCGAGAACAATGTTCTCAGAAGTCCTGACTCAAACATGGCTCAAGATTAAGAAAGCGACTATTGATCGCGAAATTGGTAATCAAAGCATTGTAACAGAGTACTTACTTGGCGGACCGGGGAGGAACTCGACGATGTTTTTTCACCATAGGAATTGGCTGAACACTTGAAGCTGGCTCAGTAGCCGGTATGGATGGCAACTCCTCGGTGTTTTCGCCAAGATCTGAAAGAACCAACTCAGAGACAATGTACGCGTGACTACTACCAGTATTCGCGTACTCACCGCTAGCGGGGACTTCAAGCAATGTGGCGTCAGAAATTGTTTCAGGTGTTTTTACAGTTTCACCAATGGTCGCGACTACCAAGGAAACGACACTAGCAGTTGCGTCCTTAGCTATCACGACTACATCATTAGAAGTAGTCTCGGCAACCGTATACTGCATCCGCGACATCCTCAATGTCTTCACCCGCGTCATCAAAAACGTGCAAAAACAAATGTAAAAACAAGTGAATTCGACTACTCAAGGAAGCTATATAAGTACTCATACTTCAGCACATTGCTCTTCTACAAAGGTAATTACTGGCGGTAGAGCTTTGAAAGTCTCCAAGTGCTTGCTGACTAATTGCTTACGCACTACAGTCCGTCTTTTCTTCGGCATTGGAGCTCGGATCTCTTCATCACCAACATCCTCTGGTGGACGGTTCGAGGTGTCGGTTGCAAACTTATACCCTTTGCGAACTTGAGACTGCACAAAAATATGATTAGACAATTCAGAGTCAGACGATGCATTATCTGAGTCACTAAGCGGCTCAGAGTCCCCATCCTCCTCCTCCTCCTCAGGATCACAGGAAAGCGCACGTAGTACACAGGTTTTGTATTTTTTGCGCCATCAGCATCAGGGGAGGAGGAGGAGAAAAGTATAAAAGGACATCTTCCTACATAAGGAATTACTAATTGGCAAACATAACGACTACTAATTATGGGTACTCAAAAGGAAAGCAAGTTACCTCTCTGGGCTTATGCCACTTGTCAAACTCCTGGATGGATTCACTGACTTCGGGCACCTCTTGGAAATTCTTGAAAAATTTGCCCAACAAGTCCTCAACTGCATCATCAGATATATCCTCAACCGATATCCGCGATGGATCATCAAAGCCTGAGTATTCATAGCCCCAAGTCCGGCGCAGCTGCAACAATTGCACTCTCCTCTTCAAGAAGCTGGCTGCCACGTTTATCCCAGTCAGCCCTACCTTCTTCAACGCTGCGATCCTTTGCAACAACTCGGCTACCTGATGACTATCTTCAATGCTAGGCTCTTCAAGCCACTTGCTCGAGTACTTCGAGCGGTACCCGGTGATCACTGGCATTGGAGGCTCATGGTTCTCGATGTAAAATCACTTCTCTTTCCAGGCGCCATGGAAGGATGAAGTCTCATGCTCCAAATACACATCGGAGTCCCTCAGTTGAAATCCTGCACCTCCGAGTACTGCCATTCTATCTTGACTAGGCTGAGGCTTGCAGTGGAAAAGTTTGTGAAACAATTGGAAATGGGGTTGTATCCCCAAATATGCTTCACAGAGATGCACAAAGATTGCATTGTGCAATATCCCGTTGGGATTCAGATGGACAAGCTGAATGTCATAAAAATTAAGGATACCTCTGAAGAACTCCGATGTAGGAACAACAAGTCCTCTCTCCACAAAATGAGCCCAAATCACTGTCTCTTTCGGATGGGCCTCGAAGTTCCAAGCATTGGCATAGGCGGACCTCCAAAATTACGACGGCCTCCTGCTGCAACAATTTTGCATTCACCAACTCTTGGATTGCTTCTTTCTTCATGGTGGACATCTTCCAAGCGGATGACTGATTTGGCAGAGCAGTCTGATCGGTAGGCCCACACTTGGACGGAGGAAGTTGTGGCTCCTTCCCTTTCTTGGAATCCTTCATCAATCCTTCTGTGGCCTTCCCCTTGGACTTGCCAGTCTTCTTCCCCATCTTCTTCACATGCATAACCTCGGGACGCGTATGGGGGGAGGAGAAGGCTACCCTAAGGTTGCTTATTTCGGCTGATGGCGGCGGCGCAAGTGGCGGTGTTAGGGTTTTCAAGATGGAGAATAACAAATGAGAATGGCTGGGAGCGTAACCCACAAAGACTACCGGCCTTATCTTTTATAACAGCGCAATGGATCTAAACGGCTCCGAGATTCTAGGAACGCAGCCGGTAATTGCGCAATGATCTGATACTATCAAGATTTATCGCAAGATTGAAGTCCAACGGTCACGGCTGATCATGTTTGACCCCTTCATTGCCTGGACGTAGTCAATCAAGTGTTCGAGGGCTGCGTACACCTCGCCCATTGGACAAAATTTTTCTTTTTCTTCAGAAGTTTAAAGAAAGATGAAGCAAATTTAGTTTGACCCTCAGCCTGATTCTTCGATTCAATCTAAGGCTCGGGGGCTACTCCATATGGAGTGCGATTGTCATCGCACTACCATATAAAGATTCAAAGAAAAACTGCTCGAAGCAACATTAGATGATGCTGAGAGTACCTTCCAGCCGCATGATAGTACTCGGGTACTCGAAAACAAGCCACGATAGAATTACTCAACGAGCACCAAAGACTAGTCAAGCAACGTCCGCTGAGTACTTGGAACTGTTTCATTTGACTACAAAGTACTCGGGGGCTTGTTGGCCATACATCCTCGGGCCGACCAAAAGATTTGTATGGAAACACTCAAGGGGACGTACTCGAGACGTATCAGGACATGAAGACTATGCTACAGGGCAACGTAGACTACATGGAACTCCTGAAGGACTAGTCGGAATACAAGGAAACTACTCTGCCGAGTTAGAGTCGGACTCTGCAGTCGTGTTCGACTAATGCTCTTGCACCAAAGACTACCCTATAACCCTGCTCCCCTGATATATAAGGGTGGGCAGGGACCCCCTCAAAAGAAGTTCAATCAAATACAAGCATACAAGGTATAAGACGTAGGGTATTACGCGATCTAGCAGCCCAAACTTGTCTAAATCGTATTTCTGCGTCACCATCGACCCTTGATTTTGGCGACACCCACCAACAAAAACACCACATCAGGTTCTCCCTGAATAGGTTGCTGGGTTAAAACACCGATAGGGATGTCTTCAAGTCAGGAACTAGTCAGCGTGCTCAGCGCGGGAAATGACTCGGCTGTAGAGGAGCCGGCGCAGCCAAAAGAGATCAAGGCCTTTGAGAGCCCCCTACTAGATCGCAAGCCATGACCTCCGTTTTGGAGACGCATCAGTGCGTTGCGGCCTATGCCAAGGTGAGTTGTGAGCTTGGTCTTCTTGTCTTGATTGATTGTGAAATTTGTTTCGAGTACTAATTTCATGGTGTGCAGTACTTGTTTGAAACTTCTCGTCAAAACGCTCGACTTCTTCGAGAGGGAGTAAAGCTGCGTGCCGGGTTGAACTGCTGGAGAAGCAGATTGCTGAGGAGCGGGAGCAGACCTCCCAATATCTCGAGAAGTTTGATGGTGCCTTGGCTTCGTTCTAGATAGAGAGACGAGAGTTTGAGGGTGCATTGTTGCTCGCAACAAGTCTTTATACCACAAGGTTGAGGGTGAGTACTCGAATCTGTAGTCCATGCTTGTTTGTGGTATGTAGCCTATCTCTTGACTTCTTCTTGCCCTTTTGCAGAGTTGAAGAGCTAGGAAACTGTACTAAAGAATACTATCAACGATTGGAAAAATGCTTTCTGTTGGCTGACGGAGGAGCATGAAGAGCTCAGGTGTAAAATGGAGAAGGAAGCCAAGATGCACTGAGATAGTAGAGTGAGCCTATTGGAGGCTATGACTACTATCAAGGTGCAACAGGAACAACTCCAAAGGGGGTCAGAGGTGGCGCAACCCTTAGTGGACATGATGGAGCCCCCCGTTGAAGGCGTGGAGCCCCGCCCCGTGCTAGAGAGGATCCAGGAGGTGCCGACGAAGATTACCAGCCTAGTCCATGGCATGGCGAAGTCCATGTCTAAGCAGTTGTTGCGTTTCATCAAGTCATTCTATCCCAAGGCTGACCTTTCTCCAGTTGCGAAGGGCTTCACTGCAGACTGTTCTGACAAGGCCTTTCAGCAGTACATGGAGGAGATGGACCCCATAGCTGAGGAAGTAGCCAAATTCATCAATCTTCAGTAGGCTTAGGCTTCTTCTGACTATAATTTTCCTTGAAATTGTCAAGCATGGTCTTCACTTGGCTGAATGAACTCAGATATGCGAGTTGATGTTGAACTCGACTACTGAGTAGTCTTTAGTTATTTTTCTCTCATAGTCCTTGCAGTGAAGGTAGTCCACACTTTGCGTCTGCATTATTGTGAGTGTAGCCGAAGGGACGCATGAGAGTACTACGCACGCCTTGTTCTTTTGTCTTAGCATGGAAGTACTGTTGTCTTGTCCTTTTGCAAACAGGACGAGCCACATGTGAGTATTGATTCCAGGTGATCAGGTCTTCACGTGGGTACTGTACTCGTGCCTGGTAGTTGGGCAGGCTTTGCACTATGTGGTCCCGGGTGTGCTGTGTAGAACTCCTTGGATGGTAGCTGCTCGTTTTGGCTATAAATAGAGCCACTGCTGCCCTTGGGAACTCATGGCTTGGGTTATAGCAATGATCGGCCTTAGTCTTCTCCTCTTTGATAGGTGTAGTTTCCATTGTATCATCTGATGCCAGAAGATTTCTCGTGATGTAGTCCTGACTTCTCCTTTCTTACACAATCTCTCTAGGCAAGACTCAAGTACATGATGTGAGAAGATTTCTTGTGAGGAGGAAACATCGTGTACCCTCGGTCTTGTTCCAGGTGCTGGGGGAGGGAGAGAGTGTTGATGCTGGATGACAGGATGGGGGTGCTATTGCAGGAGAGCACCATGCGCCCCGGTCTTTATCCAGGTCACCATCTAGGGGAGGAGCAGGGCACAACTGCCTAGAGCGCAGATTTCTTGTGTGCACTTCTTTTTTCTTCATCCTGCTCGACGCTTCTTGCTCCTGATGTTGGACTAGTCTTGAGGCTGTCCACACACGCTATGCGTGATATTGTAAAAGCCTGGGACTTCTGTTGTAGCAGCTGGATAAGAAGCTTGTAGTCGTTGCTGAGCATACTTTTGTACTTGATGCTTTGACATATCTGAATCCTGTAGCTGCAAAGCTTGTGTAAAACAAGATGAAAAGTTTATTATAAATGAGTAGTCTATCGAGAAGTATGAGTACTCCTGGATGACTTGTTGGATCTTATAGAGCTAGTCTGTTTTTCGAACAGCCAAGTGAGTTTGAATGACTCGAGTAGACTTGGGATTACAAGTCATACTAGGGCATTGTAGCTTGGAGAGCTCAGAGGCTCGTAGAAGGCCTTTGGCATTCTTTTTTGCGAGCCACCTAGTGAGTTGAATAACTCGAGTAGACTTGTGACTACAAGTCGTAGTGGGGCTTTGTAGCCTGAAGAGCGCAGATGCTCATAGAAGGCTTTTGACCCGCTTTTTTGGCGAGCCACCTGGTGAGCTGAATAACTCGAGTAGACTTGTGACTACAAGTCATACTAGGGCTTTGTAGCCTAAGGAGTCAGAGGTTCGTAGAAGGCTTTTGACCCACTTTTTTGCGAGTCGCCTGGTGAGTTGAATAACTCGAGTAGACTTGTGATTACAAGTCGTACTATGGCTTTGTAGCCCGGAGAGTGCAGAGGCTTCGAGCTGACTCACTTTTGCGAGCTAAGATTGAGGCGAGGACGAGTAGTCGAATGTCGTCAAAAAATAATTGCATTAATATGTTGAAAACTCATAATGTTGGCCAGTGGCCTGTTTACATTGCCCCACAGTCTACTGACTACGGGTAGAAACGACAGAGATGCTCGATGTTCCACGAGTTCTCGACATGCCGAAGATGTGTTGTAGCCTGTATGATCCAGGGCCTGTGACCTTGGATATGACATACAACCCTTCCCATGGTGAATTTAGCTTGTGCAGCCCCGTGGTGTCTTGGATGCGCTTGAGGACCATATCGCCTATGCTGAAGAACGTTCTTTGACGTTGCGATCATGATAGCGATGGAGCCCTTCAAGGTATCGTGCCGACTGGATGAGTGCTGCACAGTGGGATTCTTCTAGGCCGTCTATGTCTAGACGCATTGTTTCCTTTGCCGCTCCTTCGTCATACTATTCGACTATAGGAGACTTCCACATGACATCAGCAGGGAGTATGGCTTCTGACCCTAGACCAGAAAGTAGGGTGACTGCCCCGTAGGCTTGCATGGTTGAGTACGTAGCCCCCATAGAATGTTGGGTAGTTCCTTGAGCCATATGCCTCCTTTGGTGTTGCCAATGTTGTACAGCCTTTTCTTGAGGGCTTCCAGTAGCATCCCGTTGGTGCGCTCAACCTGGCCATTGGCCTTCAGGTGAGCAACAGAGTCGTAGCGAATGCCAATCCTGCTATTTTCACAGTACTCCCAGAATTCATGATTGTTGAAATTGGAGCCCAGATCTGTGATAATCCAGTTTGGAAATCTGTAGTGGTGGACGATCTCGTCAAGGAAGTCAAGTACTCTGTCTACCTTGGGACAGGTTACGGGCTTGACTTCAATCCACTTGGTGAACTTGTCAATGGCTACCAGTACTCGATTGAATCCTCCGGGCACTGTTGGAAGCGGACCAATCATGTCTAGCCCCCAGCAGGTGAAAGGCCATGGTGGTATGGTAATGAGCTTGTAGGCATGTTCTGTTAGAGCCCCAATTGTTTGAGCATACTTTTCTTGTGGCATGGTGCAGGCGAGGAGGTTGATAGAAGCGATTGTGGTGAGTGGTGTTCGATGCTACCGCCCTTGGACTGCTTCAAAGGCAATGTCCAAGTTCATGATTGGGAGCTGCAGTGCAAATAGGCGGCGACGATCTACTCGTGATGAATTCCTTGCTCGTCGTCGGGTCCTCTGACCTTCGGTTTCTTCTCCAATGACATTGTCAGAAAGTTCATCCTGTGAAATGTCATCTGGGTGACGCTCCTGTCGAGGATTCCACTCCGGTTGTCGTTTGTCATGGTCTTCTCCCTCGCCGTTGGTGATGAGAGCAAAGACTTCTCTATCTGGAGAGTAGCTACCTGAGCTTGAGGTGATGACTTCTGTGGAGCCGCCGTCTTCATGGATGGGAGATAGGGGTGCTCCTTCCTGGTACGGGAGGACATCAAGGTGGGTGATGAGGCGTGACTTGTTGTCCCGGACAAGAAAGGATGGCTTCATGCCTGGCTAGTAAAAGAATCTACCTTTGGGGTTGATATAATCACCAGGCCCTACTGCGGTCCTGACAAAGGGGTTTCCTTGATGGAATCTGAGTAGAGATCGAAGTTGTGGTCCTCAAGCGGCTCTGAATCAGACAATGACTTGGATAGAGTTGCTTGATTAACCAAAGCTGCATTTCGGAGTCCGAATAGGAATTGACTCGAAATTTGATTTGATTCGCATGATGGCTAGATTGCCTGCTCGTGAGAACTAGTCCGAGTAGTTGTGGAGTCCGAGTTGTACTCGAGCTTGCTTCTTGTTAGATCGAAAAATTTGTTGAATTTCTCGATGAGTTCCTCCATAGCTTGATGACGAAGGTTGATGTCTTGCAATTTCTTCTCCGGGGCCTCTGTAATGTAGCGCTGGAAGCTTCCAGTGCCGTCTGCGATGCAGACCTAGGAGCCGAAGATGAACATTGCGCCTGCTTTGAACGCAACTGCTGGCTTGATGATGATTTGAGCCATCGAACTCGCAAGGAAAATTTTGGTGAATTCCCCTACCTGGCGCGCCAGCTGTCGGTGTTTTAACCCAGCAACCTACCAAGGGAGTACCTGAGGTAGAGTTTTGGTTGGTGGGTGTCGCCGAAATCAGGAGCTCGATGGTGATCAGGTACACGATTTAGGCAGGTTCGGGCTACTGGATTGCATAATACCCTACATCCTGTGTGTTGTATGCTTGTATTGGATTGAACTTATTTTGAAGGGGTCCCTGCCCGCCCTTATATATCGAGGGAGCAGGGTTACAGGGTGGTTTGCTTTACAAGAGTACTAGTCGGATTCGACTACAGAGTTCTACTCCAACTAGGAAGAGTAGTTTCCTTATCTTCGACTAGTCCTTGGACTCCATGTAGACTACGACGTACTGCACCGTGGTCTTCATGTCTGATACGCCTCGGTGTACTTCTCTAGATGTGGATCCATACAACCCTTCTGGTGGGACCATAGATGTATGCCCGACAGGTACTCTTGGTCATTGGTTCATTTGGTCACTTGTTCATTTGGCTTGCTCTCTCCTTCTTCCTCTGGTCTGTTCGGGATTTCTAATCCCAACACCACCACCTAGAGTTTGTGACATTGATTGCACAACAACAAGAATGAAGGAGGCACAATGGAAAGAAAATCACCTATTTTGATGGTGGCAGCTTTGTGAAGCCTCATGTTTGTTGAGAATGGTGAGTATCCAAACTTGTCATATACTCCCTCTATCTATGTTTATAAGGCATGGTATGACTTGGCACGGTTCTCCAAATAACACTTTGACCATTCATTTATCTTATATTATATTATTTATGGTTATAAACTTATAATCATTGTAGAGTATATTTGATTACAAATCCAACCATATAAAATTTACATTATAAAACTAAAAAATAATAGTTAAATTATTGGTCAAAGATTGCAAAATTTGAATCTTGATATGCTTGTGCGCCTTACAAATAAAAATAGAGGGAGTAAAACTACTCATATCTCCTAATGATGAATTTGCTATTTTAGAGGAGCATTTCTAGGTAATGTATAGCGCACTCGTTCGAAAGCAGCACGTCCCTTTCTTTCTTGTGCGCTTAATGTATGAGTGCAAGCTTTTATTTACTTTTCCATTGTACATCTACAGTTATATCTTTTTGGAAAAGTTCAAATTACTACTCTCAAGTATAGCCAAAGTCCGGATGACCCCTTAAAATATTCTTTGATTCAATACACCCCTAAACTATACTATTTGGTTCAATGTATCCATTAACATAATTTATCTTTTTTATTTCTACACAAGTTGAATTTCAATTTAAATTTTGCACGGTGGTAGTGGACACTACAATGTATATCAAAAAAATATAGTGTAAATTTTCATCTATTTTTTATAATTTTGGATCCCAAGAATTAATTTGTTATTAAATATCATGCCCTATCAAAATATTGATAACAAATTCATGGTAAATTTTTTTAAAATGCGTTATGATTCTTGCTATCATCCCTCAAAATTTTAACTTGAAACTCCACTTGTGCAAAGAGAAAAAAAGATAAATTGTGTTAGGGATAAATTGAATTAAATGGCATAGTTTAGGGGTAAACTAAACCAAGAAATAGTGATTACATTCAACCCCCGCCCCCAAAGAACCCGACGTCCTCGTCGGTCCAACTCACCCACACATGGGCAAATGTCCAGGTGCGGCTTTGGAGGACGGGGTGTTACACGTTGCAACATACAAAATTACATATAGTAATATGAAAAATGATGTAGTGCAACGTTGAAAACGTAACATCGTGTCTCCACACGACTCCTCCATCCATCATCAACGACTTCTGCTCCCCAGCAGTGCTCTTTCCCTCGAGAAGCAGTGCCTGTGCTGAGCACATACACTTGTCAGTGTGGACGTGTCACGTGTGGTGGTGCCTCTCAGGAGGCGGCGATGCCTTGGGCCTGGTTGTATCCGCTTATTTCCCACTTATCGGTGGAAATGAGTCATAAGCCCACCCAAACGCCTAGCTTATTTCCCGCTTACCACCCAAGCTGCTTAGCCCACAATCCACAATAGAACTAGCGGACTGATTTTCCTGTACGTGGCCTCGGGGGCGCTTCTCCTGCAAGTGTTCCCCCGATACCTCCCACCCCACCAACACCTGCCGTCCCCCCCCCCCACACACACACACGCCATCGATCCTGCGCCCGCCGCCGGCCCTATCCGTCGTCGGCTCCGTCTGCCGTCCTCCACAGGCTCCCTGGCCAGATCCCTCCCGCCACCTCCCTGCCAACAGATCCCGTCCGTCGTCGGCTCCGTCCTCCCTGGCCTCCTCGTGTCAATCTGCTAGTTCCTCATGTCCTCCCTGCCCCCTGGCTCGTGTCCTCCCTACCCGCCTGGCACCACCAGCTCCTTCCGCTGGCTCCCCCCAGGTGCTGCTGCTGTTGAGAAGGAAGGTGGGTGGGGCACTGCTACCTGTGCTACCTGTGCGTCAATTTTTCCTGGCATCATTTCTGCTACCTGCTCCGACTGCAAGGCCGCCGACCAAGAGCAAGGTAAAATTGCTGTCACTTCTTGATGGATTGCTCAAATGGCAGATTGTGGGTTGCATAGTAGTACTTCTTGATTAATGATGCTCTTAGTTGATGGTCAGTAAATAAGATTGTGGATTTATATTTAATTGAACAATACTATAATCATATTTTAGATGGAAAAGTCATCAAAGGTTGTGGCAAAATGGGATTCATTTGCCACGAAGGCTTTTAATGACATTTGTGTGGAAGAAGTCCTTGCTTTTAATCAACCGCAACAATGTTTGAATGCGGTGGGATATGCAAATCTTGTTAGAAAGTTTTATGAGTGTACCAAGAGGCCATACAATGAAGGGCAAATGAAGAACAGGTGGGATATACTGAAAAAATGTATACCCAATGGAAGACTTTGAACTTGAGAGCAATCGGATTGGGAAAAGATTCTGTTATTGGTTGTATTGTGGCTGATGATGAATGGTGGGAAGAACAAAATGCGGTGAGCCCACTAACACTCCCATTAGAGATAGTTCACATATACGTTGTTTGGTTTCATCTAATGTCACGTTGTTTTGGTGATATTTTACAAGCTATGTAAGGTTGTAACCGGTTCAGAACAGCCCCGCTTGAGTATGAGGATCAGATGCGAATCATGTTTGAATCTGTCATTGTTACAAATGAGATTTCATATGTTTCAAGTGGTGATGGCAATGTTGCTGAACATGATGTTGCTGATGTTGGGGGCAATAGTGATAGGGAGGCACCTAAGGTCCCAACAAGTTCTGAGTGGAGGGCTGGAAAAAGGCTAGCTCCTAGTTCCCCTAAAGGAAAGAAGATGAAGACTTTTAGACACCAATGCATGAAACGTTTGGTCGATGCATATGAGTTAAAAGCTCAAAGTAGTAAACATTCAGATGAGATTGGAAGTATGTTGGATCAAGTCATCAAGGATGGGGCTGAGGAGGGGAGTGATGAACACTTCTATGCCACACAACTTCTTCAAAAAAAGCAAAACCGTGATGTGTTCATTACATTGAAGACACCAAATGGGAGGTTGAATTGGCTAAGGAGGGCTTGGGAAATAAGGAAGAAGCACTAGGGTTTTGCATTAGTGTGCCATTTCACTTTCATTTCCCTTATGTTGTGTCAAACATTATTTCTTTTTCCTAAGTATGTTGTGTGAGACTATGTACCTTTTATTAGTTGTGTTGTACCAATAAAAATCCATCTGATCATCTGGTTAGTGCTTTTTGACAGGCTTGCATTTTCTTGATTAGTACCTCTAGTGCTGCTAGTGAATGTGAAGGCAACAGTGACTCTTTTCATACCATGGATGTTGATGAATCTGATGATACTGATGATGATTACATAGTGGCAATGCTTGGTATGGACTACATGGCATCATCTAGTATGAACAAGAAGAAGATTACTACTACAATACCAAGGATGACTGGAATTCAGTGGGTTGAGTTGCAACTACAAGATCCAGTGGAGTGCTTTAACATGTTCAGAATGAGGAGGTCAGTTTTCTTAAGCCTTCATGACACCTTGGTACAAGATTATGGATTGAGATCAGGTAGACAATTTTGTAGCGAGGAACATTAGGAATGTTTCTATGGGCTTGTGGTGCACCTCAATCTTTTAGACAATGCAAGAATAATTTTCGTTGCTCATTAGAAACCGTCAGTAGGAAATTTGAAGAGGTTCTTGAATCTATCATGAGATTAGCTGTTGACATTGTGAGACCTAAGGACCCACAATTTTCTACGGTTCATCCTAAACTACAAGAAGCAAGGTTCTGGCCTCATTTCAAAGATTGCATACCTGTAACTGTGCCATTAGCTGATCAATCGAAATACATTGGCCGGCATGGGTATCCTTCACAAAATGTCACGGCGGTATGTGATTTTGATATGTGGTTCACATTTGCTATCACTGGTTGGTCTGGTTGTGTCCATGACACTTGTGTATTATTGGACACGCTTTTCACATACAAGGAACAATTTCCACATCCTCCCGATGGTAAGAACAAGTTATGTGCAATTTATTTTTCAAGGAATATTTGCTCATTGTGATATAACATATAAATATAACATGCAGGCAAGTGCTATCTTATTGATTCTAGATATCCTAATAGAAAAAAAAATATTGCACCCTACAAGGGACAGAGGTATCATGTTTCTGAATGGCAGCATGGTCAGCATCCGGTGGGATTGAAAGAAGTGTTTAATCATGCACATTCATCCCTTAGAAATGTGATTGAGCGATCATTTGGAGTTCTAAAGATGAAGTGGCGCATTCTCTTGAATTTGCCCAGTTATCCAGTTAACAAGCAGTCCAAAATTATAGTTGCTTCTATGGACCTTCACAATTTCATAAGAGATAGTACCGTACATGACGTGCATTTTGAACAGTATTTTGAGGAAGATGATGCTAATCCAACCCAACCTAGCATAGATGGTGTTGCTGCTGCTTTAGAAGATGACATATATGGGTGCATTTTGTGATGCTATTGTTGTCGCTATGGTTTCGTGATTCGTTATTGTACCCATGACGGATGTTTCCATATTAGATCGATCTATCATATGAATTTCATATTATTGTAATGCAATTTCTATTTAACAAACTCCAAAGACATTAGAATTATTATCTTCTCCTCAGATTCACAACAAAAATGAGCTATTATCAGCTCTAGAAACATTCAGGTCAATTTACTAGTCAGGACAGACAATCAACACAAAATAATCAGAATTACCAAACACCCAGACAATCAACACAAAATAATCAGAATTACCAAACACCCAGCTAGGATTCTCCAGGTTGCTGCCTTATCAGTTCTAGAAAAGCGTATAAAGGACCCTTATCCCTGCGGTGATCGACGAGCCGAGGGAACCGCCATGTCTTGAATCGGACGGAGTGACCCGAGTCTGCTTCACGTGAGCCCTGCTCGATCCAAGGCATTGTATGCACCACCACCCAAGTGTTGCAGGCGATTTAAAATTCTGTATCAGAAGAAATCGCACTAGTACCTCGCAATCAAAACGAAACCTGTATATTTGGATCTGGCTACCTCATGATACCTAAAATCTCCACGACTGGACGTCTGGAACGGTGTGGCATGACTGGCATGCCAAGCAAAGCAAATTGAGAGAAAAATACAAACTTTTTAAAGGTGGTACACAAGTTAGGCAAGGCTCAAAATTGCCAACCCAATGCCTCGCCTGCCTTAGCGCTCAGATTAACCAACAAGCAGGCGGCGACGTGCCAGTAAAGATGTACAAAGGGGTGACATGAAACGCAATGTTAGAAAACACTATAACCACATGGCCCGTGCGCCGAGAACCATCGCTAAGAACAACACAACCCCGCATCAGGTTTTAGTTTGCTGAGGGGCACTACAGAGGCAGCCTACACATGGAGATTGGGGCACAGCTTATTATCAAAGCAAATAAAAAAAGAAGAAAAATAGCTGGACAACCGCAAAAATGGGAATCATCAGCTCCTGACTCTCCAGATTCCCAGCGCCCATATTCGGGCAGGAATGGCACAAAATTACGTTCAGAAACCACCATTCAAGCAGCTCAAAACCACTACCATGTCAGTCATCAATAATGCTGGAAAACATTCTGTTCCAGCCTGCCCCCAATCTCCTTATTAACCAACTCAGGCAGCACCTACAGAGTTATCTGGTCCAGGGCCCTCGAAACGGCCTGTTTGTGATGTCAGGCAGCATTCCAGGACTCTGTTGTATGAAGTTTGTCCAATGCGACCCATCCAGAGAGCCTACAGGTGCTACCTGACTGCTCGTGCCACTGGCCACATTCTGGGTGTAGCCATACATGTCTGAAAATGGAAGGTTTGTGTCTTGACTCCTAGGCAGAAAATTTTGAGGCGGACAAACTTGATTCCTTGGTTCAAGGAGCTGGCTGGGGCTTGACCCACCATGTCCCACGTGTAATGATGGCTGCTTGTACTGAGATATGGCGCTGAACAGAGTTCCATGGGTGTTGCTTCCACTTGGCAAGGCCTCGGTTAAGCAGTTACCAGACTCCAACCCCGACAGATTATTGTTATGCGACTGACAACCATCAGCGAACCAGTTATACCTATGATCCATCGAAGCAAAAGCAGCATAAGAATGCTGTCCAGATATAGGAGGGTTTACTTTAGTTGGAAAACTCACATCAGCATAGATATCCTTGTGAAGTTGTCCATAGAGACAATTATCACTCTGATCAGTTAACTGCTGCTCCTGCAACGACCTGGGGAATGGAGCAGATTGAACCAAACGATTATTTGCCAATGAATGCAAACCAGTTGACTGTTCAATGCTATTTGCATGCTGAAGTGGGTAGGAGACTGCTCCAATGTCCTTCACCATCTGGAGCTGACCATTGCTCTGCAGATTTGAGAAGGGCTCAATAACTGATGATGGATTGTCCATTATGAACGCAGACGTGGTGAGTTGATCCTGCTGCTGACTTAAAACGCCATTATCCAAGTAAACTGAAGAACTCCGTTGCCCTGAAGAGAGATAAGGTTGTGTAATCTGTAAGTTACCTGAGCCATTAAACGTTATATTCTCTGGAGGATGATAATGGGACTGAAGAGGACCTGCCAACCGCCATCTGTTTTTTTCACCTTTTGTTACTTGGTCATTTAGATCCAGAAAACCTTCCACATGCATTTGTTCTCCAGAGGACTTAGGTATTAGTGAACAACTGTTTAATGGTATCATCATTACATTCTCAGTCTCTTCTTGATCCACAATTACAGTGTTCATTTTTGGATGACTCACTTCTGAAGAAATATTTGCACTACGGTCACAGTTGTGGTTCAAAACATCATGGCTGATGCTTTCCAGGTCCTGATCTTGCTCATGAGCATGAACTGATGGACCTTTGTAAGAAACTCCATCAAGATCTTCTAGTTGCAAATTTTCGCAGTCAAGAGTGTCAATATGTGTGCTTGTATTATTGATGGAGTTGATCCCTTGACTCTCTGAGCTATTATTGTTGTTAATGGTTGTACCTTTGCAGCTGATTTCTTGGATATCTTCACTGTTAACACCCAGGCCATCTTTACGCAATTTGATATCCGTGAGATCTTCATTCTGCTTGTCAGGGTTGTTGGCACAGCAGGAAGTGCTTTCATCTACACAGCTGACACCATTACGATCTTGCACATCAGAGTTTTGCTCACTCTCACTAGTAATATCTGTGCCCCTGACTACCATGAGATCATGATCTTCCACATTCCGACTGTCAATATTAAAAATACATGTTTCCATATACTTAGTCTGCTCATCATCCTGATCTTGAAGAGTGGTGCTCTGACCATCCCCACCTTGAAACATACTTTGAGGTGAGTGTTCTACCTGGCCATTTTGCAAAATTGGGCTACCATCATTTTCGCTAGCACCAGGTTGTCCTAGCTCGTTTGTAATGTCTGTTAACTGGTCTGCCTTCTCATCATAAACAAACATAAATAAACCATAATCACCTATTCGGTATTAAAAAATAAATTAAGATTGCTTGTTATGAAAATTTATTTCCATTAAGAAGATTACAACAACGTATAGTTTCTTAAGAAATGACAATGTAACTACCTTATACAAATAAGATAGCACTACAGAGCAATTCACCATTCATAATGAAATACTACCTAGTTCTTTCATACTAGATGCCTCTATTACAAATTCAGTATCTTTACTGTCATGGTATTCTCATCTATAGCATTAACATTGAATAGGAATTCTGCTGCACTGGTGAATGATATACATTGTAAAATGGCAAGATACATAACAGAAGTAAGCATGGACTGATATCATCCACTGTATTTTTTTTATACATTCAAGTATAGGACCTCTCTCGGGCGCAAAACTAAGACTTAAGAATAAGAACTGAAGGACAAGTCACAGCACCTTTCTCGAGACAGACACATTCTTCTCTTCAAGCTCAAGGCCTAATAACTTTCTTGATTTCTCCATCAGTGCCTTCCTGTCCTTAAGAACCTCAAAAGCAGCAGGTAGATCATTGCACGACATGTTCAACCTGTTATGTAAATACTTCCTCATAAGAATAATGATCAACATAAGGTATACACAATAAATTAAAGCATTACTTACCAATGCTCACGCAGTCTCCTATGTTCATCCTCTAATAAAGCTCCATATGGTTTTACATGGGATTTATCAAGGCCACCAATTACACGTGAAACATGCTTGGTCTGAATGCCATCCCCAGATTGCTTCAGTCTCTTGATATGGTTTAGTTGTGTTCTACTAACCTGAAAAAAGTTACAACAGCAAAGGTACCACAGCATTCAGTAAAATACACCATAGTTGCTATTCAGCATTCTAAGGTCCTGTTTGTTTAAGATTATAGTCCATCTAGATCATATAAGCTGGATTATGGGTTATGGGTACAATGGTAAAATATCACATTGGGACCACAAATAATCTGAAATAAGCTAGCCTTAGGTAGCTTATTTCAGATTACTTGTGGTCCCATGATGGCCTTTTACTGTACTATCCTTCTTGGGTTATAATCCAACTTATATAATCTAGGAGGGAAACAAACAGGCCCTAAGAACGAATTAGATCATCTTCAAAAACACGTTCTTCAGTTATATATTTTGTAATTTATAATAATATCTTTTGATCATAGCCAGGCATAAAAAAAACACCATGAACAGTAGTCATTGTTGACAATCATTTTTCAGACTAGCGTCACATCCAATAATGCAGACTAATTTAGGAAATTCTGACTTTGTTCTACATCAAGTCCGCACAATAACACACCCCTCACACTATTCTTCATAAAACAATTACGAAAGAGGTGACAGCTAAGAGATAAAGCTACAGGATGGAAAAACAAATAAATTATACGGAAAATAACATATTCTATACGTGAGACAATGGAGCGCCCACATCAATCAGCTGTTAGGGGCAAGGTTTCTGAGGTGTCGCCTAGGTGTCCAGGCATGCCCCCAGCACCACAGAATGCCACAAGGTCCTAGTTACACCTTGTCGCCTAGGGCGTTGTCTAGGCATCCAGGTGTGCCCCCAAAGCCACAGTATGCCACAATACCTCAAAAAGACAAAAACCACTTAGCAGAGACACCCATAACTGAATACATGTACTGCACAAAGCTAAAAGCATGGACCAAATAAAAATTCCCTCCTTTTTCAGTTCAGCGATAGCACATTTTTAAAACTAAAAGGCAAAAAGACTTCAATCAAATACACAAACAGAGGACCTAATTTTAGCAATATACTTCTTATTTCGCAGGCATACTAAATTGCAGAAAGAAATGCACATTACAGAGCTACATGTCTAGACAAAGACAACTGAGATCTCATTACTTTTTCTTAAAAAAGCTCCAATGGCCAAAGTTGAGCAAAAGTCATTGTCACCCTTCTTATGAGATAGCAATTTTACCTTGATGTATGACATAAACTTTGAAACATCAACTCTTTGTGCAACCTTCATGGGCATTCCACCCTTAGTAGCTTTCTGCTGCATAGCTACTTGCTTCTGATTACCAGGGTTATCCCTGCAAAAGCATAACAAACAGTGGCTTATCAATTAGTAAGTTATATAGAAATCTTATATTGAGTTAACTCTTTAGAATGCAGTATAGAATAGGTCAATGTTGGTTTGCACCACAATGAATGCTGGGTTTGTACTTGATATTCTCCTTCAAGTCGAAAAAACTAAAACTAGTAAGTTTAAGGGACCTTTATTATTAGATTTACATGAGAAAATTAAGTTCTTTAGTTCTTATAGCCACATCAGTTGAAATTGTCAATATGAATTGCCAGAAAGCTAAAGCAAGAGACAATGCAGCACTGAAACTCTATAAATCCACTACTCAATAATGAGGTCACTTGCCATGTGCCTACCAGCACTAACTTATCTAGAAAGCTTGTGTAACACATGCATATTCCAACTCGATACATCAGTCATCTGAAACTCCTGAAGACATGAACAGTCAAATGAAAAGGATGACTCCTTCTTAATGAAATGATATGCAGCTCTCCTGCGTGTTCAAGAAAAAAAGAAAAGGATGGCACCAAATACCATGCTACGTTGATCTTGCATACAAGTTATAGGTGGTACCATGGTGTACTAACCAAACAAGGGCACATCAAACAACCATGAGAAACAGTACGCATTCTAGTTGACTAGCAAGCAGTAGTAGTATGGCAAGGGATTCAGAAATATTCAAGAGCTTTAGACTACAGTCAAAACCAGCTTGGGGACACCATATGCACCATCATATTATGGCATTAGGCCTGTAAAAATTTTGACGAAATAAACCAATTTATGTAGATAATTCAACCCTATACTAAGGAACCAGAGCAGATCCTAAATAAATCACTGCATCACCCAAGAGTCAAGAGACAAATAATTGAAGCAAATCCCAACCTGAACAAATTCTCTATATCACCGCAGTTTAGCCATCTCTTCTTCCATTTCTTCAAGGTGTCAACCATGCTGCACATCCAGTTTGCAATTAATATCAAGGGATTGCCTAAATAGTAAACTTACAATGGACTTGCTCAGGTTTGGGCATACTTGGAATGATAATTAAGCAAGTTAACACGATATGCCTTCTCATCCTTTTTTATGTGCTTCTCCTTGTTAAGTATGGCATCCGGATGAATATCACCATAGCAAAGAGAAGATGACCTGTTCAATTATTCAATCAATGATCCACGTCAAAGAAACATATCAAGAGGTGAAAAAGGACTGTAGAAAAACTGATGGAAAGTTGAACAGACAATTTTAGGGCAATAGTATATTTGAAGAAGGGATTCCGGTATGGTATATTCTAGTTCAGCATTATTTACAGAGATAAACATGAGTGCATTAATGTATCTAACCGGGACTAACCTCAACATAGGATAATGGGAACCCTTAACTCAGCTTAGTGGTCTAGGTCAACATGCATTGTCCGCAGAAGATTGTATCAAAACTATCAGTGGCTTTTGATGTTTGATCTGAGCATATTCTTAAATTGCTAATTGTCCTACTTTAAAAAAAAGTTGTTATGCAACGTGTAGCCGTGTAAGTACGTTAAGGTTTATGGGCGAGCAAGCCCTACAGGCAGTTTGGAGAGGCCGATTGACGATTGTGCTGTTCAAGCGCACTACAAACAGTAATTGTGCTGGTACTGTGGCAATGGACCCACACCCCCCGGGGAAAGACTGCTTGTCTATGAAGCTACATAAGATTAGATTAGAAGGTATATTGTTCCAGATTGTTATGATTGGATTCAATCTATCAGTTGCTTAGGGATCATCCCCCTCCCACTCCCTCTATATAAAGGGGTTGTCTATCAGTAATGAGGAAACCACGAATTAGAAGGGAAACCCTCAACCAGCTCCCCAGCCTCCATGTGTCGGCTCCAAGCCACCACAACCCTTCCCTCGCCAATTCTCGAAAACCCCTCCAAACAGCAAATCCTAAGCCCACAAAACATGTATTAGTTATCAAAAAGCACAATGATAGATCTAGTTGCCATTAGTTAAGCAGGACTTGTGGGAGGAAATAACGCAGATGTACCAATTTCGATACCCTACTTGATACTTTTTCACATACACTGGATTGGAAACAAGACAAGTAGCTCAAAACAGGAACGTTCAGAAAGTAATACAACCACATCACAATGAACAGAAGGAATAGATGTATGCATCTACAACCCTAGAAATGAAAATAAAAGGGGCATTAGGAATCAAATCATAGGGAACTTGCCAGCTGAGGAAAGGATTTCCAAAGTGATGATTTTTTCCTGTAAGCAACAAATGTACATTTTCTTCTGCATCAGTCTCACTTGGAAGAAATTGTTTGAGAAACTTTCTCTCAGTTTCTGTCAGACATGTAGACCATACCTACAATCAAGAACAAACTCTGTTTGTGTATATTAAAAAAAAAAGAAGCACAGAATAGGGTGCTAACACCACCGAAATCGTGATATTACCAAGTCAAGACAACCATAGAAGATAAATAGAATCAACTTAAACAACAGATCATGGTAGATAAACTCAGAAGAAAAGATAGGCATACCTCATAGGATAGCACACCTCTCAGGCTCTCGAGAGAAAAAGTTTCTGGAGGAACATATGTAACATCAGCAAGGCCGGAACAATGTTCCTGGTTTTCCATGAAAGGAGCCAAGTCTGACCACAAAATTCCAACTTGTTCCTTTTCTGGCACAACTCTCCTCAGATATTGGTCCCATTTAAGACCAATATGAGGCTTCAAACTTACAAGACAATTGGATGAGTCAAATTTTGTTTTCTTCCCCGGCCTACATTGTTCTGAGTTAGTATAATTTATCTGTCGTTTCTTTTGCTTGCTTGCTGACATTCTACAGGTCATTTGATCATTTAACTGGAAGGCTGGAAACCCTGTATTTTTTGAATAACTCCTAAATCTTGCTTGAACCTTGATTTATTTCGGACGTCAAGACAACCATGTACAGCTCCTAAAACGGAACATATGTTGGTTAAATTAGATCTTCAGCTCAAAGAAAATGAGAACAAGGACACATAAATAGCTCAATTGATTGAATGGTGGAGCACCCGTTCCACAAACCAAAGCTAGTCTTTAAATTGTAAAAACTGCTATATAGAAGGCACATGATCATTGTAAGGCCAACAGAAAGAAATGAAGAAATGCTGAATTGCTGATAAAGATTTATTCATCTAAACAATAGTTAGCATGATCAACCACAATGGCACAATGTTCATTTTAAACTGATATTAGTTAAAAATTGCAGTATGTTCCTAAACTTGCATACTGTTTTGCAAAGCTCCCTAGATTTGAATGTTATATCTGCAGATATTTGTTAGTTTGGTCATCATCACAGTTAAGTGTTAACTAACACAAATGGTTACTATACCTATACCAATTCTGGCTAAATCAAAAGAAAATAGAGCCAGGAGAAACTAGAATTATTCGATCTAATGACATGATTTGGTCATTTCCTCTTATTCATTTAATGGATATCTCAACACTATGGTAACTCAAGAATCTAAGTTATCATGGTTATTGAATTGCACATGACCAAAATCTTTATTTTCCATGACTATATGACTTCTCTGGATATGCGTGATACCAACAAAATGAAGCAATATGCTTTGTTATCATGCATCTTTCATCAGACATGGCAATTCATTCAGTCATTTTCAACTTTTGTTTTACATAACTAGCATTTTTAATCCACAACTACGATTTAAATCATTAATCTGGTAAGAAGGTAAATTAAGTACCACTTTCTAGCAAAGAAAAATCAAAATGTGTACATAATACCACAAAACCAAAAGGATATATTGCCAGTACAGCACATCCTTGCATTGAAGCAACCAAAAGGTGAGAAATTTGAGTCTGCTAAACAAAATCCTACTATGCAAAATGCGAAAAACATAAAAAAAAACACCAGGGCTGCAAGTCCGGAGCTCTTAGCGTGCTATAAAAGAACCTAATCATACTACAGAAAGATGGATAAGTTAGTATAGTAGTCGGGACAGACCTAGGACATGGGTGTACACATGTACACCCCGATTAATTTTTTTAAAAAACGAAATAGTAGGCAAAATATATGTGAATCCTTGTATTGGGTCAGATCAGTGGCGGAGCACGCTCTAAATTTTAGGTGGGGCGAACATGCACGACAAAACTTGCACTAAAATAGATCATGTACACAATAAATCAGTCAATTCCTATTTCCCTGTTGCTAAAATAAATCAGCACATGACAAAAGGTGAAGGATTTAGTAATGCCTCCACATGCAACATTTGGGGCGAGGGCATGCACAGTCGAGGTTTAATGCGCCGGGCTGCCCCTGCCACCGCGGGCAATGGCGCCGCCGGCCGCGCCAGCCACAAGCCGCCCTCCACCCCGCCATTTGCTAACTGAGGAATCCGTCGGCCCTTCCCGCCGGTTGTCGTCCGCCGCCCGCGGCGCCCAGGCCGCCTCACCACGCCACCCTCGATCCGCCACCGCTGCCATGCCTACTGCCGCCGCCAGACGCTCCTCTAAGCCCGCCGGCCATGGAGCCCTCCCCCGACGACCCAGAACCGGAAACCCTAACCCAGCCATCACCCATGCCTCAATCCGAGAGAGGAATCAGGAGCAGGAGGAGGACCCACCTCGTCGCCGGCCGTCTACCACCACCCACCAGGGTTGGACGAGCACGAATCGTCGGAGGAGAGAAGAGAGGCAGTCCGCAGTCGACCACTGACGGAAGGCGCGGCTCGCCTAGTCGTCGCCGCCAAGAGGGGAGAAGGGATAAACGCCTGGATGGCAAACGTATGGCTATTTTTTTTCTTTTAAAAAATTTGCTCGTGACACCTTAGAAATTATTTCTCGGTCAGTTGGATTTTGTGACCGTCCGATGTGGAGCGTGGGGCCGTGACTTAGGGCTTGGCAGGTTGGGCTGAAATTGGTTGGCTTTTCTTCTTCGACTTGTCAGGTTGGAAAAACGTGGTTTCTCCTTATTGTTTAAGACCCTGTTTGGTTTGCTCCTGCTAGTCCCTAAATAACCAAACAAGTTTGCTTATGGCTCTAAAGTTTAGCCCTTTAGTCCCATGGGGTTGCTTATGGGGACTAAAAGGTACCTTGTAAATCCAGTACCCCTCATTAATGCTCCGTCCGTGACCAGGTCCCCCTGCGCACCCCACCCCACCCGCCCACTCCCAGCCCGCCAGCCGCTCCCGCCCGCCGGCCACCGCCCCGCCGTCGGCTAAATCAATTGCAGCTCCTCGTGCTTCGACGCCCGCGCCTCTCCTCTCCTACTCCGCACACTTTGGTGGTCGCGCCCCTTCCTCCACGCCGGGCGCCGGTGGCCGTGCCCCGTCCTCATCCTCGCGCTGCGCGCCCGCGGCCCCTCCCCTTCGTTCGTGCTAGGAACACATGGTCGGGGTCCCACCCTCCTCCCCACCGGCATGCACCGGCGGGCGGCGAGCCCGTCCTCCCTCCTCACTGCGTCAGACGCCACCCCCTACGTCCTGCCTCCCTCGCCCTCACAACCATCAGCACCAGGCGCCGCGGCAGCCTGCGCCGCTTCCTTTGCCGCAGAGGCAGCGGCGGCGGGACGGAACCCGTGGTGGCCGCGCGGCAGGAGGACGACGACGACGTCAGGAGGCCGCTCTTGGGCGGCGGCCGGGGCCGCACGCTACGGGATCTGTTCATGGCGGGTGCGGGCGGCGCGGATCCTGGTGGCGGCAGGGGAGCGTGGTGAGGGAGCAGGAGGTTCAACACGGCATGGCTACCATAGTGGCGGCGGCACGCGATAGGAGGAGGAGTGCGGCCATGGATTTGGGGCTTAGCAATGGAGGAGTGGGAGAAGGAAAAGGGTAGGGCAGCCATGATTAGGGGCAAGTTGGTCATTATTCATCTCATTTAATGCCCTTTAGTCCCTAGAACCAAACAGGGTGGCACTAAACTGAAGCGTCCCCACATAAGTAGAGACTAAATATGATACAAATATCAGTCCCAGGAGGCTAATAACACATTTATTCAACAGATGGTTCAAAAACCGTACAACTCCCGAAGGAGTGGGCAAACAAGGCACACCCAAAGGAGAAACAAACCAACAACGATACAGATCCAAGTTGCAGTCCAGTCGGACCCCAGGCTGCAATCGGAACTAAGCGATAGCGGAAGCATTCTGCAAAGGCCAACACCACAGGCAGCGTTGGGTGTGGAAGCGACCTCTTACTCGAAATCCTCGGCGACGAAGTCCGGGTCTTCCTCTGAGCAACAAAACAAGGGTGAGTACAAAAGTACTCAACAAGTCCAACCCCAACCACGGAGGAGGATACAAGCAAGAATATGCACAGGATATAATAAGGATAAGGCTAAGGTTTATTTGTAGTAAAGCTAGATTTTAACACATGCAAGGGTTCATTTTCAAAAGAGTTTTCACAAAGCATTTCTTTTAGTAACCGAATCATTAGTGGGGTTGACCCTACACAAAGGATCCAAGTTTTAATGCTACCGGACTCCGCGTCCGCAATAGCTCACAGTACAACTGCCGGACACTTCCGAAGTCCAACACACGCCCTGAAAATCATCCATGTCCAAGTACTAGTTATGTGACCAAGCCGTAACTCATCCAATGCCGTGGACACGGCTACCCGGATAGGTTTTAACTTTGCAGAGGTTGTACACTTTTCCGACAATTAGGGTACCGTAGCACGATCACCTTAGTGCCGGTGCAGATCCTATCAAAGCCATTACCCACCTTAACTAAGACTCACTAGCCAACACGGAAGCAACCAAGGGGTTAAGGATCTACCAATGAGGTCTTAATCGGGATCTAAGTTCACACAGTTCTTACTCCTTCTCTATGGTCTTCCGTTGCTCACCAGCTCTCCTGATGGCTAACAGACTAGCTAGTGGGATTTATGCTAAGCCGTTGCCGCATACAACAGTCGAGTGGTTGCACGATGGTTGGTTAGGCAAGATGACACATCAACTCGGTCCTTAATTTGTGACAAGATGGATATCTCCAACCTTGCTCAACCACAAAGGTACGAGCCCAACTTATTAGCATTTCACACAAGAAACATCCATCCATCTCATCTAGGCATTTCTTTCCTTTATTTCCAGAAACCCATTTTCCCTTTCAAAAACACTCACACATTTCTTCTTTAACAAAACACATTATAGTCATGATTGAATTGAGTAACAAGATCCTAAGCATTCTAGCAGTAATTATCATCCAAACAGAGCAAGTCATATTTAGAGATAAATATAGGACAATCAAGGAATAATCATAACAATCAAGGGGTGGCAATCCAACCATGTTTCAGTAGTAAAACAATATACGATTTATAAAACAGGTCAATAGGTTGTGTTTGAAAAATTAGGATAAATATGCATCAAAGGGTGAGATTGGACTTGCCGTCCTCAAAGCCTTCCGGGAGTTCCTGCTCAAGGTGCCGGTCTTCGAGCTCGGGTTCACGGTCAAACTCCTCCTTGTGCTCCTCCTCGGGTACTCCGCGATCTACGGCACACACAATCGGGCACACAATAAATAAAAGAAACTTAAAGCTTTACCCGTCGAGCTCGAACAGAGAACGCGAACGGAAAATAGAAGGAATGAGTATTTTCATGAAATTTAGAGATAACTCGGTGGAAGTATATTGGAGGATGCCATGGTCGAATTTGGGATTAATCGGAGGTAGTTTCGCGCATGAAATGACGAGATAACCGTGTATTAGGGGCTTAAAATAAGGTTTAGGACTAAACTGTGAGAACCACGGACCTATTTGCGAATATTTCTGGAAGGTGGAAGGGCATATTCGTGAGAGAACTCTGAGAGGTGGGAGGGCTGGTTTATGAATAGGGAAAAGGAGGGGGTTAGATTGAAATTGGGGGGAATTTTTCCCCTTCTTCTTCCTGGCGCATGAGCACAGGGAGGTGGGGGGCAAATCCGGTGGCGGGCCAGCCGGCCAAGCTCGCCGGCGGCGAGGCCGGGCGGCGGGGAAGGCGGAGAAAGGTGTGGGGGGACCCATTTTGGCCCTCACCTTAGGCGGATGGTGACGGGAGAGGGGGCGCCGGTGGTGGACAGGGAGGCGGTGGTGGTCGGCCTTGCGGCGACACGCAGGGGCGGTGAAGCAGGGGGTGGCGAGCTGGGAGGTGAGGGTGAGGTGGTGGGGAGGGACGGCCGGGCCTTGGCCCTTTTATAGCCGGTGGGAGGGGGCGGGTGACGGCCGGAGGCGTTAATGGCGACCGCGATTCCCGGTCGATGGAGTGGTGGACTGGAGCTCCACGTGGACAGCGTGGCGGGGCCGGGCTCGGGCGGCGAGGAGCACAAGGGGTGCACGGCAACAGTGGCCGGTGTGGGGAGGCGTGCTAGGGTAGGGCGGTGTGGCGTGCGGTAGGGGCGGCGACCAGCGCGCGGCAAGGTGTCGGTCGGGCGGCGTGCAGGGCGTGCGGTGTGTAGGGCTAGGGCGAGCGGTAGGGGTGGCCTGGGCGAGCGGGCGCGGGGTCGGGGTGGCGTGTGGCAGTGGCGCGGGTGGGCCAGGTGCCAGGTGCCAGGAGGAAAGGAGGCGGACGAAGAAAGAAGAAGAAAGAAGGAAGAAGGAAGAAAGAGACGGAAGAAAAGGAGAAGGAAAAAAGGAGAAGGGGAAAAAGAAAAAAGAAAAGAGAGGGAGAGTCGGCGAAAAATGTGGAAATGGTCGGGCACGCGTGATGGATTTTGATGGGCACACGGTGAAATTTGCGGAGGAAGTAAAGGTGGTTACCGGCGTTGGGTGCCGGGACAACGAAGTCGCCGGGAAGGAAAGGATTTTCGGGAGCTCAACGGTCAAAAGATTTTAAAGATGAATTTTTAGCGGATGATTTGAGTTTGTAAATTTTACGGATGTTACATAAACTTTAGTCCCTGACTAAATGGGAGTTTAGTCCCTAAAGATAAGCAAGGGCAAACCAAATGGACCCTAAAATGGATAAAAAGATGAAATGTCCAAACCACCCTTATCTTTTTTTCTTTTCCCCTCTTTTCTTTCTATTTCCTTTCCTTCTTTCATTTTCTCTTTCTTCCTCTTTTTACCCGGGTGTTTGTTTCTTCCTCCTTATCCCATCCTCGCCATCCAGCGCCTCCGTCTAGCGCCGCCACCTATACGCCACCAAGGGTCGCGGCTTGGCGAGTATGCCTTAGCACCCACCACCGATAGCCTCGAGCCTGCATCCCAGCGCGCACCGCAGGCCTGCGCCTCTGCTCCCAGCGCCGCTCAAGCCTCATCCACGTCGTCATCGCCATCCGCCCCACGTTGACCAGCCACGCCCACGCCGTCATCACCTTCGGGCTCCACCTCCTCCTTCCTACCCCCGCCAGCTGCCTGCTCCACTTGGGGGCCCTCCTGGGGACAAGGATGGCATCTGATGGGGAGAAGCCATAGGGAACCAATTTTTTGGACTTCCTCTCCCTATGATGGTCTCAGTCAATGGGTTTCAACGGGCTTCATCAGCGAAGCTATTCTCAGAACTGGCGTTTGGTATAGCTCCTTCAGAAGCCGGTGGAGAAGCCATGCCAAATGGGGCCTTATACTCCCACTGTTTCAGATTGGAGATCGTTTTGACTTTTTATAGGTTTATATATGTTTGACTTTTGACTATATTTAGGTGCAACAAACATCTATGCACCTAGAAAAGCTAAAACGACTTACAATTTCGGACGGAGGGAGTACATGTTTGGATATTGTTGTTGGTTACAAAATGCCAAAACAATAGAGGGTGGCTCTAGAACAAGGCACTTGTCCAAAAAGCTTCTAGGGGACTAAGTGACTAGAATGTTGTGTCTTGAGTGAACCCAGGACTCATCTATTTATAGCCTCAATGGGCCGGGCCTTTTTGGGTAGAAGACCCTTCTACCGTCGGTACGATTGATATGAACCCGCTAGGGTTGATTCCCGATCTTTCAATAAGAGGCGTGGGATAACTCGATTGGTTGATGGTGACGACGTTCACGGCCCGACTACAGCCTTCCAAGCTACGCCTTAGCAACCGATACACTAACTCCAATGGCTGTCGCGATCTTGTGGAGCGCGTCACCCGGCCACTAGGGCACTCGTCCTGCAAGCAATCGAAGAACAAGCAAGAACAAGTAGAACAAACAACTCAATTGCAAATATGGAGATGAAAACCAATCTGAAATCACAAAGTTGGGGTTCTGAATCGAGTAGAATGGATGGTCTAGTCGACACACGCGTCTACAAGGAAGTAGCGATGGCTAAACTTTCAATAAAACAAAACCCAATCTGTTTGTGGTAGCTCTAATCCTTATTAATACCTAGGAGGATGACCAAGGGGCGTTGGGGTCGTGCTCCAACCCTAGGACATGTCCCTAATGGACCCAACTTGATACACAGCCCATTGGGCCAAAATAAGGCGACGCATCACCTCTGGATAGAAAACCTCGGTAGTATTTTAGTGATTGCGGCCGACTCAGAATAGATATGGATATGAGTCCAGATCCATATGAAAATAGACTTCATAAGCATTCCAAGGAGTACTTGAACGCCTAAAACGGAGTCCGGATGAGGTCGTGGCAGCCGTTGGAAGTTGGAACAGAGCTGCAGTCCGAATCCAGCCCCAAAACGTGTTGGATTGGAACTCTTTCTTTCCTTGGCCCAAAAGTGACGTGGTGGCCTGATGGAGGATGTTGGGAATACTTGGACTTGGCCCACAATCTACTTCTTTGGTCCTCCATGCCTTCCATGTGTGTTTAACACTATTTTTGATCCACGTATGTATTTCTGAAATGGACAACGAACACACATCATGGTGCAACATCAATTCATCAAATGTATCAAATGCAATCATGGTAAAGAATTGTTTTACCTGTGAATCAAAAGTTACTAATGTGGTTGTATCCGAGCAGGTTATGTCCTCATCAACGATCCCCTCGACCGGTGGCATCCCTTTTAGGGGTATCTTGGTCTATACCCTATTTCTCCGTGGTTCGAAGGTCTTCTGTACCTAGGGCGGACGTGGCCGCCTCATACGGAGACTTTCCGTACTGGGGGTTGGTACGACCGACACATCCCTAAGGTTGACGCGCACCCACCCCCACCATGCTAGTGGGTCAAGTGGTGAGGCCCCCACCTGCGACGACCTCTGCAGGCGAGATGGGGAGGCGCGGTTCCGAGGTGATTTCCGAAATCCATGGAGTCCCATCTGGTGCATGGCACAACTCATCGGGCTGAGGCTACCGTCTATGGTTGTAAGCCTCGAGAGAGATTGAGGGCCTCCTCTCTCTCTCTTCCGAGTTCGGGGGACCCCTAAATGCCTAGGGGTTCTCCGACCCCTAGTGTCCCTTGGGCCCGTGATCCATGGCCATTTCCCCAACATCAGCCCTTTCATGATGGATGTCGGGTGGTGGTACGTGGCGTTCGCTGGGACCTTTATGGTCGAGTGACACTGACTCCAGCTTCCTATGGTCCTCGGAGCACCGAGGGTCCAAGGAGGATGTTTTTTGGGGTCCACCCACTCCGGGGCCCATGCATAGGACGGCATAGGCCTAGGTTTGTGAGATGTGGAAATATTCGCCGTCGGAATCCCAACGGGTGGCGCGGTTCATTAGATGGGACTCGCGGAGCTATTCTAGCGGCCCGCTTCATGGCTCGTGCCGCCAAGGGCGCGCTGTTCTAGGTGCCTTGCCAATTCTTCTTTATGATCGTCCTTGAGATCTGCTTCCGTAACCTCGATGACATTGTCTTCGGAGATTTCGACGGCTTTTGACATGTTGGATGTTGTGTTGGTCCCACTGGGCATGCTAAAAGTGTGTTGGCGCTAAAAATCGACCGATGACCTTCAGCATCAGACACACGATCCGAGAGAATCTGCTTAGCTCCTGTTCGGGTGATCGCCCTGGTGCGGTTCACGCAGCGTGCCAGCCAATCTGACCTGTTGATTGACAAGAAAAGAAACGTATTAAATCCTAGAGGTTTCGATCAGCTAAAGTTCTGATATATCTCAAAAAGCGTATCAGCGAATCGACCAATTTGCTATGAAGATGACCGGCTATAGAACAGCTGACAATCACGCAACGATTGTAAAGAATCTACCAGAGCAGACCAGAGAACACTACGAAGCAACACTTGAAATAGATCTAATCAGCTGTATGATGATAAATAAAAATAACAGTAATAAAGCCGACAGTTCAAATCTCAAGCTAGATAACTGATGATAAAACTAAAGCAATAGATAAAACCTATAATTCTAGTTAATATCGATAACTTGTAAATAAATCTAAACGAAACGACAATGATGCGCCCAAAGTTAAAGATTAGATATTACTCGATAAACGGAACTTACAGAATCAGCCAGAGATCGTGTCGATGCAGCCCTGCCAACCCGTACGAACTCGTGAAAGAAAAAGATATATTGGCGAAGTCGCCGACTTGGAAGTAAAGTACGATGAAAAAGTAGATTATTTGTATTGATTGATGTGTTGTTTTTACAAATCTCTAAAGATGGCTATTTATAACCTGTTACGACTGATTTCCTAACCGACTAGGATCTATCTCTAATTTTAAACGAAAATGAATATTTACAAACACAACTCGTATCGGAGTTGGTTATCATACTCCCACGGGCCAATCTTTCTCTATCTTCTTTTTCTGGCCCACCTTAAGCCCATATTGGCCCAGACGCTCCAGCCTTCCAATCGGCCGACCTCCACGAACTCCGTCTACCAATCGCTCGAAACACTGTAGCGCCAATCGGCCGATTCCCAATCGTAACCTTTTAATCCGCCGCATCGGCCAATCCTTTCCTCTCTTGACGCTGATCGAAAACGTGTCAAAATCTAGCGTCAACAACAGGATATAGCAAGGGTAGGGTTTATTTGCCATAAAGCTACGTTTTTTCAACACATGCAAGGGTTCATTTTTAAAAGAGTTTTCGCAAAGCATTTCTTTTAGTATCTGAATCATTAAGGGGGGTAATCCTACACAAAGGATTCGAGTTTTAATGCTACCGGACTCCCCGTCCGCAGTAGCTCACGGCACAACTGCTGGACACTTCCAAAATTCAACACACACCATAAAAATCACCCATCTCCAATCACTAGTTATGTGACCAAGCCGTAACTCGTCCAATGCCGTGGACACGGCTACCCGGATAGGTTTTAACTCTGCAGAGGTTGTACACTTTCCCCACAAGTAGGGTACCGCAGCACGAATACCTTAGTGTCGGTGCAAATCCTAACAAAGCCATTACCCACCTTAGCTAAGACTCACTAGTCAACACAGAAGCAACCAAGAGGTTAACGACCTACCAACGAGGTCTTAACTAGGACCTAAGTCACAAAGATCTTACTCCTTTTTTCATGGTCTCCCGCTGCTCACCAGCTCTCTTGATGACTAGTAGACTAGCTTGTGAGATTTATGCTAAGCCGTTGCCACATACAACGGTCGAGTGGTTGCACGATGGATTCGGTCAGGCAAGATGACACATCAACTCGATCCTTAACCATGACAAGATGGATATCTCCCAACATTGCTCAACCACAAAGGTACGAGCCCAACTTATTGGCATTTCACACAAGAAACACACATCCATCTCATCTAAGCATGTTTTTCCTTCATTTCCGAAAACCCATTTTCCCAGTTTAAAACACTCACACCTTTACTCTTTAACAAAACACAATGTAGTCATGGTTGAATTAAGTAACAAGGTCCTAAGCATTCCAACAGTAATTATCATACAAACAGAGCAAGTCATATTTAGAGATAATTATAGGACAAGAAAGGAATAATCATAGCAATCAAGGGGTGGCTATCCAACCATGTTTCAGCGGTAAAACAATATGCAATTTGTAAAACAGGCCAACAGGTTGTGTTTGAAAATTTAGGATAAATATGCATCAAAGGGTGAGATTGGACTTGCCGTCCTCAAAGCCTTCCGAGAGTTCCTGCTCACGGTGCTAGTCCTCGGGCTCGGGCTCGCGGTCAAACTCCTCCTCGGGCTCCTCCTCGGGTACTCCGCGACCTACGGCACACACAATCGAGCACACAATAAATAGAAGAAAATAAGATTTTTCCCGTTGAGCTTCGAACAGAGAACGCGAACGGAAAATAGAAGGAATGAGTATTTTCATGAAATTTGGATATGACTCGGCGGAGGTATATTGGAGGATGACGTGGTCGAATTTGGGATTAATTCGAGGAAGATTGGCGCATGAAATGATGAGATAACCGTGTATTTAGGGGTTAAAACAAGGCCTTGGACTAATCTGCAAGAAATCAGGGATCTATTTGTAAATGCTTTTGGGAGGTGGAAGGGCATATCTGTGAGAAGAGTATGAGAGAGGTAGGAGGGTTATTTCGCGAATAGAGAGAAGTAGGGGTTCAGATCAAAATTGGGGGGGGGGGGTTCTTCTTCTTCCTTTGAACTGTGACTTGGAGAGGAACGAGGAGGGGAAATCCGGTGGGAGCGGCCGCCCATGGCTCGTCGGCGGCGAGATTGGGCGGCAGGGGAAGATAGAGGAGGCCGTGGGGACTCCGTTTTGCCCCTTACCTTGGGGACTTGGTGATGGGAAGGGGGCAGCCGGCGGTGGGTAGGGAGGCAGTGGCACACGGGAGGGGGCGGCGCTACTTGCGACGGCGTGTTGCGCAAGGGGGACGGCGGTTGCTCGGTGGGGTGATGGTGGGGCGACGAGGCAAGGCCGGGGCTCCGACAGGCTTTCATAGGCGGCAGGGAAGGGAGCCGTCAGTGGGGGCCGAGACGGGGTGGT
>NC_028451.1:15182516-15234253 GCF_000263155.2 Setaria italica
CCGAGATGGGGTGGTGTCGCAGTGTGGTAGCGCGTCATATGGCGTCGCGACCGGCGCAGGGCGGGGACAGCGCGGTGATGCAGCGGGGGCTGGAGGCAGGGCCGAGCAGCGCGCGGCAGAGGGGGGCTTGGGGCGCGCCTGAGGGAGAGTGGCCGGGCGCTAGAGGGAAGGGGCCCTAGCGTGCGGCCAACCAGGAAGGAGGAGGAGGAAAGAAGGAAGAGGAGGAAGGAAGAAGAAGGAAGAAGAAGAAAGAAAGAAAGAAAGAAAGAGAAGGAAAAGAAAAGAGAGAGAGGAAATAGGAGAAAGACAGAAAGAGAAAGGGAGAGTCGGTGGTAAATGCGGAATGCGGTCGGAGCACGCGCGGCGGTTTGTCGACCGGCACGCGGCGAAATTTACGGAGAGGATAAAAGGATGGTTGTCGGCTTTGGGTGTCGGGATGGCGATAGTGCCTGGAAGATTAGATTTTCGGGAGCTCAACGGTAAAAAGATTTTGAAGACAATTTTTAGTGGGTGATTTGAGTTGGTAGATTTTACGGGTGTTACACCTTCTCCAGAAAAGATTAGTGGACTTGTTTCTCAAAACCAGGACGGTTCCCTCTTATCCTAGATCCAGTGGTCGCAGGCTCTCAGCTCACAAAGGTACTCATTGACGGCGGCAAAGGCCTCAACGTCTTGTTCGCTAAAACCTTGAAGAAGATGGGCCTCAACATAATAGAGATGCTCACCCCAACAAGCTATCCCTTCTACGGGATCATCCCAGGCAACACAGCTATACCTCTTGGACAAGTAGTCTTACCTATTACTTTCGGGACAAAAGAGCATTACCGGATCGAGTACATCCGGTTCAAGGTGGTGGATTTTGAGACTTCTTACCATGCCATCCTCGGAAGACCAACATTGGCCAAATTTATGGCTATTCCGCACTACGTCTACCTATTACTAAAGATGCCAGGTCCTAAAGGAATCCTTTCCCTCTGTGGAGACCTTCGAAGATCCTATGAATGCGACACAGAAGCTGTTGAATTGGCTGCGACTACTCAAGTACCCAGCTCAATGCAACATGTCTTCACCGCTTCAAAGAAACTCTCTCCGATAGAACTTGAAATTCCAGAAAACAAGTTGGGAGCCACCAAGGTCAAGCCGGCAAGCAACGTGGACTTCAAATCTATTGATCTCGAGACCGGCAATACCTCCACGACAGCTGATAGGCACAGGGCTAGATGCTAAATAGGATAGCACACTCATCAGCTTCCTTCGGGCCAACCAGGACATTTTCACATGGAAATCAGAAGATATGCTAGGTGTGCCCAAGGAGCTGATCAAGCACTCACTGGATGTAGACCCTAAGGCTACCCCGAAAAGACAACGACTACGAAGATTTGCCCTGGATAGAAGAGAAGCCATTAAGAAAGAGTTTGCAAAATTTCTCGCAGCAGGCTTCGTCAAGGAAGTTTTCCATCCTTAGTGGCTTGTCAACCCAGTCCTAGTCCGCAAGAAGAACAACAATGAATGGAGGATGTGTTTCGACTACATAGACCTCAACAAGCACTGTCCAAAGGATCCCTTCGGGCTCCCAAGGATTGACCAAAGTCGTTGACTCTATAGTTGGATGCACGCTACTATGTTTCCTGGATTGCTACTCGGGATACCACCAAATAGCTCTCAAGGAAGAAGGCCAAGCCAAGACTGCGTTCATCACCCCTTATAGAGCTTTCTGTTACAAGATAATGTCCTTTGGGTTGAAAATTGTAGGGGCCACCTATCAAGGCGCAATCTAGATGTGCTTTGAGAAACAACTACACCGCAACGTGGAGGCGTATGTGGATGACGTGGTAGTCAAAACCAAAAATCCAAACAACCTCATCGCTGACTTGGAAGAAACTTTTACTAGCCTACGAACGTTCTGGTGGAAACTCAACCCGATGAAGTGCATCTTTGGAGTACCATCTAGGAAACTACTTGGGTTTATCATTAGCCACAGAGGCATTGAAGCAAACCCCAAAAAATATATCCGCCATCATTGATATGCAAGCTCCGTCCGGAATCAAGGACGTACAGAAGCTGACAGGATGCATGGCAGCTCTCAACAGCCTCATTTCAAGGCTTGGAGAACGGGATCTCCCTTTCTTCAAACCACTCAAGTGGCAAGACAAGTTCCAATGGACCGAGGAGGTGGATAAAGCTTTGATTCAGTTGAAGGATTTTCTGTCAAACCCACCAATCCTCACAGCGCCAACCCCGAACGAAGACTTGCTGCTATACATCGCTGCAACTACTCATGTCGTGAGCACGGCAATAATAGTTTAGAGGTCTGAACCAGGCCACGTATACAAAGTTCAAAGACTAGTTTACTTCATCAGTGAAGTACTCTCAGACTCCAAGGCTTGGTACCCACCGGTGCAGAAGCTGCTTTACGCCATACTACTCACTTTGTGGAAAATTGCGGCACTACTTTCAGGAACACAAGATCTCTGTTATCACTGAATTCCCTCTAGGCAAAATTCTCCACAATCAAGAGCTACAGGCAGGATTTCGAAATGGGCAGTTGAACTCAGAGTGTTATCCCTGGAATTCAAGCCAAGAACCGCGATCAAATCCCAAGCTCTAGTTGATTTTATTGCAGAGTGGTGGGAAAACCAATTGGCAACACCAGAAGAACGCCAAGAGCATTGGGTCATTTACTTTGACGGATCACTCAAGCTCAAGGGCGCTGGCGCGGGAGTACTCTTAATATCCCCCAACGGAAAACAACTCAAGTATTTTCTCCTGATCTTTTGGGAGGTATCCAACAATGAAGACGAGTACGAAGCACTACTGCACGGGTTACGTCTAGTAGTATCCCTAGGCATCAAGAGACTATTAGTCTATGGCGACTCGCTTAGTCATCAACCAAGTCGATGATGAGTGGGATCAGAATAAAGAAAACATGGACACATACTGCAAAGAAGTCTGCAAACTGGAAAACAAATTCTCCGGCCTGGAGTTCCATCATGTAGTCCGCGACAACAATGTTGCCACCGACGTCTTGTCCAAAATGGGTTCAACAGGGGCTCAAGTCCCACCAGGGGTCTTTGTCCATGAACTTTGGAAACCATCCATAACGGAGCAAGCACCATCAACGACCACCGATTGCGGCCCTGTAGAACCAGACCGGGAGGTTATGATGATCGACGTGGATTAGAGAACTCCATTTATCGACTACATCAAAGAGCATAAATTATTCTTAGACAAAACATAGACAGAACAAGTCTTACGACGAAGCAAATGTTATGTGTTAGTCGGAGACAAGCTTTACATAAGTGGCGCATCCTCAGGAGTACTCATGAAATGCGTCACTCGAGAAGATGGCAAGGACATATTGGAAGAAATCCACAAAGGCATCTGTGGCAACCACGTCTCATCATCACGATAGTGGGCAAATCATTTAGAGCAGCATTTTACTGGCCTACCGCACTAGCAGACACTGAAGAACTAGTCTGCAGATGCTAGGGTTGCCAGTTCTTCGCCAAGCAACAACATGTTCCTACCTACAAGCTCAAGCCTTTTGCATGCTGGGGGCTTGATATGATTGGCCCACTTCCAACAGCGCTCGGAGGATTCAATCGAGTACTAGTAGCCATTGACAAGTTCACCAAGTGGATTGAAGTCAAGCCTGTAACATGCCTCAAGGCAGATAGAATACTCAACTTCCTCAACGAGATTGTTCAATGCTATGGATTCCCAAATCGGATTATCATAGATTTGGGCTCCAATTTCAACAATCATGAATTCTGGGAGTATTGTGAAAAAAGCGAGATCGACATTTGCTACGTCTCTGTTGCTCACCCAAGGGCCAATGGCCAGGTTGAGTGCACCAACGGGATGCTACTAGAAGCTCTCAAGAAAAGGTTGCACGACATTGACAACACCAAAGGAGGCAAGTGGCTCAAGGAACTACCCAACGTTCTCTGGGGGCTACGTACTCAACTGTGCAAGCCTACGGGGCAGTCATCCTACTTTCTGGTCTACGGGTCAAAAGCCATACTCCCTGCTGATATCATGTGGAAGTCTCCTACAGTCGAACAGTACGACGAAGGAGCGGCAGAGGAAACAAGGCGTCTACATATAGACAGCCTAGAAGAATCCCGTTGTGCAGCACTCGTCCAGTCTGCAATGTACCTTGAAGGACTCCGCTGCTACCATGACCGCAACGTCAAAAAATGTTCTTTCAGCATCGGCGATATGGTCCTCAGGCGCATCCAGGACACCAAGGAGCTACACAAGCTAAATTTACCGTGGGAAGGGTCGTTCGTCATATCCAAGGTTACAGGATCTGGATTGTACAAGAACAACACCTTTCCGGCGAAGACGTCGAGAACTCGTGGAACATCGAGCATCTCTGTCATTTCTACTCGTAGTCAGTTGACTGCAAGGCAATGTAAACAGGCCACCGGCCAACATTGTGAATTTTCAGCATATGAATGCAATTATTTTTTGGCGACATTTCGACTACTCATCCTTACCTCAATCGCAGCTTGTAAAAAGCTAGTCAGCTACGAGCCTCTGCGCTTTCTGGGCTAAAATGCCCCAGCATGACTTGTAGTCACAAGACTACTCGAGTTATTCAACTCACCAGGCGACTCGCAAAAAGTGGGTCAGAAACCTCCTAAGAGCCTCTGCGCTCTCTGAGCTAAAATGCCCCAGTATGACTTGTAATCACAAGACTACACGAGTTATTCAACTCACTAGGCGGCTTGCAAAAAAGCATGTCAAAAAGCCTTCTATGAGCCTCTGAGCTCTCCGGGCTACAATGCCCCACTATGACTTTTAATCACGAGTGTACTTGAGTTATGCAAACTCACCTACCAGTTTGAAGAACGGACTAGCGATGCAAGATCCAACAAGTCATCCGGAGTACTCATACTTCTCAATGGACTACTTATTTATAACAAATTTTACATCTTGTTTTACACAAGCTTTGCAGCTCTAGTCGGAGGTTACATCTTGTTTTACACAAGCTTTGCAGCTACAGGATTCAGATAAGTTGGAGCATCAAAATGCTCAACAACAACTACAAGTTTCCTATCAAGCTACTACAATAGAAGTCCTAGGCTTTTACAATATCATGCATAGCGTGTGTGGACGGCCTGAAGACTACTCCAACACCTGGAGCAAGAAGCGTTGAGGAGGATGAAGAAAAAAGAAGTGCACGCAAGAAAGCTGCGCTCTAGGCAATTGTGCCCTGCTCCTCCCCTCAATGGTGACCTGGATAAAGACCGGGGCACACGGTGGTCTCCGGCAACAGCACCCTCATCCTCTCATCCAGCATCAACACTCTCTCCCTCCCCCACTCCCAGAACAAGACCGAAGGTACACGACATGTCCTCCTTACGAGAAATCTTCTCGCATCGTGTACTTGAGTCTTGCTTAGAGAGACTGTGGAAGGAAGGAGCATTCGAGACTACATCACGAGAAATCTTCTGGCATCAGGCACTACATTGGAAGCTACACCTATAAAAAAGAAGCCTAAGGCCGGTCATCACTATAACCCAAGCCATGAGTTCCCAAGGGCAGGGATGGCTCTATTTATAGCCAAAACGTGCAGCTACCAACCAAGGAGTTCTACACAGCGCATCCGTGACCACATAGTGCAAAGCCTGCCCAATTACTGGGCACGAGTACAGTACCCACGTGAAGACCTGATCGCTCGAAATCAATACTCACATGTGGCTCGTCCTATTTGCAAAAGGACAAGGCAACAATACTCCCGTGCGCCCACTCTGGTACACTCGCAATAATGCTGAGATAAAAGGACAAAGCGTGCATAGTACTCCTATGCACCCACTCTAGGGCACTCGCAATAATGCTGAGGCAAAAGGACAGGGCGCGCATAGTACTCTCGTGTATCCTTTCGAGTACACTCACAATAATGCAGACACAAAGTGTGGACTTCCATCATTGCAAGGACTACGAGGGAAAATAACTAAAAGACTACTCGGTAGTCGAGTTCAACGTCAACTCGCAGATCTGAGTTCATTCAGCCAAGTGAGGACAATGTTTGACAAGTTCAAGGACAATCACACTCACAAGCAGCCTAAGACTACTGAAGGTTGACAAATTTGGCTACTTCGTCGACGATGGGCTCCATCTCATCTATGTACCGCTAAAAGGTCTCATCTGAGCAGTCTGCAGCAACGCCCTCAGCAACAGGAGAGAGGTTAGCCTTGGGATAGAATGACTTGATGAAGCTCAACAGTTGTTTGGACACAGACTTCGCCATGCCTTTGATATAGTCAGTGATCTTTGCTGGCACATCTTGGATCCTCTCCAGCACTGGGTAGGGTTCTACTCCTTCAACAGGGGGCTCCACCATGTCCGCCAAGGGTTGCGCCACCTCCGACCACCTCTGGAGTTGTTCTTGTTGCGACTTGATAGTAGTCATAGTCTCAATTAGGCCTACTTTACTATCCTGGCGCAACTTGGCCTCCTTCTCCATCTTACACGTGAGCTCCTCATGTTCCTCCGTCAGTCGACAGAAAGCATTTTCCAGTCGGTGATGGTGTTCTTAAGTAAAGTTTCCTGGCTCTTCAACTGTGGAAAAGGGCAATAAGAAGTCAGGGGATAGACTACATACCACAGACAAGTCAATATTGTGGCTACAAGTACTTACCCTAAACCTGGTGATACAGAGACTTGTTGCGTGCAACGATGCGATCCCTCTCGCATTCAAAGTCACGTCTTTCTACATGGAGTGACGCCACAACACCATCGTACTTCATCAGAAACTGAGAAGTCCGCTGCTACTCCTCAGCAAGCTGATTCTCCAGTAATTCAATCCAGCGCGCAGCCTCGCCATGCTCTCAAAGAAGCTGAGCGTTATGACGAGAACTCTCAAACAAGTCCTAATTACCAGGAAATTAGTATTCGAAGACTCCCAAATAACTTCCGCCAAGACAATATAGCACAAGGATTAAGCCTAGCACTTACCTTGGCACACGCCACAACCCCCTGGTTCATCTCCAGCATGGAATCCATGGTTTGTCGCAGGGGGCTCTCAAAGGCCTCGATCTCTCCGGACTGCGTCGGGTCCTTCGTGGCTGAAATTTTCTCTGCCAGGCACTACGGCTAGTTCTTGACTTGATGAAGTCCCTGCCTCACATGATGCCCTGGCAGCTGCAGCAACAGCTTCGAGGGCTCGAGTAGCCTAGAGCTCGGGGGCTTCAGATCCTGTGGCTCCGAGAGGTACAGCATCCAAAACATTGGACGAAGGCAGATCTTCAGCAGGAGTAGCCTCGGGTAGCAAACTGGGCACAACAGTCTCGCCTTGGGGCAGCGTGACTCCCGTGAGGGAGCCAATTACATCATGCATAAGAGCAGCCATCAGTCGTAGCCGAGTGACCTTCACCATCAGTCACTGAATTGGTACCTGACGCACCAAAGTCCACATTTGAAGACGCTCCGCACAAGTCAAATTATAAGTGACAAATCAATTACTTAATACAAATAGGTACTCAACACATTAACAGAGTACTCACCTGCTCGACCGATGGGGAACCAAAAGAGGTTTCCCCACCAAGCGCATTGGCAATATGGTGGGGGCTGGCACAATTGTAGGGGCAGGAGGCGGAATTTCCAGAACCCTTACGAGAATTCTTCGACGGCGGTAGTTGGGGTTCCTTCCCGTTGCTGGATCCTTTCCGGGAACCCTCGACGTCCTTGGCACCGGCGGCACTCTTCCCCATCCTGGTCCTCATGAGCCTTTTCACACGCATGTGCACCGGGGCTGAGCGAGGGGGAGGCGGCGCTGGAGAACCAATGGCGGAGTGCGGTGGCGATGGGGGGGAAAGCTAGGGTTTTTTGGAGAAGAAGAAGAGCAGATGCAAAATAACTGCGTGAATGGGGGGATAACTGTCCCCTATATTTATAACCGCGGCGGAATCACTAAGAGTTAAGGACCGATGTTTTCACATAAAGGTTGAAATTTCGAACTTATCCACACATCACAATTTTTCTCCATTAGACAGAAGCTGAAGGGCCACGGTAACAGTTGAATGACCCTTATACCTCCTTGAACTAGTCATGTAACGGTTCAGGGGTTGCGTATACCGTGCCCGTCGGACAAAAAGTTCTTTTTCTTCAAGATAAAGATGAAGATGGAACAAATGCAGATTGACCCTCAGCCTGATTCTTCGATTCAACCTAAGGCTCGGGGGCTACTCCATATGGAGTGCGATTTTCATCGCACTTCCATATAAAGATTTGAATATAGACTTTCCAAAAATAATGTCAGATGAGGCTAGAGTACCTTCCAACCGATGACATTACTCAATTACTCAAAGACTCAGTCACGACAGAAGTACTTGAAGAGCACTAGAAACTAGTCGAGCAACGTCTGCAGAAGTACTCGGGGGCTTGTCGGGCATACATCCATGGGCCCACCAGAAGGGTTGTATGGATCCACATCTGGAGAAGTACACCGAGACGTATCAGACATGGAGACTACGGTGCAGGACGGCGTAGTCTACATGGAGTCCAAGGGACTAGTCGAAGACAAGAAAACTACTCTTCCTAGTTGGAATAGAACTCTGTAGTCGAGTCCGACTATTACTCTTGTAAAATAACCGACCTGTAACCCTGCTCCCCCAGTATATAAGGGCGGGCAGGACCCCCTCCAAACAAGTTCAATCCAATACAAGCATACCACATACTAGACGTAGGGTATTACGCGATCTAGCGGCCCGAACTTGTCTAAATCGTGTACCTGCATCACCATCGAGCTCCTGATTTTGGCGACACCCACCAACCAAAACTCTACCTTGGGTACTCCCTTGGTAGGTTGCCGGGTTAAAACACCAAAACCAGTCCCTCTGCGGTTGTCCGCCGCACCCTTCCTCTCCGACCGTCCGTCGCCTCCTCCCCGCACCGCCCACTTCCTCTCTGCCCATCCGCCGCAACCTCCTCGCGCTGCCTATCCGCCGTCCCATTGGCCGCAGGCGCCGGTCGCGCCCCTTGCCCGTGGTGTTGGGGGACACGTGGATTTCGGGGTCGGGGCAACATTTCCACCCGATTAGTGTTTCGGGTTCGGGGCAGGTTTACTGTTCAGGTTTCGGGGATGAGTCCGCAGAAGCTTCACCCGACCCCGCCCCGCCCTGTTGCCATCCCTAGCGCCTGATGACCGGTGTGGTGGGGAGGTAAAAGGAGCAACAAAACCCTAAAGGCACTGTTTTATACGGTGGCATCATGCGGGTAATTTAGTGTCAACTCCTGCACAATGCGCTGGATTTTCCCCAAAGTGATGGCCTGGCCTGGGCCTTGTTTGTTTCAGTTTTTCTAAGTAACGATTCTCTAAAAATTTAGTTGCCTTGAAAAGTTGTTGTCCACATAATCTGCTGGCAAGAGAAGCAAAGTGTTTGGCAATCTGATTCTCTGTTAGAAGATTATATGTGCTACAGGAGGCCTCCGGGGGTTCTGCTCGCTGTAGATCTTGGGCTGCTGGCGCCGGCCTTACCGCTCGTTGCTGCTGGAGGGGGCTCGCCAGGCAGAAGGGCACGACTGGTGGGGGAGGCGTGTCAGGTGGTGGAGTTGGAGGCCGTGCCGGCCAGAGGCCCAGGCAGCGGAGGTGGAGGCCGTATCGGCCACGGGCCCGGGCGGCGTAAGACGGCGGAGGCCACGCCGGCCAGGGGCCAAGCGGCGTCAGGTGGCGCGCAGGCGCACGGGCCTCAAGCGGCGAGGAGCAGGCCGATTTTTCACCGCAAGAGGCGATGGCGACGTGTGACAGGAAGGAGCCGCTCGTCCCTACCTTCGGGGGCAGCAGAATGGATGGAAGGGGTGCGCCCCTCATAATCGGTGAGATTTTTCCCCAGTGACGAATCGGACGATTCTACGCTCACTTTGTTTTGCTCGATGGTCAGGGAGAAGTGTATCTGAATCAGAGCGTTTGGGTGATTCGCTGGATTAAAATGACTAGAATGGGTCTAGAATCGTATCCAAATGCTATTGGCCCTGTTTGGAGTCGCTTATTTCCCGCTTATTGGTGAAAATAAGCGATAAACCCACCCAAACGCCTCGCTTATTTTCCGCTTGTCACGTAAGCCGCTTAGTGGAAAATCTGGAATTGAACTAGCAGGCCGCTTATCTCGTACGCGGCTCGGAGCACGCTTCTGGGGCAAGCGGACCGAAATTTTCCGCAGTACCCTCGGCCACCCGACGCCAAGCCTCCCGCAACCGCCGCCACTCCCGTCCGCTCCAGATCCCGTCGCCGGCGCCACCGCTCGGGCTGCTTCCACACCACCGCCGGGCTCGGCCCCCGCCGCCGGCTGCCCCTGCGAGGGCTCGGCCCCCGCCTCCGGCCGCGGCGCCCGGGCTCGGATCCGGCGGCCGGACGCCCGTGCTTGCCGCGCTCGGCCCCCGCCGCCGGCCGCCGGCCGTCCCTGCCGCCCGCGCTCGGGCCCCGCCTCCGGTCGCGCCGCCCGGGCTCGGATCCGGCGGCCGGACGCCCGTGCTGCCCGCGCTCGGCCCCCGCCGCCGGCCGCCGGCCGCCCCTGCCGCCCGCGCTCGGGCCCCGCCTCCGGTCGCGCCGCCCGGGCTGGAATCCCGCCGCCGGCCGCCCTTGCTCGGCCCCCGCCGCCGGCGGCTCGTGATGCGCTCGGCCCCCAACTCTGGTTAGCGGTAAGCAGCTGGTTACCATCTGTACATTCAACATTTTGGACAGTCCTTGATTCGAAGGCTGACCTTGTCACTTGTCCCCGATCACTTTAATTTTGCCGACACTTGATTGATGAGGCAGAACAGCAGGGGAGCAGTTTCTTTCAGATAGATTACTGGAATTCCTGCGGGTCAGGGGTCTATAACTATATAAATTATTTGTTTTGGAGCCATGATTTCTACTACCTAACAATTAGGCTTCATCTCCTCTATTATTCATTTCCTGAAACAAATGTCACACACACTCCAGAGTTTATTAGAAGATATATACAAGTGCCTGAAATCATAACACTATACAAGTTCATTTCTAAAAACTACATCATGATTGCAGCATGGAAATATGTTGTTTACTTTCAATCTTAGTAATGGTTCTCTTTGGAGAGATTGTGCCAGAGAATGCAGGCCGACCAGCAATCACATGCCCATTTGGCTAACAGACAATTGTACTGGCAGCTGGTGGGCATCTTTTAATTAGTCATCTGCACATCTAACATAGGCAATTATGATTTCTTTTCCAACTAATTGTAAGAGGACACAGGGCTCCATTGGTCGGTCCCATTGCCCTTTTAAGCTCTGCCATTGTTGTCCTGATGCTGATGATTATTTGGCTTGTTGCCTGACATAATAATTGCAACATCAACTTTTTGCAAACCGTGGAGTTATGAACTGTAGTTTATTGGGAAAATCTGTGTGCTCTTATATGGCCTGTTGCCTGACATAATAATTGCAACATCAAATTTATGGCCTGCTTGTGTCTGTAACCCGTGTGCTTTTATAGGTTTTTGTTAAATTGGGAAACAAATTGGCAATGTGAATTATGTTTTTTTTTTCAGCACCCAAGCAACCCCTTTTCTCTTCTAAGCGAGACAGTGGGTTGTTGTATTTCTCTCTATTAATTCCGCTTGGTATTAGCCCAATACTCAGCCACAAGTTTAGCAAAGGCTGATTGCTTGTCTTCCAACAGTTTGGCTGGTGTTTCATATTCCAGAAGCTTCCCTGCAAAATTGGAAAATCATCGTGTGTCGTCCATATAGAATAAGCTTTGCAGTGTACTTATAATTATATCATATGGGACATTGATAGTTTACTATCTGCTGGTTGTATGAAGAATGAATAGAATCTTTCTGCAGATGCTACATGATTGAAATATCTTCTATAACATACCGTAGGACAGTACCAGGACCCTGTCACTGTCTGTCACAGTTGGAATCCTGTGAGCTATGGTTATCACCGTGCAACTTGAGTGTCCTGTTGCCATTTACTCATTTATATTTTTAAACTCTTGTAGCTTGCTAGAGAGGACTGCTTGGAGCTTAGACAGGAAGCTAGCGACGAGTATTCTGTTGCTGCTACGACTGCAAGGCCGCCAACAACTAGCAAGGTAAAATTGGTGCCCCCTCTTAATGGATTACTAAAATGACAGATTGTGGGTTGTATGGTCAGTAAACAAGCTTGTAGATTTGTATTTAATTCTACAATACTGTAATCAAATTTTAGATGGAAAAGTCGTCAAAGATTGTGGCAAAATGGGATTCGTTTGCCACGAAAGCTTTCAATGACATTTGTGTGGAAGAAGTACTTGCTTTCAATCGGCCGCAGCAATGTTTGAATGCGGTGGGATATGCAAACCTTATTAGAAAGTTTTATGAGCGTACCAAGAGGCCATACGGTGAGAGTCAAATGAAGAATAGGTGGGATATATTGAAAAAAATGTATACCCAATGGAAGACTTTGAACTTGAGATCAACCGGATTGGGAAAAGATCCTGTTATTGGTTGTATTGTGGCTGACGATGAATGGTGGGAAGAACAAAATAAGGTGAGCCCACTAACAACAATATTACAGATATAGTTCACATACACGTTGTTTGTTTATTTTGGGTTGGAGTATAATAGCATGCTGATGATATTTTACAGGCTATGCCAGGTTGTATCCGGTTCAGAACAGCTCCGCTTGAATATGAGGATCAGATGCGAATCATGTTTGAATCGGTCATTGTTACAAATGAAACTTCATATGTTCCAAGTGGTGATGGAAACGTTGATGTTGATGAACATGATGTTGTTGATGTTGAGGACACCAATGATAGGGAGGCACATAAGGCCCCATCCAGTTCTGAGCGGAGGGCTTCAAAAAGGCCAGCTCCTAGTTCCCCTAAAGGAAAGAAGAAGAAGACTTTTAGGGACCAGTGCATGAAGCGGTTGGTCGATGCATATGAGTTGAAAGCTCAAAGTAGTAAACATTCAGCTACTTCACAGGTTGTTGATCACGTTAGAGATGAGATTGGAAATATGTTGGAGCAAGTCATTAAGGATGGGGCTGAGGAGGGGAGTGATGAACACTTCTATGCCACACAACTTCTTCAAAAAAGGGAGAACCGTGATGTGTTCATTACATTGAAGACACCAAATGGGAGGTTGAATTGGCTGAGGAGGGCTTGGGAGATAAGGAAGAAGCACTAGGGTGTTGCATTAGTGTGCCATTTATCTTTCACTTGTCTTATGTTGTGTGAGACATAATTTAAATTTTCTAAGTATGCTGTGTGAGACTATGAACCTTCTATTAGTTGTGTTGTAACAATAAAAATTCATCTGATGACTTGGTTAGTGCTTTTTGACAGGCTTGCATTTGTTTTGATGAGTACCTCTAGTGCAACTAGTGAATGTGAAGGCAACAGTGATTCTGTTCATACCATGGATGTTGATAAATCTGACGACACTGATGATGATTACATAGTGGCAATGAAGATCTAGGACCATATCGACGCCAACTGCTCCAGGCGGCCACCAACTGAAAGGAGTCATCCACTCCCTCGCCCAGTCAGTGGGTTGAGTTACAACTACAAGATCCAGTGGAGTGCTTTAACATGTTCAGAATGAGGAGGTCAGTTTTCTTAAGCCTTCATGACACTTTGGTTATGAAGTATGGATTGAGATCAAGTAGACAATTTTGTAGCAAGGAAGCACTAGGAATGTTTCTATGGGCTTGTGGTGCACCTCAATCTTTTAGGCAATGCAAGAATAATTTCCATCGCTCATTAGAAACTGTGAGTAGAAAATTTGAAAAGGTTCTTGAATCTATCATGAGATTAGCTGTTGACATTGTGAGGCGTAAGGATCCGCAATTTTCTACTATTCATCCTAAACTACAAGAAGCAAGGTTTTGGCCTCATTTCAAAGATTGCATAGGAGCAATTGATGGTACCCATATACCCGTAACTGTGCCATTAGCTGATCAACCGAAATACATTGGTCGGCATGGGTATCCTTCACAAAACGTCATGGCGGTTTGTGACTTTGATATGCGGTTCACATTTGCTGTCACTGGTTGGCCTGGTTCTGTCCATGATACTCGTGTATTATTGGACACACTTGTCACATACAAGGATCAATTTCCACATCCTCCTGATGGTAAGGACGAGTTATGTTGCAATTTATTTTTTAGGGAATATTTGCTCATTGTGATATAACATATAAATATAACATGCAGGTAAGTACTATCTTGTTGACTCTGGATATCCTAATAGAAAAGGATTTCTTGCACCCTACAAGGGACAGAGGTATCATGTTTCCGAATGGCAGCATGGTCAGCATCCGGTAGGATTGAAAGAAGTGTTTAATCATGCACATTCATCCCTTAGAAATGTGATTGAGCGATCATTTGGAGTTCTAAAGATGAAGTGGCGCATTCTCTTGAATTTGCCCAGTTATCCGGTTAACAAGCAGTCGAAAATTATAGTTGCTTGTATGGCCCTTCACAATTTCATCAGAGATAGTGCCGTACATGACGTGCATTTTGAAGAGGATTTTCAGGAAGATGATGGTAATTCAACCCAACCTAGCACAAATGGTGGGGTGGTGCTTTAGGAGATGACATTGATATGGGTGCATTGCGTGATGCTATTGCTGTCGCTATGGTTTCATGATTCGTTGTTGTACCCATGATGGATGTTTCCATACTAGACCGATCTATCGTATGAATTTCATATTATTGTAATGTAATTTCAATTTAACAAACTCCAAAGGCATTAGAATTATTGTCTTCTCCTCAGATTCACAATAAAAATGAGCTATTATCAGCCTTAGGGGCATTCAGGTCAATTTACCAACCAGGACAGACAATCGACATTAAATAATCAGGATTGCCAAACACCCTGCTTATTCAGACAGCAGCTTATCCAGGCAGCAGGCTTACCAGATAAGCTTGCTTCTCAGATAAGCGAGTTCCAGAAAAGCGTATACAAACAGGGCCATTGTCTCGCTACTGCTCACGGACTCGATTCCAATTGAAGCATGTTAGAATCGAACCGTTTGGAAGGGTTCGCTCGATTTTTTTTTCTTTCAGAATTCACTCGGAATCGTTATCAAGCAAACAGACCTATGCCACCGACCTTGGGAAAAAGAAAATCGGCCCACGGCCGGCCCACCCGAAATTCCGGCTGTTGGTGGACGTGCCTTGTCCGATTCAATGGTGCGAAGTTAACCGGGAGCTTCATATAAACTAAAAAAGAAAAGAAGAAAAGAAAAGAAAAGAAACCCTCGCCGCCGCACCCGTCCTTCCAGCGGCTGTTTCCCCAAATCCGAGCTCCGGCGCCGTCGCTACTATCGCCGTCCAACCGCACCTCCCCCGAATCCTCCTCCTGCCGTCTTCACGCCAGTCGACCGCGTCTGCCGGGCCGATCGATCGAGTCCTAGGCATGCTGCTCCCCCCCGTAGAAGAGGTATCCGGATCCAGGAGGACTCGGTCGAGCGCCAGGCGGCGGCGGCGGCGGCAGCGGCAGCAGCAGCAGCGATCGGAGTGCCAGGAACCCGGGCCTACCCCTTCCGTGCGCCGCCGAGGCGTGCAAGAGCGAAAAAGGAATAGGGCCGGTGGTAGCTGTGATGATGAGAAGGCCTGCAGATTGAAGATTAGGACGTGCGAGGACGCGGCGCTACCACCTGATGCAGCAACTGCAAGGGCACAAGAAGAAGAAGCAAAGGAGGAGTTGGAGGCTGCCTCCTCTGCCCTCTGTGAACCACGCATCTACCAGGAAGTTGTGTACAAGGAAGTTATTGGGTATGATTCCAGTGCTGTGGAGGTCTATTCAGAGACCTTTAGGAAGGAAGAAGATCAAGCAAATGAGGAGGAGGATGCTGTTTCCTCTGCTCCCAGCTCCCCCCTCTGTGAGCCACGCATCCTCCAGGATGGGCATGATTCTAATGGTGTGGGGATCTGCAAGCCTATCGACTTAGAGACCTTCAGGGCATATCGTCAGGCCAAGGCGAAATTTGAAGAGAAATTAGGTTTGCTACACAAGCCTCCTTATTCTCTCTTCTTTTGATTTGTGTTGATGTTGCTTTACAATGTTATATGTTGTTGTCTTCAATGCCTGTTCTATATTCTTGTAGCTCGCAAAATGAAACTGCCCACACTTGATGACAGTATATCTAGCTGTCCTGTGGATGTTGAGTTGCGTCATGCTCAGCAATCAGTTGCAAAGGCTGCCAGAAATCTTGCCTTCGCGCTTTCATCTTCAATTGGTACACAATATTTAGTATTAAGTTGCCTCTTTTACTTAGGTGCATTATATGGCTTGTTGCATGCTAAGTATGCACATGTATATCAGGTGGGAAGCCATTAACTCAATGCTCAGGCTTCTTCATTGGCTGGGATGAGAGCGATGAGAGTCATGAGACTGGTATTATATTGACATCGGCGCATCTAATTTGTTCACAACAACTCTCATTGGATAGCTGGTTGTGCAAAGATGAATATGCACCTGATGCAGAGGTTAGTTATGATAGAAGAAATTACAACCTAATTCATTGGAAGTTATCTAATACTTATTAGAAAATTGATGCATGCATGTTATGTTACTGTATACATATGTGTATATGTTGTTATCCGTCTATTTGAGGAGGATTAGAGCATAAGAAATATGTAGGAAAAGTGCAAGGCAGAGGGTTTAGGACCAGGTGGTGGTGGCTCATGGTGTACAGCCAGTGGAGAGGTAGTAGGTGGCGGAAGGTCCTCTTCTTCCACAGTTAAGCCATAATGTAATACCTTGTTTATGTTGATACTTGATAAACCTAGCCTAGGACCTCCTAACCTCCACGAAACAGAACTATGAACAGTCTAGACTGTCTTGAAGGAGGCAGAGACGTCCGGTGACTGGGGCATGATTTCCAGCATGCTGCAGGTGAATGTGGCGGAAACAACCATGAACCATGGCTGCTGTTGCAATGGTTGGCCCACTGTAATTTCTGATTTTACAAATATTAGCCTGTTGTTTAATTTGTATAGAAGCCACATGGTAGCTGGTGGAGTCTATGTTATTTGGTTGCTGCGATGTTAACCCTTGTTTGCAGTTCACATTAGTTGGTCACACTCAAATTATATATGTAGACTCTTTTTACATGCAGAGTAGGATGTCTTGCTACTAAATTAATGGGTTGTCTTGGACTTCTATAGAAAGTGTGCAGAATATTTTCCCCCTAAAGATCGTTACCCTATGCTATTTTCTTAATGTGATGTCTTACATTCTATAATCATTGTTCCAGGTCACAGTTCACTTTCCAGACAGGACCACTGCAAAAGGCAAATTGTGCTACTACCAAAAGCACTACAATATTGCACTATTCAGAACTAAAGTGAAGCCTTCTCTTCAGCTGCCCTTTTTCAATGACAACGTGAACTGTGGTCAAGAGGTATTCATGCTTGGAAGGGATGAGAATTCAATATTAAAGATTAACCATGGTCAGGTGCAATTTCAGAATCCATGCACTTTTGAGCGGCATCACTTTATGTACACTTATGGTGCAGCCCTGGAGGTACAAAATTGTTACTTTTCTTTTGTCTCGAATTGTTTGTTTATTTTTCTTTTTGTTTCATCCTAGTTTTTGTTCTTATAAATTCAAGTCATTCCTATATGAATGTTCTAGTGTTGTATTGGCGGGCCAATTGTTGATTTCAATGGAGGGATTGTTGGGATGTCCACGCCTGATACTGAAGGATCATTTATACCTACTTCAATTATACTCAGATGCTTTCATCTGTGGAGAAAACATGAGTAAGTTTTTCTTTTCTGTTCATAGTAAAGTCAAATTCACTCATTATTTTTGTCTCTTAGTGTTCAAAGATGAATTATACAATTTCTTTATGTGATGGAAACATGGGAACTAGAATGTACTTGTTGGGATCTCATTTTGCATATAAACTGCCTACAATTCATCATATTTTACATTGAGGTTGTCATTGGCATCGTGACACTTCTAACAATTTCTGCGAAAATATGGCATTTCAAATAACGTTAATTATATTATGAAAGTATGTGTCATTTATCTAGTAACATGAATTTTACATTGTCAATCTACCTAGTTCTTTACATATTAATAATTGATGGTCAACATTTAAAGAAGTTTGATCAGTAGGGATCTTGAAACAATATATATTTTTAGGACACAGCTAATGCACAGCCGTGTGTGGGTTTGATTGTCAGCATGCACAGCAAAAAAAAGCACTTGCAAATCCTGTCCCTAGTTGATTGTGCTCACTTCTGAGTCCATCGTGACACTTCTAACAATTTCTATGAAAATATGGCATTTCAAATTAAGTTAATTAATTATTATAAACGTATGATGAATTTAGTATATGAATTTTACATTGTCAATCTACATAGTTCCTTATATTTGATCAGTAGGGATCTTGAAACAATATATATATATATATATATTTATATATATATATATATATATATATATATATATATATATATATATATATATATATATGTATGGGTTTGACTGTATATATATATATATAAATATATATAGACACTGATATATATTTTTTTATTCTTGTATACATGTTTTTTTATTTGCTATATGCAGAAAAAGACGCAAAACCTGTACTACTAGTAATTGATTATGCCACCTCTGAGTCACCGTTGACCACACCAAATTTAACTAAATTGTGTATATAGCATAGGTAAATATCAGAAGCGTCCCAAATTTGCTTTTCTTACAAACTGGATATGCGTAACATTGCATACTGTATCCAAGAAATTTGCTCCAGTTCAGATCCAATATGCTTCCAGATGAACATTATAAATACAACATAAGTGAATATTTAATTATGGCATGCGCAGTTGTATTCTGTGTAGCATGGATAATTTGCTCATAGCAGCATTGCATATTTTCCTATGAAACTCAAAAACAAAACAATAATGAAAAAAGGTTATGGTATCACTATTGTCCTTTAAGATGGTACCCTTGTCAACAATTGCTTTGTCCCCCCACATTCTACTTTTCTGTGCAGGTTCATGACTTCACCTTTTTCACTGAAATTTTGATTCTCCTTTACACAGAATCTAAACATATTTAGAATTCTGTTGACCATTTTCATGGCCTCCAAAAAGAATAAGCAATAAGCAATTATATTTTGCTTGCCCAGGTTTAGAGAAGTGCCTTGTAATTCACTAGTTCTATTCATCCTCCCTTGTTGAGACGGGTTTCCATGTAGTCTAAGTCCTGATCTGCCCATTTAAAAAAGCAAAGAAATTAGCAAGTAGCTATTGTTTCGAAAGTAGAAAAATACGATATGAAAATAAATAAAGTGCATATTTTTCTCTTGGGCAGCACAGAAGTCAAACAATGCAGAGAGGAAGATAGTGATATTAATATTCAAATTAATTTGTCCTGTGGAGTCATTGAAATCTAAAGATGAAACAATTTTGATAGTGACAATATAGATGTGATTGAACTCCGATTTCATTTCAGTAGGAAGCGAAAATGTGTGAATGATCTAACTGCATTTGTGATATTCATCATGACTGATAATTCATGTGTTCCTAGCACAAAATAGACTTACTCATTGCAATTCCATGTGCGCACAAAAGAAAATAACAAGTTATAAATCAGTGTAAAGTGCACCATTTTACCAGTCGCGTTCACAATTCTCAATTGGAAGTAATAAGAAGCTAGCATGGACTTATAGGTAAAATTCAGGTCTTTAATTCTTTATGAATTTAAGGAGCAACTCTGGCTTAATAAAAAAGCAGATTTGTAGTAACTTGAGTAAATTTATATCAGTTTACGTGAAATCCATATGAGCTCAGAAAAAAAGAATGATAAAACTAATAAGAAAAATTTAAAGATTGCAAGTAGCAAAATCTATTTCAATTTACAAGCAGAACTCAGATGTAAATCTGTTTCAAACTGCCACTGCAAGCTCAGAGAAAATTTGTTTCAATTTAAAAGGAAATTAAATTTATACTTATCAAAAACAGCAATTTATTTTTGACTATTTATGTCTGACTTTGATTGTTGCAATTCATGAAATATTCAAAGGAGCCTTTTCTATTTTTTTTATCTCATTTCTCAAATTGCAAGTGACCAAAACTGCCCTACAGGGCACGGTAGCCTCCTCTTCTGTTCATAACACTTGCATATAGTCCATCTAAGTAGTATTTTAATACATCTTGACAAATTGGCATCACAAGTAGACACATGGACTATTACTCTAGTTCAAGTTCCATTTTAACATTTTAACTAATGTTGGTATAGTGCCCTCTTCTTTGGACAATTGTGTTCACACACAGGCTCATGATGTGCAAGCTGGCGCATATCTGGCACTTGTTTGTTTCTTTTCACCTGATTCACAGCTTGTCTTCTTTCATATTCTCCTTGCTTTTGTTTTTAAGTTGGGTTGCAGCAACTAGAAAAACTCAAGTTTACTTGAGAGCTTGAGGCCAGTGTCAGTCAGTGGTGGAATTGTACCACTTATGCAACTTTGAATCTCTCCATAGAGTAATAGGCATGGAAATATGATTCGGTGTCAAATTTTCTGTGCTTACGAAAAGCTAGGGTGTCATGGCCGCTGAGTCAATATGATGGCAAGGCCTGCACCCAGTTTTTGAAGCCATTTATGCAATAGAAGCAATGAGCAATTTGTTAAAGTGAACATCACCGCTGCACTTAATGATGCTGATCTCCATGATTGACCCAGAGACTGAAAAGGAGTTCAGCTCTCAAATTGAACGAGGCCAATAAAATCCTGTGCATAATATTTGCAATACTGTGCTATAAGACTTATGTATGGATTCCAGTAAAATACCGGTACTCTATTCCATAAGAGTCCTTCCAGCCCATGCAATGGCTTAGCTGAACTAGCGAACAAGAATCTCTGTTATATTCCAAAACGTGGATTCTTTTGGTGATATAAGTTTTATGAGAACTCAATCGGTCTTGGTCACATTAAAAATTATTGATCTGTTTGATAAACAATTGGAATGTGGTCTATTTGAATTTTTTTAGCTTGACTCAAATTTAACAGTTTGGCCAACTATTTTGACCTAATTTGAAATGCAACCAAAATGTTTCATGTAAAATGTCTATATGTTACTACACCTCTCTTGGAAAAAAAAATAGCAAATGAATGTTTGGTATAGGCGCATTCCTCGACCCCACCTCCAGTTGAAGCTTTGCGCCATCCAGTATCTTGATCCAGCTCAGAGTGAGAGGATATTACTCGAATGTGGCATTGATGACGGTCTCATTGTCCAAGAGGTATATATTATTTAGTTTTGTGTAATCACTTTATTTATGTTGTTTTTATGTGTGTTTTCATAGGGTTGCTGATTCTCATGTAAATTATTGGTTAATGGATCAATGGCTGAAAAGAATGGAATTAGAGTTGGGGATGTTATTGAAAGTCTGGATGGAAACTGTATTACTTCTCTGGTTGAGGTGTGCCACAGGTTCCATAGGTTTTTATAAAATTGAGTAAAAAGAAATTATGTTCTTATGACATTATGTTTTTTGTGCCTTTGCTTGTTATCAGTTGGAAATAATGTTGCTGCACTTGTCTCAACAACACCTTGATAGAAGAAATAATAATGATGATTCTGAAATTGATGTTGAGGTAACTACTTTTATGCTTTTTAGTTGGGTCATTTGCTCAATGTTTGTTTCTCACACCCTAATATAATATGTTCACTTTTCAGCTTGGCATATTTCGCACACGCATACGCAAGCGAAGGACCATAAAAATGACACTGAAGTTAACAGATGAGGGAGAAGAAGTTGTTAGAGGTCCTATATCTTTCCTTAAATTTAATATCATGCAAATATGTTAATGGTGCCGAGGAGGATATAGATATACTAATATAATTGTAAATCTTTGCTGTACAATCTCTTCTAAACAGACATTTCTACTGTAGGTTATTACACTATTACTGCTCATAATGCAATTTCTTCCTTGGTGCCACCTGATAAAGTGGATCAAGGCAAGTGATATTTTATTGTGTTTGCATACCATATTTGATATCAATGTGGATTAGCTGCGATGGTTAATGTCCTGCAAGTGTTTTGTGCAATGATGGTTCTTTAGGCATGTTCCTGTTTTTTTATCTCATTTGGAAAGGTAGGTTTTCTTTCATATCCCTACTTCGTATTTTGCCTTTAATTATTGCAATTTTTTTTGGTCTAGGTTATGTTGATATCGGTGCTTGTTCTGCTTAGGTATGCCACTCACCCAAGCTGCTGCCTGCTATAGGTAATGGTCATTTGTTTCTTTGCTATCATGAATCGTATGGGCTCTTATATGTGAGTGTGAGTGTTGGTTATATTTGGTTATATTTCTATATTTTATGATGACTGCACTGTGCAGCATGCACTTTTCTTTAACGTTTCATTTCCATTGCCATCACAGATGAGGTAGTTAACAGAGGACTGTTAGCATGTGGGTAATAAGTAGGCACATGGAAGTAACATGTTTTCATATCAGTCTTCAAATTTTCTGGACTATGATTATGTCACGCTTAATCAATCGAAAATGGAGCATGAGTTAATATTTTATAATTCTTTCCAGGTTAAAAGTTCACATGTTCTCTGAAAGTACTGGTTCTCTCCCGCTCTGGAAGCATGGTTACTCATCCTTGTGAAGCTATGTAAATATATGTATGCAATCCTCTAGTGATTAACTTATTACGCGAATCAGGTCGACTCATGCTGCTATTTGTTAACTAAGTGATGAATTTCAACTGTATTATACCTGGACAAGAAATTGTTGTGAAGATGCAGTTTATGCCCTGAATCTTGGGGATGTGTCATGGGTGCTCCCCTTTGCAAGACTAATTCCTGCAATGTCGATTTAATATACCAGTTGAGTTGTTTTTGACTGATTTTTACTTTCCTAGAACGACATAGAAGAGCTGTGTCATTTTATTAAGAGTACGTAATAACCCTACACATACATACACACTAGATCAGAACATGACAGCAAACCAAGGAGGCAGCCTAAAAGGGTCTTGGAGGCCTGGAGCCCGTTCTGAACAACAAACTACCAAAGAAGAGCTGTCTTCTCTTCTGTTAACAACTGTTAACAACGCTGAAGAAAACACTGAGAGCAGCGTCGTTGAAACATTAAACTATCAAAGAGCAGTTTCTAAATCACCCAAGCTATCAAGACGATCAGAGAATTAAGGCCATGTTGGTGCTGTTTGCCTACCATCTGACTGCATGGCTCCACGAATGGGAGAAACTGACCAAACCAGATCTGGAGTTAGAGGTTGCAGCCCAATTTTCCACAGGACAGAACCATATTCCCTTGAACAACGACACAATAAACCATCAGATGGTTCATAGTTTTAGTTGCTTGATCACATAGCGGACATGACACCATATTCCCTTGAACAACGACACAATAAACCATCAGATGGTTCATAGTTTTAGTTGCTTGATCACGTAGCGGACATGACGCCACGCAAAAGCCAATGTTGCTGGTACTGTAAGTGCTAGGGCCTGGTTGCGGCCTGCCAGGCAGCTCGCTGCCTAGGCAGCACCATCTAACTTAGGCCACCAAAATCTAACGCCTGAGATTGTTGCCTGGACCAGGCAGCTTTTTCAGAGTCCAAATCAAACAAACTCTTAGGGTGGCATACACTAGCGTGGATGGCTAAACACTTGCAGGACTAATGCCACGGGCAACAGCATGCCACTAGTACCATCTCCATGCATAGTTTCACTCGCTATAGCCAAGATTTAACAACGAGATCGGCTGCTTGCTGTCTATCCTTACTAGCTAAAAAGTGGTCAATATCAGCGATATATGTTTCGATTCAAACGATATGTTTCAATTCAAACGGTAGAATGTCATTTAGAGTGGCATACAATTTTATTTTCCACCGTCAAATACAAAAAGGCACTACTAGGAGAATGTCCATGGAGTAGCATAACTTGTGTTTGTGAATAGCAATGGACAAACTGTGTGTTTGAAACAATCTCTTTACAAAGAGCTAGCTCATTTCTCCCTCCTCTCTCGCCCATGTACATAAAGGGAAAAAATATGTAACGCCCCAAAATTAGACTAACGTTCCACGTTCAATTTAGAAAATGCATGGTTTATGATTACAAATCTTAGTTGTTTGCATGACTTTAGAATGCCTAATAGAGCAAGATACGCTGTATATGTTGGAAAGCGTAAAAGGGTTCTAGTTTGATTTGGAGTTTGAATAATTGAGACAAAATGTTGACTTTTTGAACATTAGCTCGGATGGATGATCGGGGACTGTAGATACATAGAGCTTGTCAAAGGCATTCCGTTTTATCTCGTATGCATTACATTCGGAGTTAAGATCATAGTGTTTTAGTATATCAAAGTTTGGATGGATGAGATGGCTCAAAGAACAAAAATAGAAAACATAATCTACTGTGACTTCCCCCACCTCTCTCCCACACTGCCCCCTAATGCCCCCCTCTCCCTCTCCCTCGCATTTCCTTCCTCTCACGAATAGGAGAAAGACATCCTCTCTCCTCTTCCTGCTGCCGCTCCAAGATCAGGGAGAAAGTAGGGGAAAGAAAGGGGGGAAAAATGAGAAAATGGACTCAGGAGAACATGAAGATCAAGAAGATGTGCACATTCAATATTTTCCCCATCTTTGGCTCGTTGCTCTTCAAGGGGAAACCTTAGGTGAGACCCCAAGGACGTCCCTCCCCCTCTTTTGGATGAGATTTAGGGCATGCAATTAGCCTTTTTGTTGGATTAGTGGGAGGATTAGACTTTGATCTTGTAATTAGTCTATGCAGGATGGCACTTTTGGCAATTTCTATTCATCATCAAATTTGACAATGGTACAACACGAATTAATTTTTCCACCTGTAGAATTAATTTTTTGCCACATGGTTTAAGAAATATTGCAGTTTAAAGATAGCTGACTTATTCGGATGAGTTTTTGAACAGTAACAGATTTATTCAGTTTTAAGGCACCTTAGAGGCCAAATCAGTTATTTAAATGAATACCATAATTTTAGAGTTTTTATCAAGCTTTCCATATTGGTATAGAGCATAATTTTCAGTTTGCTAGAAGTCTAGATATGAAATTCTAAAGTGGATTTTTAGCACTCGAGGCTTGTACAATGATTAGTTAATCCTAGTTATTTTTACTGCAAATAGCTATATAAATTTATGGAGAATATAGTTGTGCATTTTATGGTAAAGTTTCATAATTTTTGGATGAGTGGTTTAGTAGATATCAAGGTTTTACCATTGACGGTCAGAATCCAAGACATATTCTATAGTCTGAATTGAACTGAAGATTAGGACAATTTACTTTCTGCATAAAAATAGTTTGACTAGTGAAAGTCGTAGTCTTTTTTTTTAGTTTCTGAAAATGTATTCATTTACTCTAATTGCATTAATTTGTGAATTAAAAGATTAAAAAAAAGAAGCGTTGCTGCTTTTGTAGGATGGTTGTGGCTTTGATTATTTGTACTTTCTTGCATGTTTAACGGTTCCGACATAGGAGTGATATGCCTATTGTTTATATATGTTTGCTTGAGTGCATATACGTACTTAGTTGATGGTGCTAAACAGATGGTATTTCTCTGTATCATGTCTAGTCATGTTGGCATCATTGCTTTGAGGCAAGTAAACATAGATACAGTGGTTTTGCTGCAGAAACCATAAAGTTAACCTCAACTGGGTAGGTTGCTGGGTCTAAACACCGACAATGAATACACCAGTGGGTAGGGACGTGAGCTCGCCGCCGGCGAGCTCTCTGGCGACGGTGACTACACTGCCTTACTTACCTCGACTACGCGCACACACTGGGGGTGTTCCTAGGGTGGATTGGCTAGCGATGGTGGCGAATGACGGAGCGCGGCGGTGCTAGGATTCGTTGCGGCGCACGGCTCAACGATGATGACTCAATGACCATGAGCTAGATCAGGAGCTTTGCCTTGAGCTAAAACACTCGGCGCTCTTCCAAACCAGAGCTCCCGTGGTCAGAGAAAGTAGCTCAACTACGGCAGCCATGGCAGAGGCGTGCGCGGTGGCGCAAGAGCTCCGGCCAACCTGGTCGTGGTCCAGGCAACCAAGCAAGCGCTACACCATCTACAGCTCACGCGTGACACACCCTAACACTCAGACAACGACCAAAACCCCAGCAGCATAGAGCTCCAAGGCAATGGCCTTACAAAAAAGAGAGGGGCTGGCGCACTTGAGGAAGACGGTGGCGGGAAGGTGTTGTGGTGGAAGGGGCTAGACGGTAACTGGTGGAACGGATTCAGGACGTCAAGGCAACTGTGCTGGTGGAGGGAAACAGGCGGTGGTGGTTGGACGGCAGCGGAAATCATCGGCGATAGAGGCGCGGTGAAAAAAACTGGGCGGCAGCGGTAAAACGGATAACCACGGCGGGAGGGAGCGGTACTTATACAATTTTTTACCGCCTCCTCGTCGGTCACCTCCTTCTTGCGTGTCTGCTTCACCCCGCACGCATCGCCGGCGCATGGCACAGTGAAACCGCCCCTGACCATCGGCGGCAAGCAGCTGCGTGGCAGCGCCTTTGCTTTGTTCTTCCCCCTTCGCTCCGATTCCGCCCAAAGTACAAACCAAATTTGCACCAAACTTTCAATTCAAACTCTACAATCTCCTTTAATCAAACTTGTGGAAGATCCATGGAACTTCATTCAATAGATTTGCATATTGGGCAAAGGATCACTCTATCCCTTGAATCGAAGCCCCAAAAATTTGCCCAAGCACTATCTGTCAGTGTTCGATTGAACACGCCATTTAGTTTTGTCAGTTAAGTTTCGAAACAGCACATTGTTTCATCTTGGAGCTCCAATTTAAATATCCAAACCAACTTTTCCTTATCCAAGAGCTACTGTCATTTGTTACCCACAGATTCTACATCCCATTTTGCATGTTATTGTCCAACCTTCTTTTGTAGAAATTTTCTAAAGTTTGAGCTAAATTTGGCCAGTTATCACTATTTTCAGAGTTGAAATGGCAAGTGACATTCAGTTTGTCAGTAACACCAAGACAGGAAGAACTTTCCATCTTTGAACTTCAATTAAATTATGAATCCCTTGATTCCTTTGATCAACAACTGAGCCAAGATGCTCACAGGATATCCAAGTTCATTTGTTGTCCAAAAAGATCCAAAGTTTATATATCAAAGCTCCCAGAAATGAGGCTCAAAGTTGACTACTTGGCAAAATTCTCAGACTTTGGAAATTTTTTGGATTTTGAACAGTATCCCAAGTCAACCAAGTCAACAACTTTGTCTATGTATTTGAGATACTTATGACTTGAATTTGATTCCCAACTTGATTCCACTGAGTTCCAAACACTTTCAACTTATGATTCCATGTTGGATTCAAATTTTTCCAAATTCGACTATTTATTTGAATTTTTGGTCGAATTTCATCCAAATTTGAACTTGACTCATAATACCTTAATTTACTCCAAATTTCATTATTATCATCTTGATGAACTCTCTAAGTCCCAAAACCACTTGGTGTTACATGGGGCGGGCGGACGGCGGGGCGGTGGCGCATGGCCCGATGTCGTTCGGGTACTGTCAGGCTCATGCGCGGCGCCTTGCTGCGGCAGAGAGAAGCCAGCGGGTTGGGGCCGGGGCCGAGGAGGGTGCTAGGCCACGCGCGCAAAATGCAGCAATGGCAACGGATCTAGATGGACTGCGGTGTGTGGCAGCGCGCGAGGGGAGGCTAGGGGAGGACGTCGGGGGTGCTGAGGCGCGCATAGGCAAGGGGCGAAGAAGATGTCGAGCAGGACGACGCAGACGAGGCGGGCCGACGGCGGTGGCGACGACGGGACGACGGCCAGAAATCGGAGGAGATGAGGCGGGGGAGAAGGAGGCGGAGCTTATAAACCCCCCTAGTCCCGAGTTGAATTTGCAACTAGGACTAAAGGGTGCTTTTCGCGCGGGAGATGAAAAAGCTTCCTTTAGTCGCAGTTGATATTACCAATCGGGACTAAAGGCCCCCCTTTTCATTTCCCGCTGGTTTTGTAGTTTTAATTTATTTATGTTTTAAGTTATTTTGTATTGGTGTTGTTAAAGAAAACTAAAAACTTTACGTATTTTGAACATGCAAAAATATATTAAATTAGCAAGTATATTTAAAATAAGTTTGAATCGGCCATTAATTCTATATTAGTTGATTAATTTTCTAAAATAATTATTTTAATGCATCACTATCATCAACAAACTCTTCAATTAAATAATTTTAACACGCAAAAATGCAATTGATGTATGTGATTAAGTTAACATTGTTTATATTGATCTAATAAAGGTTCACAATAAAGCATTACAATATAATTCAAAGATTGAGCATTACATAAAGGTGCGTCATATTTAGTAACATTAAAAAACTTCTTGTTGACCAAAGTTCTTTGTTCATGATCGCGACGTAAGCACAAAGTCTCTTGTTTGGCTAGCATGATGCTTGGGTCAACTTCAACATCGAATGAAGGCACGCCATCAAACTGATCATAATCATCTGACTGGTTTGTTTTATCCTCGACTCCCACAATTTTTCTTTTACTTGGAAGAACTATGTGGCGCTTTGGCTCCCATGATTTTTCTTTATCTTCTGAATTTTTCTTGGGTTTGCTACACATGTACTTCACATAGAAACTTGATGCACAACATTGGCAAGGACGAATGCTTTATCCTTGTATCCAGTCTTGATCTAGTCCATTATTGTCATTCCATACTAATCTTTTGTTACGCTACCTCCAGCTAGCTTCACCCATTGACAATAAAACAAAAATCGACGATGGTCCATATACACGACCTTCCTGTGTAGTGTTTCAAATTCATGCTGTGTGTATTGTCTAAACAATGGGTGTAGGCCTGATATCCCTTCTTTGTCTATCCTAAAATGTTACTCAAGGCAGGCCAATCATTGATGGATATGAACAACTATGCTCATAGGTCAAAGCTCTCTTGTTTATCCCCATGCCACACATGTACAGTTTCTTCCTTCCAGAGCAGTAAAAGTTCATCAACCAATAGTCTTAGGTACGTACAGTTTCTTCCTTCCAGAGCAGTAAAAGTTCATCAACCAATAGTCTTAGGTACACATCAATGTCGTTGTCGGGTTGTTTTAGACCTTGGATAAGCATCAGCATCATAATGAACTTCTGCTTCATGCACAACCAAGAAGGAAGGTTGAACATTAATAGGGTCACAAGTCAAGTACTATGAGCACTACTCAACTCACCGAATGGATTGAGTCCATCAGTATTTACACCAAACCTTATGTTCCTTGCATCACTTTCAAAGTCCGGGAATACTCTATCAATTGATCTTCACTGGCCCCATTCGCGGCATGTCTAAGCATCTCATCTTATTTACGTTCTTTTTTGTGCCATCGCATCAACTTAGCATTCACCTTATTTCTGAACAAATGATTCAAACATGGCATTATAGGGAAATATCACGTCACCTTTGGGGGAACTCTCTTCTTGGGAGGCTGCCCCTTAACATCACCAGGATCATCTCGCTTGATCTTATACTGCAGCGCTTCGCACACAGGACAAGCATCCAATTTCTTGTATTCATCACCACAATAGAGGATACAGTCATTAGGGTATGCGTGTATCTTTTGAACCCTCCAATCCTAGAGGGCAAACAACCTGTTTAGCTTCATATGTTGTCGACAACAATTCATTATTCTCGGGAAGCGTGTTCTTTACAATTTTCAATATCTCCTAAAATATCTTTTTAGACATGCCATTTTTGCCTTTCATTGCAGCGTGTGGTACCTAGTTTTTTATGCCCCTGCTTGCAATCTGGGTATAACAATTTTTTGTGATCATCTATCATATGCAACAAATTTTTTGTGGTATCAAGTTTTTATACCCAGTTTCGCAGTCTTTCTATGCATCCCGTAGCACCTGACCAAGATCATCAATAGGGTCATCTTCTGCAAACTCTTCGTCATCAGCCTGACCCATTGTAGTATCTACAAAAGTTTGGTCTACAGCCCAGTCCGGAATGTTGTTATCATCCTACTCTTCTTCGTCGTCTTCCATTATACCCCCTCTTTTGTCATGCTTGGTCCAAACTAAATAGTTAGGTATGAAACCATATCTAAACAAGTAGCTGTGAAGAGTCCCCTAGGAACAGTGGAAGACAGAAGCCGAAGGCCAACAAGCCGATGACACCAAGATCGGATAGCTGATGAAAAATACCCAAGAAATATTCCTCCGAGCAATAAACTGAGATTTGATTATTTTAGTTCCCCCGTTGCATCGCTATCACCATCAAGCGGCTGATTATTAATTCCAACAATATCAGACAAACATATTTGTTTCCCATTGTATATATTTTCTCTAGGAAGCCGACGAAAAATCCCAGCGAAGAGCAAGAGCGGCCAACAGCTCCACAATAAATACTACGCAATCGGCCCTGCTTATTCTCTGCCTCTTCCGTTGATCACAAGACCATCTTAAAAGAACGCGTAACTAATCAAGATGCCCCATCGCCTGCAATATTTACTTTCATCGGCTGTCCATCATTAGTGGGATTGTTAGCAGGATGGATGCCGCCTCTCTCTGATCGCCTGCTAGTATATTACTATATATCAGCTCTGTCGGTTCTTGATAAGGGCTAACAATAGTCGTATATTCCGCAGCCGATACACTGAAAAGCCATCGTATTCGCTCGGCAATGGCAACTGAGATTGAACTGCTCCTGCCGACGCATATTCTCGAAACCATTGACAACTTGCTCAACCTGTATCTTCTTCTTATCAGAAAGTTTGTCGATGGTCATTGAAATCTCCAGACTCAGGTCTGCTTCCTTAGACATTGTAGAGAATTTTTTGGTGTGTCCCAACGTAGAGCCGGCTGATATATCTTTCCTAGAGGCGACGGATGCACAGCTATTTTCTCAACCCAATCATTACTTCGATAAGTTCCTTTTTGAGTGGTTGGCTTGATAGGTGCACATGGAATCCCTCCGAAATCTGGGACACCATGATAACCAGGAGGCCAGGAGGCATCCTTGAAGAATAATATAATTTAATGGGAGCTACTTGATTTGACGATCTGTATTCGTCATTGGAAATAGTTTCCTGAATCTCGCACTGTTCGTCCTGAGAAAGCTTATCTGGGATCACCGGCTTAAAAACTCCCTTAAAATTATTCCAAAATTTTATTTAGCAGAAAAACAAAAAAAATTACCTCCAACAGCTCCCCCATCCTTCCCGTAAAAATACGCGGATGCTAAAAACACCTCCGTCATCTTGTATATGAAGACCTAAAACACCTCCGTCATCCTGTATATGAAGATCTGGAAGATCTACTTAACTCCAGTGCAGGCTCTAGATCGACTCCCGTAGGTGCGCGGCGTACCGGTCAATTTGACTTGCAATTGATAGAGGAAACGTAAAATTCATGAGCCGATAAGCGGCGGAGCCTTTGAGCTCATAGGTAGGCATTTTTTGAATAAACACAGTTAAGATATGTTCAATATAATCATGGAGCGTAAATAAATAGAAGCATTAATGGCATGTGCCTTCGGCTATATGAGCCGATAGGCTAAGAAAAATCATTATAACACAACAGCCATAAAAAGGGAGCTCTTGTTAACCACGCGCTTATCAGATAAGTTGACAGATCTAGCCAATGTCCTTATAAATGTATTGAACTCAGATAAGATAACATCAATGTGAGGGCATTGGCATCAATCTACTAACTTAAAAGATTAGAACATAGCAACAAGGATCAGCTGATGCTAACTTTACGCAAATCCGATATATTAATAGATCTTAATTAATGTCTTGATGAGTCTATTGAATTTAGACAAGGCAACACGAATGAGAGGGCATTAATCTCGATATGACAATATAAAAGACTAGAGCACAATCACCAAAGACCTCTTGCCTACCGCTTGCAAACGGATTAAGGTAACAAAATCTAATCAATGTCATGACCGTGCAATTAAACTTAGACAAGGTAACACGGTGAGAGGGCATTAACTTCGACCCATTAATTTTAACAGACAAGCTCGTGGCAGCAAGGCTTCGTACACATCTCTATTGGCTCAATGACGTTATCATGCTTCTGTGAGATACAGATAAGATCGGTCTGAAACATCGGCTCTCAACAGTGACGTGTTGACGTTAAGGGCCAGACGGTTAGAAATACGAGGGGTAGGGGTAAACATCTATCCGTTCTAGCGTATGTAAAACAAGAAAGACACACAAGCTGTGAACATTTAGACAAGGCAAGGGAGTTAATGAAGACAACCTAACCAGATCTAAGTCGTTCAATAACTAGGAGCAACGTCAAAGACAAGCAGAATACTGGACAAAGCCTAAAAAGTTCTACTTGCAATCTAAGTTAACTTGATAATTAGCCACATGATCGAATATTAGAATATTGTAATGACCGAGTGAGAATATTAGAATATTGTAATGACCGAGTGACGGTACTTACAGGCTCGCCTGAGATCGAAACTGATGCAGCCCTGCGCGCAAGAAGAAACTCGTTGGGAAACTACATTACTCCTACTCCTAAGGGTTGGTGACGTGGCGCTGAAAAATTATATTAATTGATCGAGAGATAACCTTACAATTGGCCGCGTGATCTTACACCAAAACAGTTCGGACTCTACCTAGGTACAAATCAAATAAACTTCCTAAACATACACTCCTTAATTAACAAGCAAATCTAATTATAGATACGGAACAATTGGCCATGTACTTCTACTTGCGTCTCTAGGAAACTTGTCGTGCATCCATCCTTTCCTTAATTACTCTTGTATGCATGTACTGGCCCTCCGTTCTAGACTTCTAGTACCAAGGCCGGTCACCCCAGGAGGTCGCCATCATCCTCGGCAGCTTGTGGCATCCCGGGAGCTTCGTAGTATCGGCCGTTGACGGGAGCGCCATCTTGCCGTCCTCGGCAATATCATGGGCCTGTTTAGTTCCCTCCAAAATCCTAACTTTAGTACTAATTAAAAAGAAGATTCTCCATCACATCAAACTTGCGATACATGCATTAAGTACTAAATGTAGACGAAATCAAAAACTAATTGTACAGTTTTGTTGTACTTTGCGAGATGAATCTTTTGAGCCTAATTAGTTAATGTTTGGACAATAATTCACAAATACAAACGAAATGCTACAGTTACGTATTTATGGTAAAATTCCAACTTTACCACTCTCAAATTGAAAAGTAAACAAGATCATGGTGTCGCCCTTGCCACCGGTCCCGAGGACGACCTCAACGTGCCCGCACAGATCTTCGTCTTCCTCTTTTGTAGGATTTTATCGGCCATAATCCTGTGGCAACACCAGTTGCCCCTCGCTCCCAGTCAAAGGAATAAATGATCTGACAAATGGGATTCGTATTGATTTTACACAATGATCCCAGTTGTTACCGGGCAAGATTCCGAGGGTAACGATAAAGTGGAATATCCTCTTGCTTGTCAGATTGAGGATTTGACTTAGAATTCACTCCTGTCTTAAGGAAGCGTAGTAGCAGCTCACCGGAACATCGGCCTACTATACTGGGAGCCAAGTTGTTTCAAGTCGAGACGCTGTCGAGGAATTTTTGGCCACTGGAATCTGTCCCACGCGCCATGGTTCGGAATCGAAAGGCTTTTACAAGAAAAAGGTTCCAAACTTAGATCTTGAAGTTAGATTTCCTAAATTTGGTGTTAAGAAACCAGAAGGTTATACCGATGAACAATTTCTCACTGAGATAGAGAGGCATTCCGTTTCTATGATTGGCAACTATTTGCAAAGGGAACGTGACAACGCCATGGTGGTTCTACAGGATGGAGGGTGAATCAACTGAGTTTTTGATGAAATGTGTTTCATATGGTCTTCGCGCTCGCCCTGGAGGCCCTGCCAAGAAAATGCCAAACCACCGCCCCCCCCCCCCCCCCGAACATTGGCTCTAACGTTCCTGAGACTAGGGGTGTTTCGATACTACCTGCTAAATTTTAGCAGTGTCATATCAGATGTTCGGATGCTAATTAGGAGGACTAAATATGAGCTAATTATAAAACTAATTGCAAAACTCCTGTGCTAATTTGCGAGACGAATCTATTAAGGGAGCGTTTGGTTCCCTTTGCTTATTTTTAGCACGTGTCACATCGAATCTTTAAATACTAATTAGAAGTATTAAACGTAGACTATTTACAAAACTCATTACATAAGTGGAGGCTAAATGACGAGATGAATCTATTAAACCTAATTAACCCATCATTAGTAAATATTTACTGTAGCAACACATTGTCAAATCATGGACTAATTAGGCATAATAGATTCGTCTCGCCGTTTAGCCTCCACTTATATAATGGATTTTATAAATAGTCTACGTTTAATACTCCTAATTAGTATCTAAACATTCGATGTGACGGGTGCTAAAAATAAGCAACCGGAACCAAACCAGGCCTAAGCCTAATTAATCCATCATTAGCAAATGGTTACTGTGGCACCACATTGTCAAATCATGGACTAATTAGACTTAATAGATTTGTCTCGCGAATTAGACTTCATCTGTGCAATTAGTTTTATAATTAGTCTATATTTAATACTCCTAATTAGCATCTAAATATCCGATGTGACAGGTGCTAAGCTTTAGCATGGGTATCAAACACCCCCTAAATAAAAAGAAGAAGAAAACATCCAAAAAGCAGTTATCAGATATTGCTGGTTCGTTAGGGGTTTCGAAATTGACGAAGATTCCTACTGCTTTAAAGAAGCACAAAAGAGATGCTGAATACGTCGTGTCTGCCACACATCTTAAGATTACTCCAATCATTCCACATTCTGGTAAGGTGTTGGTATATTTAATGAATATGAATAAATCCGCAAGTGCATGGTTGTAGTTTTCACCTCAGAGTATTTTAAGGGTATCGAATCCAAAAGAACGTGTGCGTACTAACTTCTAGTTTAATCGGTCCAAGGACATAGCGAGATAGGTGGCGTGGGTAGAGAGGGTTCCTAAAGATAGCTATATAGGTGGGTTACCAAGGACACAGTTAATCTCTCGAATCAAATACTTGCTTTCGGCACCAGCCTACCAAGAATGAGTACAAGAAATGTGTTGATCTATTATGAAAATTTTATGACATATTTGTTTTCGTCATAGATCTTTGACGTTTCTGGCTGAAAACGTCATAAAGTTTCACATCTAAGCAAATTTAGTGACAAAGTTACGGAACGCCGTAAAAGTTACTACTGTAGCCAAAAAGAAATCATTACTTGCAGTTACATGGTGGTTTTGTGATGATATAAGCTCCGCGAAAACATCATAAACCAACAAGGATCCCACATATAAGTTTGAGCTGATAAATAGGGTGGTAAAATAAAATGGAAAACGTACTTCTCCCGTGATTCGAACCTGTTACCGATTGAATGGAAAGTCTTTACCACGACTGGGTCCAACATGTAAGGTAAGTTTCAGATGAGTGTGGTAGTTCATGGCAGAAAGTCTATGCTACAGCCAAAAAATAGTTTACCCGCTGCTGCACTCCCGCAATAGGAAAAAAAAACAGAGAGAAGGCGGCCCGAACGGAGCACTCCGGCGGAGATCTGCGCCTCCCGACAGCGGCTCAGTCCTACGACATCACAAATCTAGTGCTTCCTACTGCAACGTGTCAATTTGGTCAATAATTTTGAGTTGAATTCGACGAAATTTCATTTCGTATTGAGGTCTTTCAATCTTGTCAGTAATTTTGAGTTGAATTCGCCAAAATTTCCTAGATGGATAGATGTTGGATACCCAATTGTCAACTATTTACCCCAGAAAGGGGTTGATGATTTCACAAAATTTGTTAAGAGTAGATACTTTGATGATGAACAAATACTATGCCTGTGTCGTGGATACCTGAATCAATCTAGATGTACTGTAGAAGTGGTGCACTTGCACTTACTTATGAGTGGGATGGCAAGCACCTACACTAGATGGATTCATCATGGAGAAAAATTCGAGCATAGGGTTCATAAAAATACAAATATGCAGGATAATGAGGTTCAGAAAAATACAATTCTGCAGGATGATAGGGTTGAGGAAATTGTAATACTGTCAGATGAGGGGGTTCTGGATAATGCAATTCTGTAGGAAGATGGTGATCAGGAAATGGTTTAGGAAAATGAACAAATTCAGGTATGGAGGAGGATGAAGGCACTGAAGATGGACTTCCTGAAATAATAGCTGGCATGTGCCATGCTAAAGAGCTGGAAAGGAAAATGTTAGAATATAAAGAAACATATAAACCGTAAGGTGTCACAGGGATCTAAATATACAGAATTTACATTTGTTGTGAAGTTACTTCATATCAAGTCTTTCTATTGGATCAGCAATGTCGCATTCAATGTGATTCTGAAGGTGTTATCCCTTGCTTTCCTAGGAGGATGTGTTCCGACATCTTATGATGACACAATGAAGTACATACGTGCCATAGGACTCGGCTATGAATCTATCAGATTTTGTAAGAATAATTGTGTATTGTTTCTCAAGACGCTAACGAGACATGATGTGTGCCTAGTGTGTTTTGAAGCGGATTCAAGATGGAAAGATGCAGACAATAAGAAGTGCAATCCTCATAAGGTATTGAGGCATTTTCCACTGGTTCAAGGCTGAAGATGACGTTTCTTTCATAAAAAATAACAAAGGATGCACAATATTATAAGTTGTAGCTTAGCCATCCAGCTGATAGTAAGGCATGGAAAGATTTCGATAACAGTTGGTAGGAATTTGCAAAATATGCTAGGAACATTAGACTTGACCTTGCAACCGATGGTTTCAATCCATTTGGCAACATGACCAACTAGTCTCTAATTAATTAGCCAAGACCATAGCAATGATGGTCCTTGTGGTTGTACTATTTTCCCGAGTGGTTCTCCATGTTCCATTTAACATTATCATGTTATTGTGAATAAAGCATAGGTAGAAGGATGGTTAGGGACACTTGCCTTTCTCCAACGCAAAGTTACTCTTATTGCTCTTCAAATCTTGCTTTCTTGAAACTTTAAATCTTCAAAGCTTCGAACGGCGATCCTTCTACTCGAAGCAAACATCGGCCCTAGCAAGTAAACAAGTACAACTAAGAACAATACAAGAAAATAATAGAAAGGCTTCAAAAGAGCGTACTAAAGGACAAGGCTCGATCTAACGTCACGTAAACGCAAGAAACGCTTAAAATGGCCCTAAGGTTGATAAAGCAAATCTATCGAGAGGTTTGATTTATAAAAGAAATAAAAAGGCTATATGCTTGATCCTTTTTAATTAAATAAAACATGCACATAGGTTATTTCAGAGAAATACCCTATTTGGAATTAATCGAGTTCTAGTCAAATGTTATTTATAAATATTTAAGTATAATTTATGCAAATTAAGCATTTAATTTTATAAGAAAATTGTAAAAGCATCTAAGCGCATAATTTATATTTCGAGTTTAACTAAGCAAATTATATTAAAACACGTATTTATATTTATATTAGCCAAATTAACTTTTAATTATGAAAAAAATTGAGATATAACCTATGTAGCTTTTATTTAGAAAGCAAATTGAATAAATATTAATCAAATTAAATTTGATTTGAGAAAAACCGAGGTTTAACTCTAAATGGCTTTTAATTGGAAGAATTATTTAAATAAGTGTTAATAAATTTATCTTTGGTTTATGAAAAACCGGTGTATAACCTAATTGGATTTTATTTAGCAAAGGATATGAAGTAGGTATTAATCATATTGATCTTTATTATGAAAAATGGTGTATGACCCTTGGTAACTTTTATTTAGAGAAACGCATGTTCATTAGGCATTAATCAAATTAATACTAAATTTATTTTTAAAGACATGAAATGGAGGATGATATCACTACTAACGTGTACTTTAAGCTGTTATGAATGCAACGCATCTTAAACAGATTAAAACGGAGCTAAGACGTGGAATGTATGGACTAAACAAGGTTCTAAGGACCTAAACAAGATTAACCGTAGATCTTAGGGTGTGGCGGAACCGCCCTAATTAACTTAGCTAAAGCACAATTAAGTCGCCTGACATGCGCTCTTATGCTTTAATCAAGTTAACTCGGCAGTCCGTCAGATTTCATCTGATAAAACCACTAATCAGGACCGAGAAAAGCAGAGTTCACACGAAGGTGAGTGGTTCCAGAGAGTACAACAAATCATCCAACTTAAACAAGTACATCAATTTATTACAACACTGGTTCGAAAATTAAAGTTTTACAGAGTTCATAAGCAACGGAAAAGATAAACCAGCGGAAGCTAGCACCGGCGTCGGATGTCACGGATAAGGCCGATCCTGACATCACTGGTCCCTATCCTCGGCATCTGAGGAGGGATCCCACTCAACCATCAACCCAGGCGGGAGCTGGGGAGGCCAAGTGCCAACAGCGGCAAACTCAGAAGTTTCAACACCACCTGAAAGATGTGCCACAAGCAAGGCTGAGCAACTATGCTCAACAAGACTTAACCGACCGGTGGGAACTCCTCCACCAACTTCTAGACATGCAAGGCTTTTTGGCTGAGGGGTTTGCTTTGCGAAAAGCAATTATAGTAGGTCCTTACTTTCAATATTTTAGCTTCCAGTTCTACGTTCATTTACCAAACTAAGTTAGCAGCTATACTAAACAAGCAAAAGTTCCCAAGCAATTTATGACAAGCAACATATTACCTCATCATCAAGTTTCATTCTTACTTAGTGTAGCATAGCGATGAAGCAGTCCCAAACTGTGAGAGGCAGAAAAATCGATTCAAATTTCTTAACCATGCATGGTGAACCTAATCTCACGACATCCACGCACCACGAAGGTTGCCTCCTTTGTCGGCCGTCCCCATCAATTCCCAGGCACGCGTCAGGTCCAAACTTCCTGCAATGCTCCACAGTCTCGACCTCTTGCCGTACTGTGACCGCACTTGCACCCACATGATGCACCATGGGAACCTCGTTCTAGGGACAGCAGGGGTATAAGCCACGCCCTAGTTCAATCAGGTACTAGGCTTCCCCATCCCATACTAGGTATGAGATTAGGGCCCTGTTTGTATCCTCTTATTTCCCACTTATTGGTGGAAATAAGCAATAAACCCACCCAAACGCCTTGCTTATTTCCCGCTTGTCACGTAAGCCGCTTAGTTGAAAATCTGGAATAGAACTAGCACCCAGCTTATCTCGTACGCGGGTCTGGAGATGCTTCTGGGGCAAGCGGACCATTTTTCCCCCAGGTACCCTCGGGCAACGACGCCTCCAGGCGTCCACCCCCGCGCTTCCCGCAACCGCTGCCGCCGCTCGGGTCGCCCGGCCCGCCTCCCTACCTTCGCCGGGCTTGGCTCCCACCGCGCCTCCCGCAACCGCCGTCGCTCCTGCAGATCCCGCCGCCGCCTCTCCTGCAGATCCCGGCGCCGCCCCCCTGCAGATCCCGCCGCCGCCGCTCGGGTCGGCCCTTCCGCCTCCCTACCTCCGCCGGCCGCCCCTGCCAGGCCCCCGCCGCGGGCCGCCCCTGCCGCCGGTGCTCCGCCCCCGCCGCGGGCCGCCTGGGCGCCGCCCCCGCTGCCGGACACCCCTGCCGCGGGCCGCCTGGGCGCCGCCCCTGCCGCCGGACGCCCCTGCCGCTTGGGCGCCGCTTTCGCCGCGGGACGCCCCTGTCCCCTGGGATCCAGCCCCGCCGCCGAACGCCCCTGCCGCCTGGGCGCCGCCCCGCCGCCGGACGCCCCTGCCGCCGGGGCGTCACCCCCGCCGCCGGACGCCCCCGCCGTCTCTCCTGGAACCTTGTGCTCATCAGACGTTGATAGAAAGCTTAAGGTTAGCAACAAAGACTATCTATTACCAAATTGCAGCTTGAAGCCTTTGTGTATTACTTTTCCCACATAGCAAAATTCAGAAGTTGGGCGCTGTTTCCTTTCTGAACAATGAAAGGTGGAGCAGCTAACTAAAGTTTTTGAAAAATAAGAAAGGTTTCCATTACCACAAGGAGTTGTGCAATTTAAAAAAATCTTTTGAATAATGAAAGGTGAAGCGATGGAGTTAATACTGAATACTAAACAAGTTAAGAATAACATAAGGGTGCAAAAAAATAGAAGTTATTACACAGTATGATACAATAATGAAAACATACCCCCAATGTAGCTTCCTTTTGTCCCTTGATAGGGGTTGTGCAGGATCCTGTACATATATGGTGATAAAACCATCACGGTTATTGCATGAAGTCACAACTGTGGGGTATAATTAAAGTAAGATGAGGACTCCTAACGATATCTAAATTGTAGTCAATTAAATATGGAGTATCATAGAGGGTGCAAAGTTGACTCTGTTAACCACCTAATGGCAACCAAGTATGCTCAATGGCATATCAAAGTTAGAGTACTTGCAATTTGCCAAACCTGTCCATTAATTCAATTAACTACATTTCTTTTTCACGACTTATGCGTAACCTTTCTACTTGGTAGTTTAAATGAAGTCATTAATTCTTTTTTCATTTTGCATTGGAGTCTCTTTGGAGCTGTATGATGATGGAGTAGCTCATAACAATTTTATGCATGTGTGCAGTTGCTGCGGAGGATCTGGACAGCTGTAGCTGTTACGACTGCAAGGCTGCCAATAAATAGCAAGGTAAAATTTGTGTCACTTCTTGATGGATTGCTAAAATGACAGATTGTGGGTTGTATGGTCAGTGAACAAGCTCGTAGATTTGTATTTAATTCTACAATACTGTAATCAAATTTTAGATGGAAAAGTCATCAAAGATTGTGGCAAAATGGGATTCATTTGCCGTGAAAGCTTTCAATGACATTTGTGTGGAAGAAGTACTTGCTTTCAATCAGCCGCAGCAATGTTTGAATGCGGTAGGATATGCAAACCTTCTTAGAAAGTTTTATGAGCGTACCAAGAGACCATACAGTGAGAGTCAAATGAAGAATAGGTGGGATATATTGAAAAAGATGTATACCTAATGGAAGACTTTGAACTTGAGATCAACCGGATTGGGAAGAGATCCTGTTACTGGTTGTATTGTGGCTGACGATGAATGGTGGGAAGAACAAAATATGGTGAGCCTACTAACAATCATACTAGAGATATAGTTCACATACACGTTGTTTGTTTGTTTTGAATTGGAGTATAATAGCATGCTATTTTGGTAATATTTTACAGGCTATGCCAGGTTGTATCCGGTTCAGAACAACTCCGCTTGAATATGAGGATCAGATGCGAATCATGTTTGAATCAGTCATTGTTACAAATGAAACTTCATATGTTCCAAGTGGTGATGGAAACATTGATGTTGATGAACATGATGTTGTTGATGTTGAGGGCAACAATGATAGGGAGGCACATAAGGCCCCATCCAGTTCTGAGCGGAGGGCTTCAAAAAGGCCAGCTCCTAGTTCCCCTAAAGGAAAGAAGAAGAAGACTTTTAGAGACTAGTGCATGAAGCGGTTGGTCGATGCATATGAGTTGAAAGCTCAAAGTAGTAAACATTCAGCTACTTCATAAGTTGTTGATCACGTTAGAGATGAGATTGGAAGTATGTTGGAGCAAGTCATTAACGATGGGGCTGAGGAGGGGAGTGATGAACACTTCTATGCCACACAGCTTCTTCAAAAAAAGGAAAACCGTGATGTGTTCATTACATTGAAGACACCAAATGGGAGGTTGAATTGGCTGAGGAGAGCTTGGGAGATATGGAAGAAGCACTAGGGTGTTGCATTAGTGTGCCATTTCTCTTTCATTTCTCTTATGTTGTGTGAGACATAATTTCAATTTTCTAAGTATGATGTGTGAGACTATGAACCTTCTATTAGTTGTGTTGTAACAATAAAAATTCATCTGATGACTTGGTTAGTGCTTTTTGACAGGCTTGCATTTGTTTTGATGAGTACCTCTAGTGCAATTAGTGAATGTGAAGGCAACAGTGATTCTATTCATACCATGGATGTTGATGAATCTGATGACACTGATGATGATTACATAGTGGCAATGCTTGGTATGGACTACATGGCATCATCTGGTATGCACAAGAAGAAGATTACTACTACGATAGCAAGGATGACTGGAATACAGTGGGTTGAGTTGCAACTACAAGATCCAGTGGAGTGCTTTAACATGTTCAGAATGAGGAGGTCAGTTTTCTTAAGCCTTCATGACACTTTGGTGCAAGATTATGGATTGAGATCAAGTAGACAATTTTGTAGCAAGAAAGCACTAGGAATGTTTCTATGGGCTTGTGGTGCACCTCAATCTTTTAGGCAATGCAAGAATAATTTCCATCACTCATTAGAAACTGTGAGTAGAAAATTTGAAGAGGTTCTTGAATCTATCATGAGATTAGTTGTTGACATTGTGAGGCCTAAGGATCCACAATTTTCTACTATTCATCCTAAACTACAAGAACCAAGGTTTTGGCCTCATTTCAAAGATTGCATAGGAGAAATAGAGGGTACCCATATACCCATAACTGTGCCATTAGTTGATCAACCGAAATACATTGGTCGGCATGGGTATCCTTCACAAAATGTCATGGCGGTATGTGACTTTGATACGCGGTTCACATTTGCTGTCACTGGTTGGCCTGGTTCTGTCCATGATACTCGTGTATTATTGGACATGCTTCTCACATACAAGGATCAATTTCCACATCCTCCCGATGGTAAGGACGAGTTATGTTGCAATTTATTTTACGGGGAATATTTGCTCATTGTGATATAACATATAAATATAACATGCAGGCAAGTACTATCTTGTTGACTCTGGATATCCTAATAGAAAAGGATTTCCTGCACCCTACAAGGGATAGAGGTATCATGTTTCTTAATGGCAGCATAGTCAGCATCTGGTAGGATTGAAAGAAGTGTTTAATCATGCACATTCATCCCTTAGAAATGTGATTGAGCGATCATTTGGAGTTCTAAAGATGAAATGGCGCATTCTCTTGAATTTGCCCAGTTATCCGGTTAACAAGCAGTCGAAAATTATAGTTGCTTGTATGGCCCTTCACAATTTCATCAGAGATAGTGCCGTACATGACGTGCGTTTTGAAGAGAATTTTGAGGAAGATGATGGTAATCCAACCCAACCTAGCACAGATGGTGGTGGTGGTGCTTTAGGAGATGACATTGATATGGGTGCATTGCGTGATGCTATTGTTGTCGCTATGGTTTCGTGATTCGTTGTTGTACCCATGATGGATGTTTCCATACTAGACTGATCTATCATATGAATTTCATATTATTGTAATGTAATTTCTATTTAACATACTCCAAAGGCATTACAATTATTGTCTTTTCCTCAGATTCACAATAAAAATGAGCTATTATCAGCCTTAGGGGCATTCAGGTCAATTTACCAACCTGGACAGACAATCGACACAAAATAATTAGGATTGCCAAACACCCTGCTTATTCAGACAGCAGATTCTCCAGGCAGCAGGCTTATCAGATAAGCTTGCTTGCCAGATAAGCGAGTTCCAGAAAAGCGGATACAAACAGGGCCTAGTACTTTCAAACACTTGATCACGAACACCAACACTTTTCGACCTTAAACCAATTTCATGTAGACAGGCGGGGCAATCCACCGACCACCAAAATAGTTCACTGAGCCATGCCCCGTCCATCGTCCTTATAGTGGTGACAAAGGAGAACAAGCAACTCCTATAACTCGCGAGTGACCGGGAATCACTCGACTTTTACCGAGTCCTGTTTAAGCACTGCAACTACTCGGCCTATTATACTAGTGTTCAGATCAAAAGGGATCTAAGTCATGCATCTATGGTTCCAAACAACTCCTGAACGTAAATGCACATAAATATAATAGAAGGCATGTGCAAGTTTAGAAAGACTGGGTTATGCTCCGGGACTTGCCTTCGAGCGGGGTGGAAGCAAACTGATCTTCGGCGCTCTCGGCTTCAGCTCCTGCAGGCGGCAGCTCGGCTAAAACTCCGTCTTTTGGCACCGGGTGCAGCTCGTACATGCCGTCAGCGAGGTTTAGCTCTACACGGAATGCAAATGCGAGGGTGAGACACTTAGATGGTTATTTCAACAACACTTGCAAGTATTTAGCCCAAAAATTGTAGCAAAACTACAGGAAAGGTGTGAAACCAATTTTATTGGATTCTACTCGAAAAGAGGATTCCAACCCAAGTGATTCACATTTTTCTAATTTTTCCTCGATTTAGGATGAATTTTCCAAGCTTCTATTGGTTTAGAGCAAGATAAAAGAGTCGGATCGGGAAAAACTTATGATCTGACCCTTAGAACTAGGGAATAACTATACCGGGGTCCTCAGACTTAACACAGAGAAGTCCCCAAAATTTTACATAGATAACCTCGGTCAAAAGAAAAGGATACAGCCGGGCCCTCGGGCGAGGTGGACAGGGGTCGGGCGAAACAGATAGGGTCGAGCGAAACGGACAGGGGTCGGCAGCTTACTTTTGTTCCTACTGATGAAGTCTTGGGGGTCAGGAAGAAGCAAGCTCAGGCGGAACGTCGAAGGGCGTTTAAGGTTCGGGTGGCGGCGAGGTCCGGCGGTGTTCCGGCGGTGGCGGTGCTTCTTGCGGACAACAAGCAAGCTCTAGCGCTGCGTGGAAGAAGGCGAAGCGACTGACGGGGTGTTGGGCGGAAGGGGAGCTCCACAGAGAGCTCAGGAGGCGGCACTTGCGCGTGAAGGAGAGGAGTGTGCGGTGGCGAGTGCGATGGAGAAGAAACCACGCAATCAGTGCGGCGAGGGCAAAGATGGCAAAGGGAACTTCGGTAAGAGGCTCTAGTACCCCTTTTATAGCTGCGCGGAAGTGAACGAGCTCAAGCGGCGTGAGGATAAGATCGAGGGAGAAGGAGTGCTCTGCCTCGGCGGCGATTGGTGGGCGTCTCCATTGGCCGGCGAAGCGGAGCTCCGGGGACAGGATCTTATGGCATTGGTCTAGGAAGACAGCGCTAGGCAAGCATGGTTTTGCCGGGCGAAGGATTGGCGAGGTCGAGCGCGTGCCTGGTCGCGTCAAGCGTCGGATTGGGTGCAGCGACTCGGTATCGGCGGATAGGAGAGAGAGAGGTGCATTGCAGGTGAGGGCGCTGCAAGCGAGGTGACAGGGCGAGCGATGTGACATGAGCATGCATGGACTAGCGGCTCTGCCGCAGCACACGATTGGCAAGGTGGGGGAAAATGAGTTGTCACTACCTGCGCGGAGGTTGGTGAAGGCGGTATCATCACGGGGCGCGCGCGTGCACAGCGCGACTGAGGTGTGACTAGAGGGCTGGAAGACGTTGGGGCGCGCGGCCGGGGATCCGGGTGAGGCGATGCGCGCGGGAGGCGAGGCAGTACTGGCGCGGCAGTGGCCAATCTTTGGTCGCAGCAGCGGCAGGGCACCTGGTGCGGCTGGCGAGGTCTCGGGCGAGACGAGACGGGGTGGAGGGGTCTGCAAGGCGCTTCTGCGCGCGATTGGGAAAGAGGCGCGCTGATCCATCTTGTTGCGGCCGGCGACTAGGCGAGGCGGCGCTCACCGGTGAGGTTACGCCACGCGGCGACGACGCTCTGAAATGGGGTGCACGCGCGCTCTGGCGCTCTTTGTCCGATAGATCCATGGGATCCTTTTCTGGGTCCATATTCCAGCCTCTTGATCTCCCAATTTCCGAACTGCACCACTTTGACTCCCTTAACAAGAGTTGTAGTACTTAGGCCAAGGCCCAACTCTTGTAATTAGACCGAGTCCAAAAACGCAGTGGATGTGGAGATCCAGGGCTCCAAAGTTCAGAGGAACACTGGTTTCAGGACTTAGAGAAAAACGGCGGTTTGCTGGGTTTCAGGGGTCGGGGCTGATTTGAACTGCAGATTTGGGAATTTTTGAAGGCGAATTGGATTAAGGGCCAATTAACAAAGTTAAAGCAGGGACTTCGTTCTCCAACTTCTAAAAAAAAGGGATTTCTTGACGTTCAGCTCAACTTACCAAAGATAAACCCTCCCTAAGGCGCTAGGTTGGGCTGAAAACCAGACTTAACCGGTATAGCTCAAGAAAGGCTGAGTCAACCAGATTAGGGGACTTGTCTTTAAGATTAAACTCAGCTGAGTTAATCTAGGTCGTTACACAGGGGTTAGCAAAGAAGATTACCGAGAATAAAGCTGAAAACCCAGGGTTAGATCTGCAAAAAGTCAAGGCTTGGATTAGATTGCAAGGAAACTGAAGATTTCGAGGACTTTTCTATGAAAGGTGCAAGACACAAAGAAAGAGGTTCTGCAGGGGCTTTATTGCAAAGACACCTTATCTTCTCCTACAATCCTCCAACCGACGGTTCAAGCCTGACCAACGCACCCCATGGGGGGCTCCTTCCGGCGGTCGACGGTCGGCGACCGAGGGGCACAGCTGCGGGGCTAGCGCTAGGCGGCGGCCGAAGGCTTGGTGTGGTGGCGCTTGGCGAAGGAGTGAGGCGGCGGCGGCCGGAGTGGTGGCGCGGGATTTGGCCGACGGCGGTCAGAGATGTGGGCGGCGGCGCTGCGGAGCGATGCAGAGGCGTTAGCGCGGCGGCGCAAAGGAGAAGCAACAGCAGGAGGCCACCAAAACGTGTTGGATTGGATCTCTGATATGAAACCGCTAGGGTTGATTCCTGATCTTTCGATGAGAGAGGCGTGGATAACTCGATTGGTGGATGGAGACGACGTTCACGGCCTGACTACAGCCTTCCAAGCTGCGCCTTAGCAACCGATACACCACCTCCAATGGCTGCCGCGATCTTGTGGAGCGCGTCACCCGGCCACTAGGGCACTCGTCCTGCAAGCAATCGAAGAACAAGCAAGAACAAGTAGAACAAGCAACTCAATTGCAAATATGGAGATGAAAACCAATCTGAAATCACAAATTTGGGGTTCCGAATCGAGTAGAACGGATGGTCTAGTTGACACACGCGTCTACAAGGAAGTAGCAATGGCTAAACTTACATCAAAACAAAACCCCATCTGTTCGTGGCGGCTCTAATCCTTATTAATACCTAGGAGGACGACCAGCGGGGTGTTGGGGTCGTGCTCCAACCCTAGGACACGTCCCTAATGGACCCAACTTGATACACGGCCCATCGGGCCAAAATAGGGCGACGTAGCACCTGTGGACAGAAAACCTCTCGGTAGTATTTTGATGATTGCGGTCGCCTCAGACTAGATATGGACATGAGTCCGGATCCATATGAAAATAGACTTCATAAGGATTCCAAGGAGTACTTGAACGCCCAAAACGGAGTCCGGATGAGGTCGTGGCGGTCGTTGCAAGTTGGGCCAGAACTGTAGTCCGAATCCAGCACCAAAACGTGTTGGATTGGATCTCTTTCTTTCCTTGGGCCAAAAGTGACGTGGTGGCCTGGTGGAGGACGTTAGGAATACTTGGACTTGGCCCCCAATCTACTTCTTTGGTCCTCCATGCCTTCCATGTGTGTTTAACACTATTTTTGATCCATGTATGTATTTCTGAAATTGACAACGAATACACATCATGGTGCAGCATCAATTCATTAAATGTGTCACATATAATTATGATAAAGAATTGTTTCACCTCGGACTCAAAAGATGCCAATATGGTTATATCCAAGCATGTGATGTCCTCATCATTCTCCCCTTCTTGGCTGCAAGTCGTCCTCGACTTGCTCCAATGGCATTCTAAGGTAGTTGCTTTGATGTTGGAGCACGGAGCGATGACCATGCTGCATGGGCACAACCAGTAATGCTCCCCTTCTTTGGCCTTACCCTGTTGCATATGGGAAAAACTAGAAAAACTTTGCAAGACATTATTAGTGTTAGTGCAGCCCTCTATTTGATCTTGGTATTGTTGCCCAAAACAATATTTCAGATTAGAGGAAATATAAACTTTATGCACCAAATATTCTCCTTTGCTATCATATTTGCCAATTGCATGAAGCGAACAATGATTAAAACTTGGCAAACCAGAACCAAATTGAAGTTTCTCTTTTAGACAATTTAGATTACACAAAACATCAAATTCAATGTAACCCAAAGTATTTAAAGAGGATAGCAAATTCAGTTCATCTTGTGCACAAGTAATAGGATGAAAAAGCTTATCTTCAGCACATTTGTATGATTCCAAACCAAAAGTATCACACTTATTCACTACTTGTGGTATAGGAGTAAAAGAATCATCAGCACACAAGTCCTCTTTATCACAAGGAACAACAAGTAATTCATTTTGTGACAAAGGAAAATCAGCAATGGGTTCCACTATTTGTTGCTCTTCATTAACATCGAGAGTGGACAAATTTTGGATATAATGGGTCACATCATTCTTGCAAGTATTCACAGATAATATAATCTCCTTTTCAACATTGAGAGCAAGACAATACAATTGAGCAAGATGCATGCATGATTGGCTAATTAACAAAGTTCGAATTTCAGAATTGAGCCCTCTCATGAACCTACTCATCACATCTTCCATGCATTCATCTAATCCACTATACATGATACAAATTTTAAAATCATGGAAGTATTCTTTCACAGTCCTACTACCTTGCCTCAAGTTGTCTAATTTAGCAAGCAAATAATCAGCATAATATTCAGGAATGAATGCATCTCTAAAAAGAAATTTAAAGTCTTCCCAAGATTCTAGAAGTTTCTTACGCCTACAAATGTGTTTCCATTGTAGCAAGGCAAATTCAGTCAAAAGATTAGAGGCAATATAAATCTTTTGTTTCTCAGACAGGTCATGCTCATCAAATTCATTATCTACTTTTATCTCCCAATCAATGTAAGCTTTAGGATCAAACTTACCATCATATAACGGCAAGTGTTGAATAATACCCTGAATATGAGAGTCTAGTTTCATCAGCTCCAAAATCTCCGTATCACCTGCCATGGTTAGTAGGAAACAAGAAACACAAAAATAATATGTATCCTCCTGTCAACTACTATGATGTGGTGGTTGTAATTATCTCAAACTCAACTTGTAAAAACAAGCCCTTACAAGTTCTTACCAAGCCAAACAGGAGGTGACGGCAACCAACAAGTCTGCAACCGTGGAGTGAAGTGTATCGATGCCGCAGCAACAAAAGCCTGTCAAGCTGTAGTCGAATATGTGGAGCTCTAGGTGGGCTAAAGCAAGGAAGTACTAGAACCACGTTAGTTGCAAGCAAATTGAACAAACGCTCAACGACGTTATTGTGCTGGTCCTAGGCTAGTACATGCTAGAGACGCGAGCCTGGACACAAACGAAGTCACTAAGCTGCAGCAAGGAAGGATCACAAGGAGAGGAATAACAACAAAAGAAAAACCCTTCTCTTCTTCTTTCTCTTTCTTTTCTTTCTTTCTTTCTTTCTGTTTTTTTCTTTTCTTTTTTTTTCAAGTAGCACAGAGCTCAAATTTTGCAACAAGAGATAACAAGCTACTTACAGCAATTAAATGCTTCCTTGGGAAGGGTGATTCAGTAGCAAAGTCAAACAAGTGGCTGTTTTGCAAAACCAGCAGATGCGCAAATCTCAAGGGTGGTTGCGAAGTGCTCAGATTGAATTTGGGAGCAAGGATAGATCCGTTGGAAAGAGGATAACTTCAGGTTTCCAGATTGTATTCAAACTCCCTATTCGGACTCCTGATAATGGAAATATGGTGTTTTTCTTTTCAGGATAAAACAGGACTCCGAATCGAATTCTGATTTGAACTTGTGGGATTTCCTTTTTGGAGATGGAAGTATGGACGTGGATGAAACCTCCAAGTATGTGGTTTGGTTAATAGTGGTAAACAAAACAAAGGAATTTGGAAAAACCAATCTGATTTGTGGAGAGAAACAAATAAACTCAAATCTGCGATAGTGACACAAACGTGACAAGAACTCGAAACTATAAACGACTAGATGCTAAGACCAGCAACTTGACACGACGATGCAACCGTTAATTCAATAAGCCCTAACTAAGCAGTAATAGTAAAAGGCTCAAAGGGTTTTTTTTGGGATTAGAGAGAACTAAGCTACTAATTTTTTTGGCCTTTTTTGGACTATAGGAAATTAAAAACAGCAAAAAAAACTAGAAGTCTCTCACCGATAAACCTTGCTCTGATTACCAACTGATATAAACCCGCTAGGGTTGATTCCCGATCTTTCGATGAGAGAGGCGTGGATAACTCGATTGGTGGATGGAGACGACGTTCACGGCCCGACTACAGCCTTCCAAGCTGCGCCTTATGTATCGAATACACCACCTCCAATGGCTGCCGCGATCTTGTGAAGCGCGTCACCCGGCCACTAGGGCACTCGTCCTGCAAGCAATCAAAGAACAAGCAAGAACAAGTAGAACAAGCAACTCAATTGCAAATATGGAGATGAAAAACCAATCTGAAATCACAAAGTTGGGGTTCTGAATCGAGTAGAACGGATGGTCTAGTCGACACACGCGTCTACAAGGAAGTAGCAATGGCTAAACTTTCAACAAAACAAAACCCAATCTGTTCGTGGCGGCGCGAATGACTACCAATGCGAGCACTGAGGGACTGCAGGGGGGTGTTGGGGTCGTGCTCCAACCCTAGGACACGTCCCTAATGGACCCAACTTGATACACGGCCCATCGGGCCAAAATAGGGCGACGCAGCACCTGTGGACAGAAAACCTCTCGGTAGTATTTCGATGATTGCGGCCGCCTCAGAATAGATATGGACATGATTCCGGATCCATATGAAAATAGACTTCATAAGGATTCCAAGGAGTACTTGAACGCCCAAAACGGAGTCCGGATGAGGTCGTGGCGGTCGTTGCAAGTTGGGGTAGAGTTGCAGTCCGAATCCAGCGCCAAAACGTGTTGGATTGTATCTCTTTCTTTCCTTGGGCCAAAAGTGACGTGGTGGCCTGGTGGAGGACATTGGGAATACTTGGACTTGGCCCCCAATCTACTTCTTTGGTCCTCCATGCCTTCCATGTGTGTTTAACACTATTTTTGATCCATGTATGTATTTCTGAAATTGACAACGAACACACATCATGGTGCAACATCGATTCATCAAATGTATCAAATACAATCATGGTAAAGAATTGTTTCACCTGTGAATCAAAAGTTACTAATGTGGTTGTATCCGAGCAGGTTATGTCCTCATCATTCTCCCCTTCTTGGCTGCAAGTCGTCCTCGACTTGCTCCAATGGCATTCTAAGGTGCTTGTTTTGATGTTGGAGCATGGAGCGACGGCTATGCTACATGGCAACAACCAGCAATGCTCCCCTTCTTCGAGCTGACCCTGTTGCATATGGGAAAAACTAGAAAAACTTTGCAACACATCATTAGTGTTAGTACAACCCTCTATTTCATCATGGTATTGTTGCCCAAAAGGATATTTCAGATTAGAGCAAATATAAACTTTATGCACCAAATATTCTCCTTTGCTGTCGTATTTGCCAATTGCATGAAGCGAACAATGATTAAAACTTGGCAAACCAGAATCAAATTTAAGTTTCTCTTTTAGACAATTTAGATTACACAAAACATCAAATTCAATATAACCCAAAGTATTTAAAGAGGATAGCAAATTCAGCTCATCTTGTGCACAACTAATAAGATGAAATAGCTTTTCTTCAACACATTTATATGTTTCCAAACAAAAAGTATCACACTTATTTGTTACTTGTGGCATAGGAGTAAAAGAATCATCATCACACAAGTCTTCTTTATCACAAGGAACAACAAGTAATTTATTTTGTGACAAAGGAAAATCAACAGTTGGTTCCACTATTTGTTGCTCGTCATTAGCATGCAAGGTGGTCAAATTTTGGACATTATGGGTCACATCATTATTGCAAGTATTCACAGATATAGAATCTCCTTTTCAGCATTGA